>NC_063209.1:30434081-30606742 GCF_017589495.1 Alosa alosa | reverse complement strand
CCAAACTGGGCCCGGCTCATTTAAAATGTCAATTGTTGAACATAGTCTGATTTCACACTGATCGGAAGAGTATAAGTGTGTTATTTGGCTAAAAATTGAAAAAATGACTAAATGTTAAATTGTCAAAAAAGTATTTTTTGCAGACTCGACACTTTGCGTTAAAGCTAAAGAGACGAAACTTTGCACTCTCCATGTAGGCCATGTGAAAAAGGTCTGACTTGAATTTCAGCCACCTAGCTCGATGCTACCACCCACAACTCTACCTCTGAACTGGGAGAGGTCAAATTTTTTAAAGTTTTTCCATTGTGTTTTTTTTTTGTGGGTGTCTCAGAGATGCCATCTTTGGAACATATCTTGGGGGACTCAAGGCAGTGCCGTGCGTCTTGATCCCATCCCACTAGCACACAGCATTACCGCACCAGAGGGAGGAAACTTTGTACGTTTCAAACAATTTACCTCATTCGGGGAATAATTCACCGACTCCAAACTGGGCCCGGCTCATTTGAAATGTCCAATTGTTGAACATAGTCTGATTTCATACTGATCGGAACAGAATAAGTGTGTTATTTGGCTAAAAATTGAAAAATGACTAAATGTTAAATTGTCAAAAAAGTATTTTTTGCAGACTCGACACTTTGCGTTACAGCTAAAGAGATGAAACTTTGCACTCTCCATGTAGGCCATGTGAAAAAGGTCTGACTTGAATTTCAGCCACCTAGCTCGATGCTACCACCCACAACTCTACCTCTGAACTGGGAGAGGTCAAAACATTTTCCAATGTGTTTTTTTTTTTTTTGGGTGTCTCAGAGATGCTGGGGTGACAGACGAGTGTGTGTGCTCCAGGTGTGTGTGAGTGTGCTCCCAGTGTCACACACACACACACACACACACACGGGGGTAAGAGAGGAGTGTGAGTGCTCCCAGTGTGTGTGTGTGTGCTCCCAGGGTGTTTGTGTGCTGTGTTGGGCCTAACAGAGGTGTGTGTGGCTGCAGAGAGGAGTGTGTGCTTCCCAAGGGTCACACACACGCGTGCAAGGGAGAGAGAGGAGTGTGTGTGCTCCCAGTGTGTGTGTGTGTGTGTGTGTGTGTGCTCTCAGGGTCCCACACACGCACGCAGGGGACAGAGAGGAGGTGTGTGTGCTGTGTTGGGCCTAATAGAGCTGTGTGTTGCTGCAGAGTGGTGTGTGTGTGTGTGTGTGTGTGTGTGCTCCTTGGGTAACACACACACACACACACACACACACACACTGGGGTGGGAGAGGAGAGTGTGTCTGCTCCCATTGTGTGTGTGTGTGTGTGTGTGTGTGTGTGTGTGTGTAACCCATGGAGCACACACACACACTGGGGTGGGAGAGGAGTGTATGTGCTCCATTGGGCCTTCAACTGTTGTCTGTGGCTGCAGAGAGGTGTGTGTCTGCTCCCAATGTGTGTGTGTGGACTCCTTGGGTCTCTCACACACACACACACACACACACACACACACACTGGGGTGACAGAGGAGTGTGTGTGCTCCTATGGGCCTTAAACTGCTGTCTGTGTGCTCCTAGGGTCACACACACACAAGCCTGCAGTGTGTGTGTGTGTGTGTGCTCCCAGGTAGTGTGTGAGCTGTGTCGGGCCTTCAACAGGCCTCTCAGGCTGCACAGTGGTGTGTGTGTGTGTGCCTGCAGGGTGTGTGTGTGCTGTCTTGGGCCTAACAGAGGTGTGTGTGCCTGCAGGGTGTGTGTGAGCTGTGTTGGGCCTAACAAGTGTGTGTGAGCTGTGTTGGGCCTAACAGAGGTGTGTGTGCCTGCAGGGTGCTGTGTGTGTGCTCCCAGGTAGTGTGTGAGCTGTGTTGGGCCTAACAGAGGTGTGTGTGCCTGCAGGGTGCTGTGTGACTGCTCCCAGTGTGTGTGTGAGCTGTGTTGGGCCTAACAGAGGTGTGTGTGCCTGCAGGGTGCTGTGTGACTGCTCCCAGTGTGTGTGTGTGTGTGTGTGTGTGTGTGTGTGTGTGTGTGTGTGTGTGTGTGTGCTCCTTGGGTCACACACACACACACAAACTGGGGTGGGAGAGGAGTGTGTGTGCTCCATTGGGCCTTCAACTGCTGTGTGTGTGTGTGTGTGTGTGTGTGTGTGTGCTCCCACACACACACACACACACCTACTGAGGAGTGTCTGCTCCCAATGTGTGTGTGTGCTCAGGGTGTATGTGTGTGCTCCATTGGGCCTTCCCAACTGCTGTGTGTGTGTGTTGTGTGTGTGTTGTGCAGAGTGTGTGTGTGTGTGTGTGTGTGTGTGTGTGTGTGGGTAACACACACACACACACACACACACACTGTGGGAGAGGAGTGTGTGTCTGCTCCCAGTTGTGTGGTGTGGACCACACACACACACACACACTGGGGTGGGAGAGAAGTGTATGTGCTCCATTTGGCCTTCAACTGCTGTCTGTGGCTGCAGAGAGGTGTGTGTCTGCTCCCAATGTGTGTGTGTGGACCCCTTGGGTCTCTCACACACACACACACACACACACACACACACACACACACACACACACACACACACACACACTGGGGTGACAGAGGAGTGTGTGTGCTCCATTGGGCCTTAAACTGCTGTCTGTGTGCTCCTAGGGTCACACACACACAAGCTGGGGTGACAGAGGTGTGTGTGTGTGTGTGTGTGTGTGTGTGTGTGTGTGTGCTCCCAGGTAGTGTGTGAGCTGTGTCTGGGCCTTCAACAGGCCTCTCAGGCTGCACAGTGGTGTGTGTGTGTGCCTGCAGGGTGTGTGTGTGCTGTCTTGGGCCTAACAGAGGTGTGTGTGCCTGCAGGGGGTGTGTGTGTGCTCGCAGGGTGTGTGTGAGCTGTGTTGGGCCTAACAAGTGTGTGTGAGCTGTGTTGGTGTGTGTGTGTGTGTGTGTGTGTGTGTGTGTGCTCCCTGGGTCACACACACACACACACACACTGGGGTGGGAGAGGAGTGTGTGTGCTCCATTGGGCCTTCAACTGCTGTGTGTGTGTGTGTGTGTGCTCCTTGGGTCACACACACACACACACACTGGGGTGGGAAAGGAGTGTGTCTGCTCCCAATGTGTGTGTGTGCTCTCAGGGTCACACAAACACTCACTGGGGAGAGAGAGGAGTGTGTGTGCCCCCAGTGTGTGTGTGTGTGCTCTCAGGGTCACACACACGCGCGCAGGGGACAGAGAGGAGTGTGTGTGCTCTCAGGATCACACACGCGCGCAGGGGACAGAGAGGAGTGTGTGTGTGCTCCCAGTGTGTGTGTGTGTGCTCTCAGGATCACACACGCGCGCAGGGGACAGAGAGGAGTGTGTGTGTGCTCCCAGAGTGTGTGTGTGTGCTCCCAGGGTGTGTGTGTGCTGTGTTGGGCCTAACAGAGCTGTGTGTGGCTGCAGAGAGGAGTGTGTGTTCTCCCAGTGTGTGTGTTTGTGTGGGCTATGCTGGGCCTTCAACAGGCCTCACTGGCTGCACAGTGGAGTGTGTCTGCTCCCAGTGTGTGTGTATGTGTGTGCTCCCAGTGTCACACACACTGGAGTGGGAGAGGAGTGTTTGGGCTCCCAGTGTGTGAGTGTGTGTCTGTGCTCCCAGTGTCACACACACACACACTGGGGTGGGAGAGTGTTTGGGCTCCCTGTGTGTGTGTGTGTGTGTGTGTGTGTGTGTGTGTGTGTGTGTGTGTCTTTGTGTGTGTGTGTGTGTGTGTGTGTGTGTGTGTGTTTGTGTGTGTGTGCTCCCAGTGCCGTGCGTCTTGATTCCGTCCCACTAGCACACAGCATTACCGCACCAGAGGAAGGAAACTTTGTACGTTTCAAACAATTTACCTCCTTCCGGGAATAATTCACCGACTCCAAACTGGGCCCGGCTCATTTAAAATGTCCAATTGTTGAACATAGTCTGATTTCATACTGATCGAAAAGAAATAAAAAAGTGTGTTATTTGGCTAAAAATTGAAAAAAAAAGGTGACTAAATGTTAAATTGTCAAAAAAGTATTTTTTTTTTGTGCAGACTCTTTGACACTTGGGGACTCAAGGCAGTGCCGTGTGTCTTGATCCTGTCCCACTAGCACACAGCATTAAAGCTAAAGAGAACATAGTCTGATTTCATACTGATCGGAAGAGTATAAGTGTGTTATTTGGCTTAAAATTGAAAAATGACTAAATGTTAAATTGTCAAAAAAGTATTTTTTGCAGACTCGACACTTTGCGTTAAAGCACTCTCCATGTAGGCCATGTGAAAAAGGTCTGACTTGAATTTCAGCCACCTAGCTCGATGCTACCACCCACAACTCTACCTCTGAACTGGGAGAGGTCAAATTTTTTAAAGTTTTTCCATTGTGTTTTTTTTTGTGGGTGTCTCAGAGATGCCATCTTTGGAACATATCTTGGGGGACTCAAGGCAGTGCCGTGCGTCTTGATCCCGTCCCACTAGCACACAGCATTACCGCACCAGAGGGAGGAAACTTTGTACGTTTCAAACAATTTACCTCATTCGGGGAATAATTCACCGACTCCAAACTGGGCCCGGCTCATTTGAAATGTCCAATTGTTGAACATAGTCTGATTTCATACTGATCGGAACAGAATAAGTGTGTTATTTGGCTAAAAATTGAAAAATGACTAAATGTTAAATTGTCAAAAAAGTATTTTTTGCAGACTCGACACTTTGCGTTACAGCTAAAGAGATGAAACTTTGCACTCTCCATGTAGGCCATGTGAAAAAGGTCTGACTTGAATTTCAGCCACCTAGCTCGATGCTACCACCCACAACTCTACCTCTGAACTGGGAGAGGTCAAAACATTTTCCAATGTGTTTTTTTTTTTTTTTTTTTTGGTGTCTCAGAGATGCTGGGGTGACAGACGAGTGTGTGTGCTCCAGGTGTGTGTGAGTGTGCTCCCAGTGTCACACACACACACACACACACACACGGGGTAAGAGAGGAGTGTGAGTGCTCCCAGTGTGTGTGTGTGCTCCCAGGGTGTTTGTGTGCTGTGTTGGGCCTAACAGAGGTGTGTGTGGCTGCAGAGAGGAGTGTGTGCTTCCCAAGGGTCACACACACGCGTGCAAGGGAGAGAGAGGAGTGTGTGTGCTCCCAGTGTGTGTGTGTGTGTGTGTGTGTGTGTGCTCTCAGGGTCCCACACACGCACGCAGGGGACAGAGAGGAGGTGTGTGTGCTGTGTTGGGCCTAATAGAGCTGTGTGTTGCTGCAGAGTGGTGTGTGTGTGTGTGTGTGTGTGTGTGTGCTCCTTGGGTAACACACACACACACACACACACTGGGGTGGGAGAGGAGAGTGTGTCTGCCTGCAGGGTGCTGTGTGTGTGCTCCCAGGTAGTGTGTGAGCTGTGTTGGGCCTAACAGAGGTGTGTGTGCCTGCAGGGTGCTGTGTGACTGCTCCCAGTGTGTGTGTGAGCTGTGTTGGGCCCCAACAGAGGTGTGTGTGACTCCTTGGGTCTGCAGGGTGCTGTGTGACTGCTCCCACCACACATGTGTGTGTGTGTGTGTGTGTGTGTGTGTGTGTGTGTGTGTGTGTGTCCTTGGGTCACACACACACAAGCACACACAGAGGAGTGTGTGTGCTGGGGTGGGAGTGGTGTGTGTGTGTGTGTGCTCCCCATTGGGCCTTCAACAGCTGTGTGTGTGTGTGTGTGTGTGTGTGTGTGCTGTCTTGGGCTAACAGAGGTGTGTGTGCTGCAGGGGTGGTGTGTGTGTGCACACACACACACTGTGGAGCTGTGTTAGGAACAAGTGTGTGTGCTCCATTGGGCCTTCAACTGCTGTGTGTGTGTGTGTGTGTGTGTGTGTATGTGTGTGTGTGTGTGTGTGTGTGTGTGTGTGTGTGCAGGGTGTGTGTGACTGCTCCCAGTGTGTGTGTGAGCTGTGTTGGGCCTAACAGAGGTGTGTGTGTGTGTGTGTGTGTGTGTGTGTGTGTGTGTGTGTGTGTGTGTGTGCTCCCTGGGTCACACACACACACACACACACACTGGGGTGGGAGAGGAGTGTGTGTGCTCCATTGGGCCTTCAACTGCTGTGTGTGTGTGTGTGTGTGTGTGTGTGTGTGTGTGGGGTCACACACACACACACACTGTGTTGGGCCCTACTGGGGTGTGTGTGTGTGTGTGTGGGCCTGTGTGTGTGTGTGTGTGTGTGTGTGTGTGTGTGTGTGTGTGTGTGTGTGTGTGTGTGTGTGTGTGTGCTCCTTGGGTCACACACACACACTGGGGTGGGAGAGGAGTGTGTGTCCTCCATTGGGCCTTCAACTGCTGTGTGTGTGTATTTGTGTGTGTGTGTGCTCCCTGGGTCACACACACACACACACACTGGGGTGGGAGAGGAGTGTGTGTGCTCCATTGGGCCTTCAACTGCTGTGTGTTTGTGTGTGTGCTCCTTGGGTCACACACACACACACACACACTGGGGTGGGAAAGGAGTGTGTCTGCTCCCAATGTGTGTGTGTGCTCTCAGGGTCACACAAACACTCACTGGGGAGAGAGAGGAGTGTGTGTGCCCCCAGTGTGTGTGTGTGTGCTCTCAGGGTCACACACACGCGCGCAGGGGACAGAGAGGAGTGTGTGTGCTCTCAGGATCACACACGCGCGCAGGGGACAGAGAGGAGTGTGTGTGTGCTCCCAGTGTGTGTGTGTGTGCTCTCAGGATCACACACGCGCGCAGGGGACAGAGAGGAGTGTGTGTGTGCTCCCAGAGTGTGTGTGTGTGCTCCCAGGGTGTGTGTGTGCTGTGTTGGGCCTAACAGAGCTGTGTGTGGCTGCAGAGAGGAGTGTGTGTTCTCCCAGTGTGTGTGTTTGTGTGTGTGTGTGTGGGCTATGCTGGGCCTTCAACAGGCCTCACTGGCTGCACAGTGGAGTGTGTCTGCTCCCAGTGTGTGTGTATGTGTGTGCTCCCAGTGTCACACACACTGGAGTGGGAGAGGAGTGTTTGGGCTCCCAGTGTGTGAGTGTGTGTCTGTGCTCCCAGTGTCACACACACACACACACTGGGGTGGGAGAGTGTTTGGGCTCCCTGTGTGTGTGTGTGTGTGTGTGTGTGTGTGTGTGTGTGTGTGTGTGTGCTCCCAGTGTCTGTGTGTGTGTGTGTGTGTGTGTGTGTGTGTGTTTGTGTGTGTGTGTGCTCCCAGTGCCGTGCGTCTTGATTCCGTCCCACTAGCACACAGCATTACCGCACCAGAGGAAGGAAACTTTGTACGTTTCAAACAATTTACCTCCTTCCGGGAATAATTCACCGACTCCAAACTGGGCCCGGCTCATTTAAAATGTCCAATTGTTGAACATAGTCTGATTTCACACTGATCGGAACAGAATAAGTGTGTTATTTGGCTAAAAATTTAAAAAATGACTAAATGTTAAATTGTCAAAAAAGTATTTTTTGCAGACTCGACACTTTGCGTTAAAGCTAAAGAGACGAAACTTTGCACTCTCCATGTAGGCCATGTGAAAAAGGTCTGACTTGAATTTCAGCCACCTAGCTTGATGCTACCACCCACAACTCTACCTCTGAACTGGGAGAGGTCAAATTTTGTTAAAGTTTTTCCATTGTGTTTTTTTTTGTGGGTGTCTCAGAGATGCCATCTTTGGAACATATCTTGGGGGACTCAAGGCAGTGCCGTGTGTCTTGATCCCGTCCCACTAGCACACAGCATTACCGCACCAGAGGGAGGAAACTTTGTACGTTTCAAACAATTTACCTCATTCGGGGAATAATTCACCGACTCCAAACTGGGCCCGGCTCATTTGAAATGTCCAATTGTTGAACATAGTCTGATTTCATACTGATCGGAAGAGTATAAGTGTGTTATTTGGCTTAAAATTGAAAAATGACTAAATGTTAAATTGTCAAAAAAGTATTTTTTGCAGACTCGACACTTTGCGTTAAAGCTAAAGAGACGAAACTTTGCACTCTCCATGTAGGCCATGTGAAAAAGGTCTGACTTGAATTTCAGCCACCTAGCTCGATGCTACCACCCACAACTCTACCTCTGAACTGGGAGAGGTCAAAACATTTTCAATTGTGTGTTTTTTTGGGTGTAAGTGTCTCAGAAATTGTCAAAAAAAGTATTTTTGCAGACTGGGGTGACAGGAAAGAGTGTGTGCACTCCCATGTGTGTGTGTGTGTGTGTCCCAGTGTCCACCTAGCTCGATGCACACACACACTCTACCTCTGAACTGGGAGTGTCAAACATTTTCCATTGTGGGCCCAGTGTGTCTGTGGCTGCAGGGGTGTGTGTGTGCTCCACACACACACACACACACACACACACACACACTGGGGGTAACAGAGGTGTGTGTGTGCTCCTATGGGCCTTAAACTGTGTGTGTGTGCTCCCCAGGGTCACACACACACAAAAGCAAGGGTGACAGAGGTGTGTGTGCTGGCTGTGTGTGTGTGTGTGTGTGTCCCAGGGTCACACACTCAGGGTCCCACCCACCTTCAACAGTGTGTGTGTGCTCTCAGGGTCCCACACACAGTGGTGGTGTGTGTGTGCCTGCAGTGTTGGGCCCTAATAGAGCTGTGTGTTGCTGCAGAGTGGTGTGTGTGTGTGTGTGTGTGTGTGTGCTCCTTGGGTAACACACACACACACACTGGGGTGGGAGAGGAGAGTGTGTCTGCCTGCAGGGTGCTGTGTGTGTGCTCCCAGGTAGTGTGTGAGCTGTGTTGGGCCTAACAGAGGTGTGTGTGCCTGCAGGGTGCTGTGTGACTGCTCCCAGTGTGTGTGTGAGCTGTGTTGGGCCTAACAGAGGTGTGTGTGCCTGCAGGGTGCTGTGTGACTGCTCCCAGTGTGTATGTGTGTGTGTGTGTGTGTGTGTGTGTGTGTGTGTGTGTGTGTGTGTGTGTGGGTCACACACACACACACACCTACACTGGGGTGGGAGAGGAGTGTGTGTGCTCCATTGGGCCTTCAACTGCTGTGTGTGTGTGTGTGTGTGTGTGTGTGTGTGTGCTCCCTGGGTCACACACACACACACCTGGGGTGGGAGAGGAGTGTGTGTGCTCCATTGGGCCTTCAACTGTGTGTGTGTGTGTGTGTGTGTGTGTGTGTGTGTGTGTGTGTGTGTGTGTGTGTGTGTGTGCTCCCTGGGTCACACACACACACTGGGAGACAGAGAGGAGGTGTGTGTGCTCCATTGGGCCTTCAACTGTGTGTGTGTGTGTGTGTGTGTGTGTGTGTGTGTGCTCCTTGGGTCACACACACACACACACACTGGGGTGGGAGAGGAGAGTGTGTCTGCTCCCAGTGTGTGTGTGTGTGTGTGTGTGTGTGTGTGTGTGTGTGTGTGTGTGTGTGACCCATGGAGCACACACACACACTGGGGTGGGAGAGGAGTGTATGTGCTCCATTGGGCCTTCAACTGCTGTCTGTGGCTGCAGAGAGGTGTGTGTCTGCTCCCAATGTGTGTGTGTGGACCCCTTGGGTCTCTCACACACACACACACACACACACACACACACACACACACACACACTGGGGTGACAGAGGAGTGTGTGTGCTCCTATGGGCCTTAAACTGCTGTCTGTGTGCTCCTAGGGTCACACACACACAAGCTGGGGTGACAGAGGAGTGTGTGTGCTCGCAGTGTGTGTGTGTGTGTGTGCTCCCAGGTAGTGTGTGAGCTGTGTCGGGCCTTCAACAGGCCTCTCAGGCTGCACAGTGGTGTGTGTGTGTGTGCCTGCAGGGTGTGTGTGTGCTGTCTTGGGCCTAACAGAGGTGTGTGTGCCTGCAGGGTGGTGTGTGTGTGCTCGCAGGGTGTGTGTGAGCTGTGTTGGGCCTAACAAGTGTGTGTGAGCTGTGTTGGGCCTAACAGAGGTGTGTGTGCCTGCAGGGTGCTGTGTGTGTGCTCCCAGGTAGTGTGTGAGCTGTGTTGGGCCTAACAGAGGTGTGTGTGCCTGCAGGGTGCTGTGTGACTGCTCCCAGTGTGTGTGTGTGTGTGTGTGTGTGTGTGTGTGTGTGTGTGTGCTCCCTGGGTCACACACACACACACAAACTGGGGTGGGAGAGGAGTGTGTGTGCTCCATTGGGCCTTCAACTGCTGTGTGTGTGTGTGTGTGTGTGTGTGTGTGTGTGCTCCCTGGGTCACACACACACACACTGGGGTGGGAGAGGAGTGTGTGTGCTCCATTGGGCCTTCAACTGCTGTGTGTGTGTGTGTGTGTGTGTGTGTGCTCCTTGGGACACACACACTGGAGTGGGAGAGGAGTGTGTGTGCTCCATTGGGCCTTCAACTTCTGTCTGTGGCTGCAGAGAGGTGTGTGTCTGCTCCATGGGTCACACACACACACAAACACACACACACACACACACTGGGAGCAGACACACTCTCCTCTCCCACCCCAGTGTGTGTGTTTGTGTGTGTGTGTGTGTGTGTGACCCAAGGAGCACACACACACACACACACACACCACTCTGCAGCAACACACAGCTCTATTAGGCCCAACACAGCACACACACACCCTGGGAGCACACACACACACACTCTGGGTGCACACACACTCCTCTCTGTCCCCTGCACGCGTGTGTGTGACCCTTGGGAAGCACACACTCCTCTCTGCAGCCACACACACCTCTGTTAGGCCAAACACAGCACACAAACACCCTGGGAGCACACACACACACAGACACACACTGGGAGCACACACACACCTCTCTCACCCCCGTGTGTGTGTGTGTGTGTGTGTGTGTGTGTGTGACACTGGGAGCACACTCACACACACACACACACACACTGGGAGCCCACACACTCGTCTGTCACCCCAGCATCTCTGAGACACCCCCAAAAAAAAACACAATGGAAAAACTTTAAAAAATTTGACCTCTCACAGTTCAGAGGTAGAGTTGTGGGTGGTAGCATCGAGCTAGGTGGCTGAAATTCAAGTCAGACCTTTTTTCACATGGCCTACATGGAGAGTGCAAAGTTTCATGTCTTTAGCTTTAACATAAAGTGTCGAAGTTTGCAAAAAATACTTTTTTGACAATTTAACATTTAGTCATTATTCAATTTTAAGCCAAATAACACACTTATACTCTTCCGATCAGTATGAAATCAGACTATGTTCAACAATTGGACATTTTAAATGAGCCGGGCCCAGTTTGGAGTCGGTGAATTATTCCCGGAAGGAGGTAAATTGTTTGAAACGTACAAAGTTTCCTTCCTCTGGTGCGGTAATGCTGTGTGCTAGTGGGACGGAATCAAGACGCACGGCACTGGGAGCACACACACACACAAACACACACACACACACACACACACACACACACACACAGACACAGGGAGCACACACACACACACACACACACACACACACACACACACACACACACAGACACTGGGAGCACACACACACACAAACACACACACACACACACACACAGGGAGCCCAAACACTCTCCCACCCCAGTGTGTGTGTGTGTGACACTGGGAGCACAGACACACACTCACACACTGGGAGCCCAAACACTCCTCTCCCACTCCAGTGTGTGTGCACACACACACACACACACACACTGGGAGCAGACACACTCCACTGTGCAGCCAGAGAGGCCTGTTGAAGGCCCAGCACAGCCCACACACACACACACACACACACTGGGAGAACACACACTCCTCTCTGCAGCCACACACAGCTCTGTTAGGCCCAACACAGCACACACACACCCTGGGAGCACACACACACACACTGGGAGCACACACACTCCTCTCTGTCCCCTGTGCGCGCGTGTGTGACCCTGAGAGCACACACACACACACTGGGAGCACACACACTCCCTCTCTGTCCCCTGCGCGCGTGTGTGTGACCCTGAGAGCACACACACACACACACACACTGGGGCACACACACTCCCCTCTCATTCCCCAGTGAGTGTGTGTGTGACCCTGAGAGCACACACACACATTGGGAGCAGACACACTCCTCTCCCACCCCAGTGTGTGTGTGTGTGTGACCCAAGGAGCACACACACACACACACATACACACACATAGCAGTTGAAGGCCCAATGGAGCACTCACACTCCTCTCCCACCCCAGTGTGTGTGTGTGTGTGTGACCCAGGGAGCACACACACACACACACACACACACACACAGCAGTTGAAGGCCCAATGGAGCACACACACTCCTCTCCCACCCCAGTGTGTGTGTGTGACCCAAGGAGCACACACACACACACACACACACACACACACACACACACACACACAGCAGTTGAAGGCCCAATGGAGCACACACACTCCTCTCCCACCCCAGTGTGTGTGTGTGTGTGTGACCCAAGGAGCACACACACACACACACACACTGGGAGCAGTCACACAGCACCCTGCAGGCACACACACCTCTGTTAGGCCCAACACAGCTCACACACACACTGGGAGCAGTCACACAGCACCCTGCAGGCACACACACCTCTGTTAGGCCCAACACAGCTCACACACACTTGTTAGGCCCAACACAGCTCACACACACCCTGCGAGCACACACACACACACCACCCTGCAGGCACACACACCTCTGTTAGGCCCAAGACAGCACACACACACCCCTGCAGGCACACACACACACACCACTGTGCAGCCTGAGAGGCCTGTTGAAGGCCCGACACAGCTCACACACTACCTGGGAGCACACACACACACACACTGCGAGCACACACACTCCTCTGTCACCCCAGCTTGTGTGTGTGTGACCCTAGGAGCACACAGACAGCAGTTTAAGGCCCATAGGAGCACACACACTCCTCTGTCACCCCAGTGTGTGTGTGTGTGTGTGTGTGTGTGTGTGTGTCTGTGAGAGACCCAAGGAGTCCACACACACACATTGGGAGCAGACACACACCTCTCTGCAGCCACAGACAGCAGTTGAAGGCCCAATGGAGCACATACACTCCTCTCCCACCCCAGTGTGTGTGTGCTCCATGGGTCACACACACACTGGGAGCAGACACACTCTCCTCTCCCACCCCAGTGTGTGTGTGTGTATTTGTGTGACACTGGGAGCACACTCACACACACTGGGAGCACACACTCGTCTGTTACCCCAGCATCTCTGAGACACCCAAAAAAAAAAAAAAAAACACATTGGAAAACAAAAATTTGACCTCTCCCAGTTCAGAGGTAGAGTTGTGGACTAAAACATACTTTGACAATTTAACATTTAGTCATTTTTTAATTTTTGGCCAAATAACACACTTATTCTGTTCAGTATGAAATCAGACTATGTTGAACAATTGGACATTACAAATAAAGTGGGCTCAATTTGGAGTCGGCGAATTATTCCCAGAAGGAGGTAAATTGTTTGAAACATACAAGGTTTCTTCCCTCTGGTGCTGTAAAGAGATGAAACTTTGCACTCCATGTTTTTTTTAATTAAATGGAGCTTGTCTGAATAAATATTTAAAAACCGCACTCAGAACAATCAAAAAGCAATCAAAAACAACGGGAATGTTGTGTGGCGGTTCAGTGCAATGACAGGAGAATGTTTCAGTTGGTTGGTTCCCTTAACAAACTAACCTTTAGAGAACCATAAACTAACATTCCCGAACATTCCCTAACCGTTCTGTGTTAGTGGGGGAATTGTTGCTAATGTGTGCCAGTGGTGTAGAATAATAGACAGTCAGGTGCACATGAGAACACTATTCATATGATTACTGCTGCCATACACTCTGGAATGTTGATGGCTGGCCCAGGAACAGGTGCTAATGTGTGCCAGCTGTGCCAGTGGTGTAGAATAATACTGTAGAATAAGAGAAAGCCATAATGCTTTACAATGAGAGAGATCCTGGTGAACTAAACCTTAACAGAATGTCAAATGATTTGTAAGAAATTAAAGACACAAGGGTACCAGTATTAGTAGAACTCAATTTTATTACAACTGTATTCAACACGGATCAAGATCGGATCAGTTCAGGCAACCTCTCCGAATGACTCTTTCCTGCCAGGGAACAAGTCCTTGCTGGGTCTGAAAGAATGTCTTGAGGTCCTCTCTCACTGCACTTGCAGCACGGGATGCACATGCTGTAGACACTCTGGCTACAGTTCTCATGTTAGTGTCATCTGCAACAACCCTCCTTCATTCACCTGGCTGAACTTCACCTGATGTGGTATCTACGAAGGTTGTTGGGATGTATCTGCATGCTAGAGTGTGCACAGCATCTTAATGAAGAGCAACACATGCCTTCACTTGGCCCAGCCATCAACATTCCAGAGTGTATGGCAGCGGTTATCATATTTGTGTCTGGCTATACAGACTATGCCCATCTTAATAACTTAATAAATATCTGTTTTTATAACTTAATGCCGCTTTGAGCATTATGTCACGCTAGTTTTCCATGTAATTTCACTTGTCTTCGACCACAACAGCAGACAACACTTACATTAAACCAAGGTTTATTGACAAATATATGAACAATAACATAACACTTACAAATAAGACAAGATAAAAATAAGGTAGGCCCTAACAACAAGACACAATAAAAAATGAGATACTGCTTAACTATTAAGATAATAAGATTACCTTTAACGATAAGATAAAAAACAAGAGCTAAAAGAAAGTAAGACTAAAAAAAAGATTAGCCTTACCAATAAGGTGCATTAAAATGTGCATCATTCAAGCATCTTTCACAGGTGCTTCTGTGCGTGATCTAGGGTTGTCTGAAGCAGTTTCTGCTTCAGCTGGTCACGCACCTGTGGATCCACAGAAAGGACTTTGAAAATACCCCCGTAGGAGACGCTGCATGCTGGTTCGCAAGCTGCAAACACCTTTCATGGTTCTCAAATTCAAACTGTGATGGAAGAAAAGATAGATTTGATTTTGGAAGCATGGTGTGAAGGCCTTTCTACACACTCACACAGCATCACAGAGCTATCAACCAGAATAATAGGAGGGCCATTAACCAAAACAAAGCATGTGGCCCATTGGGCAATTGTACATGAGCAGTGACATCAGCTCTGAGCAGTACATGAGCAGTTACAATCAATGACCTATTCACATATGACAGAGAGGTGAGATGTGGAGCAATACACTGAGATACATTCCTACATGGCAATTAACTGAGATACATTCCTACATGCATTTCTCTAATTACTAATAGGTAAGACACCTGTGAGTTTTTCTCTGTCATTTTGGTCTGAGTTGGTACATTTTCCCGTTATTTTGGTCATTAACTAATTAATGTGATGTCCTCATTTTTTACAGGTCACAGAGTGGCTTGCCAGGAGAAAACATGAATCCCGTTTCGTCATTTCGGTGAAGGAGCACAAGACGGCAGCACAGCAAGTGGCCTCATTTGCCCTGTCGGAGGAGGAGGAGCGCGTAAGGTAACCCCTTGGTTAACTACTGCTTTGGCCTTTGCTTTCAAACAGAGCAAAGCTATTCTGTTGCCTCCTCTGATGTTCTGCCTACACAGCTGACCCATTCCATTTCCTTTGAGAACTGGTCAGAACATAATTTCTGTTACAGCAGAATGTAATCTCAATTCCCTTTTGTCCTCTGCCAACAGTGGTTTGATATGTACTACACACTGCTGCGGCCAACATACCTGAGAACCACCAGGAAACGCAAGAGGGATGATAAGGATGTGATGAATGGGGAAGAAAGATTCTTCATTTCCACCTCAGGGATACCCATCCACAAAGCCTCCAATGACGTGGCCCGGTTGCACCGAAAGTACAACCTCAAGCCAGTAACCAGCCAGGTAGCACGCAGAGCCGTTGATACGGAAGCCAAGGGCCTGGGTGATGTTGAAAAGGCAAATGTGGCCGACTACCTGAAACCATACCAGCGCAACAGCAGAAGCGCACTATCTGGGGAAGATGCCAGCCCTGAACATTCTGGGGAGGATACCAGCTGTGAGTCTGCTGGGGAAGGTACCAGCCGTAGTACCCAAAGCACTGCATATAAGAAAAAGCTGTGATTGCCACCCTGGAAAGCAGACTCCAGGCAGATCCATCCAGTATACAAAGAACCAGGACAATGGCAACATCAGGCCAAAACATTGGAGTGGATGGAGGGGAACAAAATGTGACTATTTCACAAGATGAAGAAGTCCTGCTTGCCAAAGCATTCAAAACATCTCTTGGAGAAAGAGGAGGAGGGCTCCCGTAGGCTGTCGGGCCTTCAGGCATTCCGTTTCTCGTCCCAGACTCGGTGAAGTGTAACTGAATTGTCTTGGCCAGCCCGTAAGCCACCCATCTTCACATCCAAAGACAATAAACTGGGTATATCTTCTCTGCCTCTCTGACAAGAAGCCTGCAAGACATCACAACCCTGAAGGCATCCATCACATGCAAATAAACAAGGCAAGTATTGATATTGTTTGACATTATGATATCAGGAGTCAGGTGTTCTCTCTATTTGGATTTGTTTAAAAAAAAAAAATTTCCCTCGGTCACACATGTCCTGCTGCCTACAACCTCCCTGATCTGAATCTCCAATCATCTGTCTCATGGCTGAGCAACATGTAACCAGCATCCAGCCAGAGCAGGTCATGATATTCTTTGACAATATTAACATGCCATTGTTCTGTGTATTATGCCTGATATCAGGACTCTCCTCTCTGAGAGCCTACCACACAGACTTAACACTTGTCTTATTTCTACCAGACATTAATTATTCAAACACTGTCATTCATTTGTATTGCTTACTCCAACATCATGAGTCTTTTATTTTGTCTCTTCCACAAGACCTGTTGCCTACACACAATGTGATCTGCATCTCCAATCAAGAATTAGCATGACCTAAACACGAACTTAACCTTCAAATAGCTGGAGCATAAATAGCTGCAGCATAAATGGCATGGTAGGTTAAACAGGAACTGAAGTGGTGCCAAAGTTTACTGTGACAAGAAGACAGTGCGCGTCTTTAGGTTCCTCCCGACTCGTCAGTGGCAACAATACAGGCAAGGCGCTCGATGTCGTTCATCCTCACGATGTTGATGTGGTTGGCAAAGCAAAAAGCCTGGATGAGGGTGAAGTGAATCTGGAGGGCAATGTCGCATTCGTACTCCTCGTCAGTCGCTAACACGCAGTATGCAACATTGTCTGGATCACTGTTGAATGACAATGACACTTGGTTAGAAACTGATTCAAATAACCATGTCATGTAACTATATAACAAATATATTTATCAGGTTCCAGGAAGATATTAGCTGCTTTACTTACACATTCATGACTTTTGCTGATTCGTATACCTCTACTGTCAAGCAATCTTGTTTCTTCGCCGAAACGAGTAGCTCTTCCAAAGCAGTACCGATGACCTGCATTCTGTGGAAAAGAGAATAACGAGTTAAATCACTATTGTAAGCAATTGCGCTGTAGGCTAAATGCATACATTATTGTGCTGCACTACGATGCCTCTGAAACAACTGACAGGTAAGGCACTTGTTTAGAGTCATCTTGTCCGTGAACTTCCTCAAGAGTCATTGATATAGGCTAGTATAGTATCCACAAAGGTTTAGGTCCTAGCTCATTCACTGTGTGCTCTGGGCTCTGGGCTGAAGATAGAGTGAAGTCAGCGCTTCAATACCAGGTTAGGGCTGTTTCTCAGCAGTGGGGTTGACTCTCCCGCAATCGTCGTTGCTGATTGGCTCCTGCTCCACTCCGCACCACCCTGACACTCTCTGCCTGTAATATTAATTGTAATAATTCTAAAGATTAGAATTGGATGATCTAAATTTCCTTTGTGGTTGATAAGATATTAAAAGCTCAGATATATGAAGGTGCTATGCAGTGGTGTAGTCTACTTTTTTGAGGTGGGCATACTGTATATTTTGGCCAGTAATAGGCTCAGTGGTTACCAAACTAGGGGTCGGGACTCGACCCCTCGGGACCAATATTAAGGGACAAAAATGTTTGTGGGGGGGGGGGTCGCAGATTTGCACTTACCTGCCCCTTGCATGCGTGAGGGACAGCATAAATTCACGTTCAAAACCAATAGCAAATAATCAAATACCCTCTCCAGCTCTTGAAGTTCCTGCTTGCTCCTGCTGGTCCACCATCTCAGTGTCAAGGTCTCCAGCTCCCCTTGCACCTTGTTGCTGACTGACACTGCCATCTAGAGAAAACAATGAACAACTCTGTTTCATATGAGTTCAGATGCAAAGCCCTCTAAAAGCTATGACAAAAATAGGCCAATTTTAAATTTCATTTGTAAGCATTTTCATCTATGACATTCAAAAATGTTACTATCAAGTAGGCCTACAGCAAGTCAAGCCCAAACAAAATTAGATTAGCTGATTTTTAAATGTTGGTCAATAGAAATATAGCCTGTTTTGTAAAATCACATGCACTAAAGGTTTTTGCATCGTTCATCATTATATCGCAGTAACAGTGGGGTAGATAATGTTATTACCCATAAGTACAGATAATATATCTCTCCATCCATGCCTACCATGGAGATAGCATGGTTCTGGCTAGAAAATAAAGTTCATGATAGATACTTAATCCAGACAGCCACAGTACACATCATGTAGACCGTTTACAGACAGACATGGCGATTAGGAGTTATTCCCAAAGAAGAATCCCAGATAAACAAACGTCCAGAAATTAAAACTAAGTAGGGTAACGTGGATCAGAGTACGTTAGCTTGCTAGTATTGAGAGAAGAACGAAAGCTAGACTACAGCATGACTAGCCTGTGTTATTACCGTGTTATGTCCACAAATTAAACAACCTAGAAGGGTAACTTGGTAGCAAAACAAGTCTTATAAAAAGCGTGAATGATGTTTTTGACTCTTAACTTACCTTCGGAAACGTCAGATCGGGCAACCTTATTAAAAAAGTTCCGAAGGTCTCGCTGTCATTTGCTCCTGGCCATCCTCGTCGTCCCCAACTAAAAATCTGGAACGCTGCTGTGCTGCTGTGCTGCTGCTTTAACCTGGCAGCTCGGGGTCAGGGGGAAGGCTGATTGATGCTGCCAATATGTGATACCGGTTAACCCTTTAGGCGCCAGAGTTTTTTTTCGAAACGTTCGATTTTGACATCTTCATTTCAAAAGGCTATATCTTAAAAGTGATGATAGACTTTCTGTAAATTAGAAAAATATTAAGGATGACCCAAAGTTTATGTAGGGATTAAATGTTTATATCTAATTGGCATATTATGACGTCATATGGTGGCGGCCATCTTGGATTATAGAATTTTCATGAAAAGTTGCATGTTTGAATGATAAAATGCACCACTTCTTTCCCCCCCAAAATGTCCCTCACCTTCTGTATGCTATATTGCACAATACTGAATGCTCAGGTAAATAGTAAGTAGTGAACAAACTGTAAATCATTACTAATAAATGGCAGAAACAAACCAAATGCGTGTAGCGGTAGACTGGCCTTTTGCTGTAGAGATTTTCCATTTACTACATACAGTAGGCACTCTGATTCCATGTATGGGGCACATATATATTATTCAGATGACACACAAACACAAGTAAACAAGACCTGTTTAGTTCAAAAGCTCATTTGCCACAGCAAGGCACAGATCAGGAGTGAGATGACGAGACAAGAGACAATGTTAGTATTTTTTTCTTTTTGTTGATGTTTTTGTTTTTTTTTCTTAGCTGACAGACACACATCACAAGGACATGAACACACAAAAAGGAACACATAGTGTATGTCCTAAATGATCAGGGAAATAGATAGCAAATCAACAGTGTAAATCATTACTAATAAATGGCTGACTTTTTTTTTTTTTTTTTATGTAGCAGGCCTTTTGCTGTAGAGATAATGACTCCCTATCCATACAGGGCCGGCATTCCCATCATCTTGTGATAGACTTTGCATGACCTAGTGTGTGTGTGTGTGTGTGTGTGTGTGTGTGAGAGGGCGAGAGCGTGTCACCACCTCCACCATGCGAGTAGCATGGCCAGATCTGCCTCGCTACCGAAAGTGGAGAGAATTTGCGCCGCTTCGGACTAGGCCTACTGTCATTCTCATTGTGACTCCCCACACTGCCACTACGTTCCCCACTAACTGTCCTATGAGCACTTCGACCTCGTCTAACATACCCAGTGGCATTAGACAAAGGCTCCACCACGTTACTGTCGCCGCGATTGTGGAGGGGGACACGTTCAGAAGACAGAAGCTAGCGCTATGGACATTATGGTACCTCCAGCCTTGTTCGCCACACCACTAACACCCTGCTAACTTCCCGATGAACACTCCGAACCCGTGAAACATTATTCCCACCAGTGACATTGGGCAAACGATTCAACGTTTGTGCTTGGTGTAAGCTAAACTATGGAGTAAATTCTCACTTTGTCCAGCCTCACTAAACGAATCACCGTCATTTTCTGAAGGCAGATATTCCCCTTCAGAATCAGGGTACGCGAATAGAACACCCAACACTTCATTTCGGGTAAACTTTTTTGATGCCATTAGACGATAATCTAATGCAAATACTCGCTGACGTTGACAATATCGCTCTGACAAAGTGGCTCCTGCGCACACTAGCTCGGTGTTATGCGCACTGATTCAATACAGCTGTAGCGCTAAAGTTTTGTTTAAAGAGTGCTCTTTTTTCAACTCGGGGATGACGTATGACATGTCTGCCATCTAGTGGAATGGAGGTCGAACGAACCGCATCTTGTCGACTAAAGTCGACTCTGGCGCCTAGAGGGTTAAACATGGCGGTGATCTGACATTCAGCCATTCGTCCCCATAGAAAGCAGTGCCAGTGGTCAACGCTGCATGGTTTCATATCTGGAAACAACTGATGGAGAATCCATGGGAGATTGACTGCCGCAATCTCCGAATGAATATTGTAAAGTGTAATATCGTGGTGTTGTTAAATTACAAGGCTTCCATGAGAGGTGGCCGTTGATGAAACGTGGCTGTGCTATTCTAAATATTGAAAAATGAATTTTAAGTGGGTATACTGAACATTTTAGGTGGGTATACTAAAAAAAACAAAATTTTGAGGTGGGAATATGGCGTATACCTGCGTTCTACGTAGACTACACCACTGGTGCTATGCCATTTAGAGCTTTGTAAGTAATTAACATAACCTTAAAATCAATTCTATAGGAAATAGGGAGCCAGTGCAGTTCAGCCAACACAGGGGTGATGTGTTCTCTCTTCTTGGTCTTAGTTAAAAGTCTAGCCGCAGAGTTCTGAATGAGTGCCAATTTCTTTCGATGTTTTTTGGGAAGATCAGTGAAAAGTGCATTGCAGTAGTCTAACCTGCTAGTGATAGGCATGAATTAGTTTTTCTGCATCTTGTTGAGTTAACCCTCTAGGCGCCACGGTCGAGTTTACTCGACAAGATGCGGTACTGAATAAAACGGTCGATTTAGTCAAATAGGGTGTTATATTTCATTCGACCTCCACTCCACTAGATGGCAGACATGTCATACATCATCCCCGAGTCGAAAAAACGGCATGCTTTAAACAAAACTTTCTAGCTACAGCGCATTGAATCAGTGCGTGAAATACCGGAGCTAGTGTGCATGTGAGCCACTTTGTCAGAGGCGATATTGTCAGCGTCTGCGAGTATTTGCATTAGATTATCGTCTAATGGCATCAAAAAAGTTTACCTGAAATGAAGTGTTGGGTCTTCTATTCGCGGACCCTGATTCTGAAGGGGAATATCTGCCTTCAGAAAATGACGTTTAGTGAGGCTTCAGATGAGTCCCTGCCTTGCAATGATGCAGCTGGACAAAGTGAGCGTTTACTCCATAGTTTAGCTTACACCAAGCACAAACGTTGAATCGTTTGCCCAATGTCACTGGTGGGAATAATGTTTCACGCGGTTGGAGTGTTCATCGGGAAGTTAGCAGGGTGTTAGTGGTGTGGCGAACGAGGCTGGATGTAATGTCCATAGCGCTAGCTTCTGTCTTCTGAACGTGTCCCTCTCCACAATCGCGGCGACAGTAACGTGGTGGAGCCCTTGTCTAATGCCACTGGGTATGTTAGACGAGGTCGAAGTGCTCATAGGACAGTTAGTGGGGAACGTAGTGGCAGTGTGGGGAGTCGCAATGAGAATGACAGTAGGCCTAGTCCGAGCTGCGCAAATACTCTACACTCGACGCGCGAGGCAGATCTGGCCATGCTGCTCGCAACAGGAGCAGAGGTGGTGACACGGGGCAGGAGAGCCATTAGGCCATGCATAGTCTATCACAGGATGATGGGAATGCCGGCCCTGTATGGATAGGATATGGATAGTCATTATCTCTACAGCAAAAGGCCTGCTACATAAAAAAAGAAAAAATTGTCAGCCATTTATTAGTAATGATTTACACTGTTGATTATCTATTTCCCTGACCATTTAGGACATGGGTTCTTTTTTTGTGTGTTCATGTCCTTGTGATGTGTGTGTCTGTCAGCTAAAAAACAACAAAAAGAAAACAAATACTAACATTGTCTCTTGTCTTGTCTCGTCATCTCACTCCTGATCTGTGCCTTGCCGTGGCAAGTGAGCTTTTGAACTAAACAGGTCTTGTCTACTTGTGTCTGTGTGTCATCTGAATAATATATATGTGCCCCATACATGGAATCAGAGTGCCTACTGTATGTAGTAAATGGAAAATCTCTACAGCAAAAGGCCAGCCTATCGCTACTGTCACGTTTCAGACAGACGACCAGAGGACCAGAATTGCGTCACACCAGAAAGTTTATTAAACTTAAGGGAAAAGGGAAGTAGGGAGTGAGTGAAGGCTCCAGGAGTTACCGGGAATAACAGGGATACAGGGGTTCCGTCCAATGTGCTGTGTCTGTGCCCCAGTGGCAGCGATGCGTCCTATGACGCCGGTGGTGGGTGGTCTGGAAGTCCTGGGGGGGGGAAACAGACACAACAGGGCGGATGAAACGAGGCAGAAGTACAGTTCAAGGGAAATCCAAATTCGTAGTAGCAAGGCAGAAGGCTGGTCAGAGTTACCGGGATCGAAGAGTAGTCAGGAGTCATCACAGCAGAAAGCAGGTCTGGTTTTCTGGGACAGAAGAGTATCCAAGACTCAGGCAGGTCTGGGGTCACAAAACAAGAGTCAGCCAGACTTGAAAGCAAACAGGTTCAGGTGTGCGCTTTGCAGGCGATCTGACAAAGGAGAGCTGAAAGACAGGGCTTTAAATACTGGGAGAGGTTAGTGGGTAATGCAGCGCAGCTGGCAGAGTAATTAGAGCAGAGCAGAGCAGGGACAGGTGGAGCTAGTTAGGCTGAGTAGAGAGAGTGGTGAGCAGAGTAGAAGATAATGGAAACCAATTAAGGTGGTAACCCGGTGGAGTGAGAGGACTCATGACAGCTACATGCATTTGGTTTGTTTCTGCCATTTATTAGTAATGATGTATACAGTTTGTTAACTACTTACTATTTACCTGAGCATTCAGTATTGTGCAATATAGCATACAGAAGGTGAGGGTGAATAGCTCAGCTGTGTAATAGACACTCTGAATAAGGTATGCTGTTTGCATCAATGTACAGTTAGAAGTGGATGGTATTCGTACCCTGGTGTTTATAGTACTGAATGCTATTTACACCCTTGTGCATGAACTAGCTAATTGTTGCAATCAAAACTTCCGTTTGAGAACCGATTTCTTGTTCAATTTGCGCGCCTTCTCTCCAGAGATGTTGGTACAACAGCACACTCACTCTGCCAAAACGCATCACACAGGAATCGAACCCAGGTCTCCCAGGTGCCAGCCCTTACCTGTGACCACTGCACTATCTGTTTCCACAAGAGGTTGATGTTTGCAGGTAAACTTATAGTTTATAGGCCTGAACGTTATAGTCACAAAATTTCTGTTAGCTAACAAACTGACGGTTGTATGTGTTCACTGAACAAAGATTATGAAAATAAAACACAACTTTTCCATCTCAAATTTAATTTGAACAGATATTAGTGCTGAAACTGTTCAGAATTCTTCACTTTCTGCTGATGAAAAAAACATGTTTTTGTTGTTATGTAACAGGGTGTAAATAGCCCAGTTGTGTGGCCAAGGCTATTCGCACACTCCGTTGATATATCCATGTTTTTGGTTCAGTCTTTATGCATATTAAAGTTAAGAGTTCATCACCAATGGGGCTACAAACGTGTTATGTCCGTGCATGTGAAGTTATATCTGTGTGTTGCGGGCACATGCACGCGCGTCCCCGTGTGGTTGGTGAAAATGCTTAATCCCAGTCCGTCACTGTTCACAGGTATACATGTTCCATATAGTTAGTGAGTATAATCCTCACACAACAATATAGTTCTCAGAATGTCTCAGTGTAGATCTCAGATAAGTCTCAGTATGGTTAAATGGTATGTGCACAGATATGTTGAGATATGGTCACGTGTGTAAGAATGAATGTTAGTATGTTACTAGCAACATTGTCAGAGATGTATGGTTGACAGGTGTGCACACAGACACCACACACGTAATGTCATGTCATACACGATCACCACTGGTCTGGTCTGGTCTGGAGCCTAAAAGGCAAAAGCAAACAAGTTTAACAGTTATACCAAAACAAGGAATGTCTGCAATTGTACAATTGTTCAACTAAGGTATTTAAGTGAAGTTGTTACATTACATTAGGCTGACACATTATAACCTAACGACTAACATGGTAAACAGTTTAAGCTTTTTAAACAATCTCTCAACAATTCTAGGACAATTAAAAAAAGTAGAGTAGGCCTACAATACAATTGTTGCACCATCAAGCCACTGGTAGTTAAATACTAGCATAATATTAAATTGCAAACAAAGCAGAATTCTGTGTTTTATTGTTTTCAGTTTTAGTATAGGTGATGGCTAATCAATTAAAAAAAAAATATATAAAACGTAAACAGCTTAGAAAACTTTGCAGGCAAAGTGTTTGTTGTTGATGTCGATAATCATATGAGTAAGGACGGATCATTCTGATACTAAGTATCTTGATAACCAACTGCTATAACTTAAACAGCTTGCTAGGTCTGTCAGCCACATTTTTTCCTACAGATTACGATGTACTACAACTGGAAAGCTTGATTCACGCGCCAGGCCACACTTTAATTACAGTGCATGAAAATGCACTGTTCTGTTATCCGAAGTCTTCTTCTTCTTCTTATTACAGTGCATGAAATACTGTTCTTCCTAGGCTTCTTCTTCTTCTTCTTCTTCTTCTAACGCAGTTAGTGCAGCTTCAACCGTTTAACGTAGAAACTTCATTCAAACTGCGTTGCGTAGGTCTTACTTAGGACATGGGTGCTATGTATTTTTCAGCTTTGTAACTTTTATACTTTTTAAACTATTAATTAAAAACTACTCAAAATTTCCCCGTTGAGAGTGAGGAGCTACGTCAGATCACCTGATCTTTTCCTGTAGTTTTGGGAGAAGCCGCCATTTTGAACGTCAAGAAATCCGGTTGTCATGGTAATTTGCGGCAGACACAGCGGGAGAAGTATCGATAAGCGAGACACAGTGAGAGAAATATTTTAGTTTACATCAATTAGACAAGGAGAAGACGAACACAAAGAGAATGTACAGGGAGAAGCTGAATGCCACAGCAAAGCAGCGGTATTTAGAGAAACTTTGTGGAATAAACCAGATCGACCCTTATGAGCTGTCAGCTGGAGAATGGAGCCGCGACATGAATGCTCTACCACCTTGTACATGGATATGGTTAATTACCTTGTGTAATCCCGATGGTGTGAGCTATTACACCAAGCAGCAGTTCAAATGCTACAAGTCCCTGGAAAGCCATGAACAGTTCTGCTGTGGATGGGTGCAAGACCTGCATGTAGTAGTAGCAATGTATAACGCCAGACTACGCCACCCTAGGACTTGCACCCAGAGAAGTATACCTAGATTTTACCCAAATTTAGACCAAAAGCTCACAAGCTCGTTACTAACTGCAACAGAGACGTGGTTCCAATAATAAGTTATGTTTTATTAAATACAAATTGGATGTTCTCACAACAGATAGACAAGACACTTTCACTCACACCATATAGATGAAGAGGGAGGGTAGAGAGACAGTGCTGAGGCGTACCGGCAGGGGGACCAGATATCACAAGTCAGGGGAATCCCAAATAGAACACTCACACGTGTTTACACACACACGGCAACACAAAGGCTAAGACAGCACACCTCAAGATGCACACGTGAGCACTACACACAGAAGGGGGGACACCACCACCTGGAGGATAGGACTGTCTTCCCTGCCTTGGGGCCTCAGCACCTGGAAGAAAAAGGAGAATGGGGGGAAGGAGTAGATGGGTGAGGATTATACTCACATATGCACAAACAGACAAAAACACAACACATGCGAGCAGGTGTGGTAGGCCGACTACAAGGATCACTGGTGATCCGCAGCAGTATACTAAAAGGCCTCCCACCAATGTGTAACACAGAAAAAGGAAAATAATAAACTAATAAGAACCGGAACTAGTTATAGGCCAACTACAAGGATCACTGGTGATCCACAGCAGTATAGAGAAGGCCTCCCACCAATGTTCAACACAAAAACATGATAAACAAATACACACAAACTAGTTATAGGCCAGCTACAAGGATCACTGGTGATCCACAGCAGTATAGAATAGAAGAAAAGGTCTCCCACCAATGTTCAACACAAAGACATGAAAATAAACAAATACAAACAAGAACTAGTTACAGGCCAGCTACAAGGATCACTGGTGATCCACAGCAGTATAGAAAAGGCCTCCCACCAACGTTCAACACAAAGACATAAAAACCCCAAAAGAAAAGACAGACAGGAACAAAACAACACGAATATGGAAGCTAAAGCTAGGAGGGTCTTAACACCAGCATTTAGCAGATCTCAGTTAAGCTACACAAGGCCTATATCGGTTTCTAACCCAAAAAATAGACAGACAAACAATAGGAAAAAAACCCAACAATAAACCACACACCAAACAATAAATCACACCAGCACGCTACATGCACTATATCATACTCATTCACACACACACAAACACACACACCCACACAAACAATCAATCTAGACACAACAAGAGACAAGGCACTTAGCCCATTAAAATGCGTTGTCGGCGCCACGGCCAAAATAGGTGAAGCACTGGTCTTGGAGAAAAGCGTGGCAAAACTGCAGTGGCCACTAGCCCCAAACTCACGGTCTCTACGAAGCATAATCAGATAACAGTTAGAACCAGCCATAAAGCAGAAAGTGAGAAGGCAACGGCTACGGTTTCCCCTTCAAATCAGACGCTCAGCTGGGCACCAGCGAGTTCTTTAGTTTGGAAGATCACCTCGACAAGACGTAATGCAAGTACTCCACCGGTACAAACCACCGAGCGGCACCAATTACTGCCAGCAACAGGTAGAAGTGCTACAAAGCCATACATAACAAAAATAAGATCACAATACTACTAATAAAACCAAGCGAGTAGGAGATAGTGTAGAAAGAGTAGACATACCAACAAGCAGGTAGACGGGACGTAGCAGGAAGTAACGAGGAACTGACGAGAAATGAGGAACCGGGGCGTTTCCACAACAAACATAGTGTTCAATTTTATACTGCGGCTATGCAAGCCCATTGGCTGTGCGTGCCTCGGTCCATGCGTTCCACCACATGCAGATCTACAAGCCTGGAGGCTGTGAGAACACCGTGGTACTTGCTAAGGTAAGGAGCTAAAAGCTAACGTTATCGATACTAGCTCTAACGTTGTGGTTGTTGTTAGAAGCGGCGGCTGAGCCTTCCGACAGAAAATGCTCCTTGGTCGCTTCCTCGATCCGTCTCGGAGTCAAAACCTAAGACAAAGCCTGTTATACTAAAACATACAAACGAAAATCATGCCAACGTGGCAGGTGCCAACCAGTGTACAAAACCCGGCTCTGGCCCTGAATGGCCCATGTTATGTCTGATGTTCCTCAGATGTTCCCAAACATCGGCCTGTCTGACCTTCCTGCTGGTGCACAGGGCTAAGGCACAGTTATGTTATGTACAATAGTATGGACCTCTCCCCGTTGTATACTACACACAGAAGTAACATATGAACACATCAGAATACAGTAAGAATACCCCAGAATTCTACGTCTATGTGTAACAGGACAAGGTCCACGCCCCTTGTCTAGTCCAGTAGTGCCATTGCGAGTGGCTCTTGGCATTCGGAGGCGAGCCAATTAGTGTAGAGAAGTGGCTATATAAATTTTAACTTTTAATTTGAAAGCCGACGTCATAGCTGCATACTGTTGTTCGTCCACCTGACTCCTGCCTTCATCGCGGGATCCCTTCTGCTGTTTTGCACTGCATGAAAAGTGTGATTTTCGTCCCCGTAAACGACCGGAGATCTCTCTCATTTTCGGTAGTTGACGACAATTTGCAACCCGCGCTTGTCGCCGTTTGTCTGTGCCACAAATTGTCGGAACCAGACAATGACGTATGTGGAGAGCTTTCAGAGTGCTAATAGGCCTAATTAGCATATGAATGCAGCGAAACCGCGGCTGGCCAGGCCTGGCTTGAATATCCTTACTCAGTATTGGATGAAACCACAACTTTCGAACAAGTATAATCACTCGTGATTGGTTGGCAGATCCCCAATAATAATGTATGTATGTATGTATATATATATATATATATATATATATATATATATATATATATATATATATATATATTATGCTGTATATTCATGTTATCCTATGTAGGCTACTACACTATTATTAGGCTACCATCAAGGACATGAATGAATTTATAGAGGAAATGAACATTTGCCAGGAACATGTTTAAGCAAAGAGCAAGCTTTATTAAAACAAACAACTATATACAAAGCGAGGATCTGCCCACACATGGGTAGAGGATGATCCAAAAACTACAACTCCGTGAACTGTCCGTTTGCCTCCTCAGGGTTGTAGGTAACTGGCGGCGTTCTTTCCGAGGCAGGTCCGTTATGCAGACGCCTATTGTGCGTGGCTCTGTACTTCGGCGTCGCCTCAAACCGGGACTGCAGCTTCGCAGAGTTCAGAGAGCTCCGGCCTACGAAATGACGGCGACCATACAATCCATCCAGAGACCCCGCCAACAATACCATCTTCTTCGTCAGACATGAGGTCTACGGTAGCGGACTTCCAGAGTTCCACCTCGTCATCTGCTAGCACACTCTGTCTCGATTCCAGCAGCTGTAAAAAAACAATGAATCAGTACTGTGCGATGCGATGCACTGCGTATGGACACAACACATCTATCAATGCACCTGAAAAATAGTCACCAAATAAAGTCTTACCCTCTTTCTTCTCGCCGACTCGAAGCTGAACTCTTCAAGAGCTTCCGCCCGCAATGAGTTTTCTGGCTGGGTATATCTAAAGCTCCTGCGTACCGTCTCGTAATATGTCTTAAAGGCGGCTGGAAAACAATTAAATGAGAGTGGTATGAATAAAAATCAAACGCAAGTCACAGTAACATTAAACAAGGAAGGAGAAACAGTAAAAACAAGTCACTTACACACAATGTCGCCTTTATCAACATCGTAAATCTGGACTTGCAGATATTGTTCGAAAGCAAATAGGAGGTCACCGCCTCATTATGAGGCGAGATTAGTCTGTGAAAACAAAATGTACAGTTATAATCGGTATCTATCCTATGGTGTCTATACGTATCCATTTCCTTATAGCCTACCGCAGAATGAAAACATATTCTTTAAATCCTACCCTTGCTCCGGTTTGTAGCGCCTGCAATTTGTCTCCGAGTTGTGAAGACGGCGTACTGCTTCCTGTAAATGACGACACAAAAAAATACACTTTAATTAAGCTGGTTCTGCTCACTTGTTCTTTTGCAAGGCTACTAGGCTACTCTTAGCTTTGGTTTTAGGCTAGGGTACTTTTAGCTTAGCTAGCAGTCATCGAACATATTCTTACCGCAAGCTTGGAATTGTGCACCAGTCTTCTCTTCTTAAAGTTTGTCTCTCCCGCACAGTTTTTCAACTCCAGAGCAGCCAACCGGTCCTCTATGGACAGCAACCTAGAGTTTACCTAATTGCTTCCCGACCCCATTAAGAGGCAAAGTTAGTCTGTGAAAACAAAATGTACAGTTAAGATCTGTATCTATCAACGTAGCCTATCTATTTCCTTATAGCCTACAGCAGAATGAAAGCGTAGTATTCTTTAAATCTTACCATTGCTCCGGTAGCGCCTATGTGTCTCCGAGTGAACCCTGCTAGGCTACGGCTGGCTACGTGTCTCCGAGTGAACCCTGCTAGGCTACGGCTGGCTCTGATTTTTCGAAAGCAGATGTCCATTCTCCTGGCGAGACAAGTAACCACTCATCTGGCACTAGATCCAATGCTCTCCATTCTTCCAAACAAAAAGGGAAGTGCTCGTTTAAAGGTCCCCTCTTCTAGAAGGAATGAGCGCAGACGATCGCGGGCGCGTTGTTTATGATTCACATCCACATACATCCAAATAACGTGAAGTAGTAGCCTAATGAAACTGTAGGCTAGCCTTTCTGTTCTGCTGAATCCAAGTACTGCTCGCTGCAGCCTGTGGGAAGGCGACGCTTGGAGATGCTCCTCTCTGAATTTGCCGCCGCACACTGACTGTTGTTTATCCTATCAGCTGTTCTGGTGGAAGCGCGACCACAGTGCAACCACTGCTCACTAGAGGAAGTGTCTCCCCTGCTGGCGTGGGGGCGTAACGGTTGGACTTAGTGGTTTATTGAAGTGACCCTGCTGTGGCGTATAGACTGAGAATGTTTTGGACTGTGTAAATAGTCTACTACTATTTCCCAGTAATCTAATGAGCACATTCTGGTGTACAAGTGTGTGACTGTGTGTGTGTGTGTGTATACATGTGTGTTTTGTGTTTAACAAAACAACAAAACTGTGTTGGAACAGAAACATTTTGGTTGTAAACATGGCCAACGCTGGCCGGAATGAAATTGGTATGAGAATGAACATAACAATTAAAATGGACATCCTGAACACTGTGCTGTCCTATCATAACAGAAAAGTTACTGATGCTCCTTTTAGTGGAAAGAAACAAAATCATAACTCCATCAGGGCCCTGATGTCGTCGATGCGCGACTGCCTCTTGTCTTGAATGGATTTCGCTCCAAACGCTTTCTCCACCAGGTCCTTTTTCTTCTTCTGGATCTTCACCATGTTCTCCTCAACCGAGTCCTTCACAATGAACTTGGTGATAACCACATCCCTCTTCTGGCCGAGCCGATGGAACCTGTCAACACACTGGTCCTCTGCTGCCAGGTTCCAAGCTGGTTGAGTCCCACGCCTCCAGCTTTGAGTGACAACAGCATGATGGATGGGCTCCCAGGAGAGGCATCCTGGAACTCCTCGATGGCCTTGGCACCGCTCTTCTGGTTCATGGAGCCGTCCAGCCGTGTGAAGGTAAAACCGTGCTCCCTCAGAGGCACCTCCAGCAGGGTGAGGAACCGGGTGAACTGGGACACCACCAGGCTCTTGATGCTGCCATCTTCACCGCGCAGCGCCAGCAGACTGCTCATCAGGGCGTTCACCTTTGAGCTGGACTGCCACTTGTCTTTGCCATCGGCTGAGAAAGAGTCCTCCTCCTCTCCTGGGTATTCTACCAGCTCCCGGGTCTTGATCTCCTGCTCAGAGCGGATGACCTCGCAGATGCAGGGTCGGCAGAAGACGTGGGCGCAGTAGGTGATGACGGGCTGTCGCAGCGAATCCAGGCAGATGGCACACTCCTCGTCCGAGCCCGAGCCAAGCACTGAAGGTTCTGCAGGCCCTCGCTGTCCCCTTGTGTGACTGGCCTCTGTTTCCACCACTCTAGTCTAGATTTTTAAAGGTAGAAAAAAGAGCAGGAGATAGCAAGGTTTTTTTTTTATAAAGAAAAGTTTATTTAAAACAAAAACAATTAAAACAACTATATAATATTTATTATGAAACACAAACTATATACATAATATTTACAAACAAACACACACACACAAAGTGTCCGCTCAGGGAGGGGGAGCTGCCCCATCACAGGCCATACAACTCTTCCAAAATGATGGTGTCAAAAGTGCACTGAAAAAAAAAAAAAAAAAGACAGAAGACATGTGGATATTGCTCTAGTGAAACTAAAATGGGATTCCCAAGTCATGAAAATCAGAAGTGAAAAGAATAATTATGGTCTGCTTTTGTCAAAACATTTACAGTTAAAGTCAGTAACAAAGAGCGGATTCACAGGACTGGAGAGAACACAGATTGCGGAGGGACATAGAGGGAATGCACAGTTACTTGATTACTAGATTCATATTAACCTCTTGTGTTTGCTCAGATAGGAACAGTTGTTCAAGGATAGCCATGGGGTCCTGGCTGATATCTGCCAACTCTGTGTGATTCGTGGCAAAACTTGTTTCTGGGGCAACACCAGGCTCACTTAGCAGACTGGAAACGGAGAAAAATACATTAGTGAATGAACATGGCATTCCTAACTCTGCAAGATTCATGGCCTGTCTTCCAGACTACAGACAGCATTTGTGCAGCACCATATAACAATACAGTTGTTTCCTGGCGATATACAGTCATTATTAAAGAGGAATGGTCAGGAAAAGTACAGTTAGTACTTCCTGGCGATATACAGTCATTATTAAAGAGGAATGGTCAGGAAAAGTACAGTTAGTACTTCCTGGCTATATACAGTCATTATTAAAGAGGAATGGTCAGGAAAAGTACAGTTAGTACTTCCTGGCTATATACAGTCATTATTAAAGAGGAACGGTCAGGAAAAGAACAGTTAGTACTTCCTGGCTATATACAGTCATTATTAAAGAGGAACGGTCAGGAAAAGTACAGTTAGTACTTCCTGGCGATATACAGTCATTATTAAAGAGGAACGGTCAGGAAAAGTACAGTTAGTGGCCCACAGAGGATGAAGAGCTGTAACTAAGTACATGTCATTTCTAAAGCAAATTTAAAACAGCTCATGTTATGGTCATGTTCAGCACTGGCAAGAAAAGCATAAAACAATAACTGTAGCTGGGTTGTAATAAAATGGATGTATTATAGGAGAAGGACAAAAAAGGAGGAAACACACACACACACACACACACAAATAAAGTGAAAACGTAGAAAAGTGAAGTTAAAAATGAAACATCTGTGGTGGGCGTTCCAGAGTATGAGAGCATGGTGGGAAAATCAGTTGATTGACCTGGTGGATTGGATACTCCCGGGTCTCTTGGATACTCCTGCCTCATCTTCAACGACACGGGTGGGGGTAAAACATTCCAGGGAGGATGGTGCAGTGCCTTCTCCTGGCCCTCGACTGCTTCCTCACCTTTACCAAGTGGTTTTCCTTCGATACACTAATGGGATAGAGTAGGTCAGCAGGAATCCAACGGCACCTTGTTAGGAATTTTCTTTTTTTTAAAGAGTGGGGCTTGTTGAGGTCCTGTGTTGCATTGTGTTAATGTTGTGCAAGTCAGAGCCTTGCGTAGCCAAAGTGATGTAAAACATATATGTGAAATGCCTGCATCAAGTACTCCCAGAAAAGCACAGTTTATAGTAGTATTAGTGTTGACTGGTGTTCATACACATGTATGTTGATTGGCATCCATGTGTTTCACCATGTCTCAGTGATGACATTCAATCTCAGGGGGTTCTTAAATCCAGTGTGTCCAAAAATGTGCCTTGTGCTTGTTTGTTTTTTAGATGAGATTATGAATGTGGTTATTATTATGCTGTTATGAACACTATATAAATACATTTTTGTTATGTCTATAATCATTTGACATAAACAATACTGTAATAATGCAAAATGTTTACACAAAACAATTCCACAGTGATCATTAACCAGAAATTCATGTTTTTAGCTATATAAAAGTTGACAAAAGAAGTGTGACACACACACATGAATTTAGTTTATATTTAGAGCACTGCACTGCTAGGGATAGGTGGCAGAGGTCCCAGCATCGTCAGTTGTGAAATCAAGATCTGGATCTGCCATTATGAGGTCTTTTTGAGGAACACACAAGAGAACAGGGGTGTCTCTTTCCAGCTTCAAGAAACTCTTGAAGACCCAACTCTTTAGAGAGCACCTCCTGTCTTAGCACTTACCCTGCATTACCCTCTCCACCCTGTACAGCACTACTTTCTTCTACACACTTCCCTCTATGTAGCTTGATTGTTAATCCTCGTTTGTAAGTCGCTTTGGATAAAAGCATCTGCTAAATGGATACATGTAATGTAATGTAATGTAATATTCACCTGTCCAGGACATGGTTCTGTTTCCCAGGGCTACCCGTAACAGTGTTCAGCTGCAATACAAACAAACAGCGATTTATGTAAGTTTTCCCCTAAGCTTGGATCATCTACATCAACACGGTAACACTCCATAATAAGGTACCATAATAAATAGCAAACTAGTAATTACCTAACCCTTTTAATATTTGTTAATTGTTACTAAAATATCTATTTGCCACAAGTTAATAGTTTTTTTCATCATTAATTAAATATTAGTTGTTTGCATAAAAAATGTATGTTAATGTTTTAACAAATCTATTAACTAATATTGTATTAATATTTGTTAAAAATTAACTAAATATATGTTTGGCACTAATTAACAGTTATTTCTTATATCATTTAAATGTTAAATGTTTATTTACAAACTACATGCTAATATAAAAGTTAATGACATTATTATTTATCTAGCTTTTCTGATTAGCTTTGTGGATAATGTATGGAATGTATGGTTTATGGCTTTATGGTCGTGTGGGGTGTATAAGGCACCCTACTGCCAGTGGTTGGTTGTGTGGAATGTATGGTTTATGGCTTTATGGTCGTGTGGGGTGTATAAGGCACCCTACTGCCAGTGGTTGGTTGTGTGGAATTTATGGTTTATGGCTTTATGGTCTTGTGGGGTGTATAAGGCACCCTACTGCCAGTGGTTGGTTGTGTGGAATGTATGGTTTATGGCTTTATGGTCTTGTGGGGTGTATAAGGCACCCTACTGCCAGTGGTTGGTTGTGTGGAATGTATGGTTTATGGCTTTATGGTCTTGTGGGGTGTATAAGGCACCCTACTGCCAGTGGTTGGTTGTGTGAGAGTTTGCGCTCCTCTTCTTCCACTTCATCCTTATTGGATACCTCTGTGGTTGGCTGTCCTGTAATTGGTGACTCTCTGTCTAGTGTTTGAAAGTAGTGTACTCTTTGCCTTTGGAAGTACTATTTGGTTGCTGCTTGAATTTGGTGTAACAGAGGGGGTGTAACAGAGTTAGAAATGTAGTTTAGTGTTTGTATGTGATTTTAGCTGTAATTAAGCAGCTTTATTGATATTGGTGTTTTGGAGCCCCCTTTGGAGAAACGCTATACTGCAGCTCTGCTGCGTTTTTTCCTTGTATTGTTGCCATAGCCTACAGAAGCGGTATGCTCTGCATTGGGTAGGTTGACTGTATAAAGCACTCCCCACTTTGTTTTAATTTTGTAACTGTAAAATGCTGTTTAAGTTGAAAACTTTGATATACCACCTGTATTATGTTACTTTACATGTATTGTTAAGATTTGGGTGCAATTCTAGCAACTTAGAGAACGTTTATTAATGTTTTCATTATGACTACGAGTTCATACACACTGAGTCTAACGTGACTAGCTGTAAACTCCGCTAGCAACTTTCCATGCATTCAGTGTAGTTAAGCAGTTTAGCTTAGTGTGCATGTAAAGTGCAATTCAGTCTAGCAGGAAATGAATGTACATTTAGTTTAGCATTATGTTTATGAATTACCTCCGTATGGTCTACGTCTGTGAGTGTTTAGTGAGTCTCAGAATATTAATAAACTCGTTCTGTGCACCTGAACATTCCATGTCGCATGTCTCCCTTGCTAGTAGGGCTGACAGTGATGGTATAGGAGTGATGCATGTAATATAGCCCATTCAAGTACTTGTTGTTTTGTTTTAACTTTTCCTAAAGGAATAAATGTGATAAGCCAGTTTTGGTCTCAGTCCCTTCACTGTCTGACTAGTTATATATTACTAATATATTAATAAAGCTTAACCAAGAGTCCCCCATACTGATAGTTTTGTTAGTTTAATTGTTGGACTTTTATTTTGACAAGTTGTTGTCATTCTGTCTTCCACATTCATGAAAGGTTTGGTATGAATGTTGAGTCATGTCTCATGAAAGTCATGAATGCTTTATGTGCAGTTTATGACAGCTGCTATGAATGTGTTATGAACTCACCTGTCAAGTAAAGTGTTACCGACCTACTCTAGGATTCGTGTGCCAGGCTACACTTTAAATTTTAGGCCAGAATAATGCAGAAATTAGTAACGTTAGCCTAGGCCAAGTAAACATACTCTGTAGCCTATGTTGACGACACAAACGTTATATCGTAACACCCCCAATTATCACCACTTTTGTTCAGAAATTCTAAAACAACGATGTTTTTCAACACTTCAAAATAACATTTGCTAAATTAACCTGACATTTTTCAGTAGCCATAGGTGTGAAGATTTGAACAAAATCTGGTTTGTTTGTTAACGGGAGCATTTACTGCCTGAAATATCCGATTTTGTTTACCACGCCGAGTTATAGTGCTGGCCTGATGGGTCGCCTATTTACACCGTTTCAACGGCACATGAACGGTTAGACCGAGAATTCTCGTCGTGAAATTAAAATTCCACTGGAGCTCCAAGCGGTTGTGTACACGCAGCCTTACAAAACTGTCTCCAGCTCTTTGAGTCACGGTAAAATATTTTTGGTACATAGCTAATTTAGATACACCTATGGTGTGGGTGGTTGCGTTTCTTTAGGAGTCTGCTATCTTGGTTTGTATAGAAATTGATATTAAGTGACACATACACGCAAGACGGTGGAAATACGGGACCGACGGTAATAGGGGGAGTTCCGATACCTCAACTTCTGTACGTGTGTTTTAACAATACTTTGGTCATATGGTCCGTTTCCTAACAGTATGGCTTTTATCAGGTCCCTTTCCACAGGTGTATTTAATCAAGAGCCAGATAGTATCTGTACAATATGATTAGGCTAGACTACTGTATCTGGTTAACGTTAACGTTGGTTAGTGAGCAAATGTAACGTTAACGTCGGTGATTAGCTGGGAGCAATGTTAGGTTTGATTGTCGTTAGCTAACGTTATCGAAACCTACGGCTAACCGGTCACTTTAAAGTTGATGACATACTGTAGCTGCTAGGCCTATTAACGCTGATAAGGTGGGTGCTAACGTTAACTATTCCCCTAACGTTATAACGTTAGTTTGGCTATTTGTCACCTATCATTTCATACAACATAATGTTTGACGACATAAATGAGTCAAATGCCAAAAATCGGACCACTTACCGTGTCTGTAATTAGAGAAGGACAGTCAGTTACGAGCAAGTAGCCTAAAGTGGGATCACGGCAGGCGATAAGACGAACGTTCAGAAGACTCACAGCTCCAGTGATAGAGGTTGATTGCGTTCAGCTGCAGGTCACGTCATAATGCTAAAAGTTGCCGCCAAAGCGGTCAATGTTAACTCAATGGGAATTTGTTGCTCTTTTATCGTAAATATCTCAAAAAGTATAAAGTTCACAAATGTAAAAAATACATTGTACAATTGTCCGTTACAAGACCTTTGTAGGAGTGTTTGAATGACGTCAAACGGTTCAGTGGTTTTAGTGTCATTAAACGTCAAACTTGGTCGGAAGAAGAATAATAAAATACGATAATAAGAAGAACAGTGATAATAGTCCACTGCATTTACATGCAATGCAATTAAGCTTAACCAACTTTATTATAAGGGGCTCCACACTGATAGCTATATACTACTAATATATTAATTAAAGCAACCAACTAATAACTACAACTAATATTTAATTAATGATGAAAAACTGTTAACTTGTGCCAAATAGATATATTAGTAACAATTAACAAATATTAACAAAGGGTTAGGTAATTACTAGTTTGCTATTTATTATGGCACCTTATTATGGAGTGTTACCAAGCTTAACCAACTTTATTATAAGGGTCCCCCATACCGATAGTTATATATTACTAATATATTAATTAAGCTTAACCAACTTTATTATAAGGGGCTCCACACTGATAGCTATATACTACTAATATATTCATTAAGCTTAACCAACTTTATTATAAGGGTCCCCCATACTGATAGTTATATACTACTAATATATGAATTAAGCTTAACCAACTTTATTATAAGGGGCCCCACGCTTATAGCTATATACTACTAATATATTAATTAAGCTTAACCAACTTTATTGCAAGCGGTTCCGGCGCCGACAACAGTGGCAGCATGTCAAGGTAGCTCTGTGTTTTTTTCTTGAATTTCCCCTTGGGGATCAATAAAGTATCTATCTATCTATCTATTGTAAGGGTCCTATGGAGAGCGGTTCATATTGGGATAGGCAGAAGCACAGTTTAATAACAATTAGTTAAATAATAATAAGTCATTAACTCTTCTATTAACATATAGTTTGCAAATAAACATTTAACATTTAAATGATGCAAGAAATAACTTAATTAGTGCCAAAAAGACATTTAGTTAACTATTAACACATATTAATACAATATTAGTTAATAGATTTGCTAAAACATTAACATAAAGATTTTATGCAAACCACTAATATTTAATTAATGATTAAAAACTATTAACTTGTGCCAAATAGATATGTTAGTAACAATTAACAAATATTAACAAAGAGTTAGGTAATTACTAGTTTGCTATTTATTATGGCACCTTATTATGGAGTGTTACCGTGTTTTCTTGAATTTCCCCTTGGGGATCAATAAAAGTATCTATCTATCTATCTATTGTGGGGTCCCATGGAAGAGCGGTTCATATTGGGATAGGCAGAAGCACAGTTTAATAACAATTAGTTAAATAATAATAAGTCATTAACTCTTCTATTAACATATATAGTTTGCAAATAAACATTTAACATTTAAATGATGTAAGAAATAACTTAATAATTGCCAAAAGACATTTAGTTAATCTATTAACACATATTAATACAATATTAGTTAATAGATTTTAAAAACATTAACATAAAAGATTTTATGCAAACCACTAATATTTAATTAATGATTAAAACTATTAACTTGTGCCAAATAGATATGTTAGTAACAATTAACAAATATTAACAAAGAGTTAGGTAATTACTAGTTTGCTATTTATTGTAACATATTATGGAGTGTTACCGTCTTTTCTCTTATCAGCTCAGCCGTGTACATTCAGTCTGTAATGCCCAGGACAATTTTATCTCGGATCATTTCATCCTTCAACTCTCCATACTCACACGGCTTCTTTCTCCCTCAACTTCGTGACAAAGTTGTCAATAGATTCTCCGTCATCCTGTGTAGCGTCCTAAAATATTACCTCTAAAGAAATCACATTTTGGCGGATTTGTGTGGTGTCAAATCCATTAAATAATACAACATCAAAAGAAGTCCGCACCGTGGATGTATACTGCAGATGATGGCTTTAATGCACTCCGAGCATTAGTTAGTGAACAAGCTAAGCTAAGCAAAGTAAGAAAGTGAGCAGTGAGCAAAGTAAGCTCAGTAAGTTAGCATCCTCTGGCTGTTGTCCAGCCTTTATGCCCCTTCAAGTCATCCCAGACAAGACACTCTTGTTTACAGATAACTGACCAAGTAATGGTACTTCACCTTTTGCCTCTCATCCTGTTATTCCCCATTCTTTGGGTTTTTGATCACATTTTCCTGGCCAAACCTTATTGATGACCCTGTCAGCCATCTGCTCTTTCCTTAAACCAGTCTTCCTTTCCCCCCACTGAACATACTACAGGAGTTCAGTTTCACAAAACATAATGATATTACACAGAATAAAAGATACTACATAAAAGATATATAAACTAAAGGATATATGTCAATAAAAGTCACGACATTCCCCCTTTGAGCATGGAAAGTGCTCACTTATGCAACAATATCAAACATTTATCACTATTTTAACACATCCCTACTATCAAAAAAAATACAGCTGCTAAGCTGAGTCACACTACAAACAGTCAGCTAACAAACCAGTTAACTCAGCAGCAACTATAACATTAAGCACTTGTCCCCAATACCACTGCTAAACACTAAAATGCTTATTAGTACTGTTATTACACCTTTGAACCAACCCCCACCAAAAATCAAATCCAATAGTGTAGTTGTTATTATCAAATAGAATGGCAAGTTCAAAATCCTCTCGGTGGGAGCGAAAACCCTTAAAAGGAAAACCTCTTTTTTTTCTTGTTTTAGAGGAAAAACCTTCATAAAGGAAACTCTTCTACTGTCCTGTTTGTGCAACAACACTTGTTTACAACAAGCGAGAAGAAACTTTCCTTCAATACTACATATCTTTCCATCCCCAAACATTCATCAAAATGAGCAAACTGATCACATCAAAATTCCTGATGGGTGTTTTCAGATAGAGCTAGTCCTATAATATTCTAAAATTCTACATGAAGATGGTTGTATGCTATAATTACTTTGTTTTTTTAGAGAAGGGTAACACCAAACTATTAATAATTCATTCTCATTACACACAGTTTTAGTCCATTGCTTGTTCACGGAGATGGCAGAATGTAAATGCAAATGTATTAATAAATGTTGGATGCTGCAGCTTCAAAGTGTGAGGTATGTTACAAAATATTGCAATTCCCAAAACAAAAGCCATTGTCTTGGTTCTGCACTCCATCTCATATGCTCTGAGAACATTAGTGGCTTGGCTGTTGGATGGGGAGTCCACACCCAATCCCACTTCATCAATGAAAGAGCTGGTTTTGCTTCCAACCAGCATACTGTATCCTAATTTTCCTCCTTTCTCCAATCCTCTGAAAGCATCAGTTCTGGCATCATTGGCATCACTGTCATGTTTCCATTTCCTTGTCATCTGTCCTGGCACTAGTATCTCCTTCCACTAGGGTTGCCATTTTGCTTCATTCATCAACAGCAGTGATCCATTTCTCCCAGCCACTGAGTCTTCTTTGTCGGCCTCACTTGTGAAAAAAACAGTTGAATGGCTCATTTCCTGGTGATTTGGTGGTATGGACTGGGATCTCTGCCGTTTTCTGTCCATTCCCTGATTGTTATCAGGCAGATGTGCTCGGACAATGTCCCCCCCTTCCTCACTGGATTCCTTGCCTGAAAATCTACCCTCAACAGGGGAACAGGAACATACATGCCAAAAACACTATACCCACCACTGCCAGGATCATTTCTGTCCCCAGGCAGTATACTGTAGGTTGTTGACTCTTTTCCTGTAGGTCCTTCGAAAGTCCTTTTCCTGCTTATAGATTGTTCTGTGAATTAATGACAATTATTCCATATAATTTCTCATTTATCCTTGGAGCAAGATTGTGCCTCTGGTGGACCTCTCTTCAGCTTTTATCTTTTAATGCAAAAAGTGATTACTCTGGTTTTATTGTAACCTTTATTTGCATCGAAGCAATGCGTAAGGCATCAAACCAGTTTAAATCTGTTGAGGCATATATTTTAGCAATTCTCCCTTTTAACATGTAATTTGCCCTTATCATCTGAAAAACCCTACAAACCACTACCAAAGTTTCTTTTTTTTATCATATAATGTAATCAATAACTAAGTGTTTTTATGATCCTTCTGGGACCTAATGGTTTGAACAACACTATCACTTTCCTGATATTATGACTATACACATGACATCTGTTAGACTATCATCAATAACTTCCTGTAACTATGAAAATCCTTCAATAACAATATTCCTCTTTCCTACTCCCCTTGCGATCCCAACTATGCTAAAAAAAAGCACTGTATGAATCAAGTACTGTATCTGTTGGGAAAGTATCTGGTTAGTATCATATAAAATGCCACTAACCATTAAAGTTACAGTAATGGTATTCAGCAGACTCTTTTCCCCAAAGGGGCGTTCAACTAAAACATTAATCAAATAATGACAGTGAAAAAATTATAAAAATCTGTAGCCCAAGGTAACAAATGTAACAAATCATACAATTGAACATTCTACCAGGGTTCGCCCCTTGTTACTGTGGTTAACGGTGTATAGAGTTGGTGGACCTCCATTCCTTCCCATGAAGACCAACAGCTTTCCACCAACTTTTCTATTCCTGAAATAATAAAACATTTTAATCTTCTGACAATGACTTATAATAATCCTAATTCCATCTATTCTCTTTTGCATAGAGATTAAAACAAATTTCCTATAAGCATTGTTATTTTACTTGTTTGTCAATTTGGGATACTACTTTAAGACTGGTTAGTATGTAAGCTATATTAATTAGATGTTGTAGGACATACAGTAATCTCATCATTTCTTCAACAATAATGTTTTATTCTTCAAAAAACTAAACCTACCTCTATTCCTAATTATTCTAACCCTATACTACTTTTTATCTAGGCTATCTAAACTATTAGTAAATCCTAGTTCTATTTTCTTATTCTATCAATCCTATTTCTCTGCTTTTCTTTATTTTATCTATTGTTTTCTTTATCAAATGTCATAGTATAGTAATTAAGATCTTTTGGCTTCACATTGGTTACATGTAAAGCAGATATTACATCATTTCAATATTTCTACAAACTTAATTTTTTTCCCATTAAAGCTAAATCCTTCTATTCCTTAGACTTGTTGAGTGTGGTGACCACTAGGGAACTCCCCATGATCTAGAGGTAATATTTTAATATGTAACAGTCCCTAGGACATAGTCAAGATTAGTCTTTCCTACTTACACCACCACCTATCCTGAAAAATTAATGGAGTGTCATTTGACATTAAAAATAGCAGTGTTATCACTTTGTCACTTAATTTGATCAAAACATTTGCATTTACAATTAATTAAATAGTAGTCACTTCTATTCAAAAATAACAATAAAAATATAATAAAGGTAAGAATAAGAGTAATCATACTTTAAATTTGCTTAACAAAGTATTTACCTACTTACCCTGAGATGTCTTAACTACCTTCTCTGTACCTAGTCAGGGCATCACAGGTATCAGGTGGGCTCACCCATAAGATAGTCCCTCATCATGGTTTCCTCATCAAACTCCCTTTGATAGTATTGGTATACACCTTATCTTGTAGAAATTCTCTAGGCCTCCTTAAAACTATGCTATTTCACAAGGGAAGAGGAAGGCATGCTCGTTGGGCTCATCCTTCAGTGCCTGGATGTCTCCTCCCTCTCCCTGTCCTGTTTCTTTTGTCCACTTCTTTGACAGGTTCAGTGGTTTTAGTGTCATTAAACGTCAAACTTGGTCGGAAGAAGAATAATAAAATACGATAATAAGAAGAACAGTGATAATAGTCCACTGCATTTACATGCAATGCAATTAAAGCTTAACCAACTTTATTATAAGGGGCTCCACACTGATAGCTATATACTACTAATATATTAATTGCTTAACCAACTAATAACTACAACTAATATTTAATTAATGATGAAAAAAACTGTTAACTTGTGCCAAATAGATATATTAGTAACAATTAACAAATATTAACAAAGGGTTAGGTAATTACTAGTTTGCTATTTATTATGGCACCTTATTATGGAGTGTTACCAAGCTTAACCAACTTTATTATAAGGGTCCCCCATACCGATACATTCTTCAACAATAATGTTTTATTCTTCAAAAACTAAGCCTACCTCTATTCCTAATTATTCTAACCCTATACTACTTTATCTAGGCTATCTAAACTATTAGTAAATCCTAGTTCTATTTTCTTATTCTATCAATCCTATTTCTCTGCTTTCTTTATTTTATCTATTGTTTTTTTTTTATCAAATGTCATAGTATAGTACGTGTATCTTTTGGCTTCACATTAGTTACATGTAAAGCAGATATTACATCATTTCAATATTTCTACAAACTTAATTTTTTTCCCATTAAAGCTAAATCCTTCTATTCCTTAGACTTGTTGAGTGTGAGTGACCACTAGGGAACTCCCATGATCTAGAGGTAATATTTTAATATGTAACAGTCCCTAGGACATAGTCAAGTTAGTCTTTCCTACTTACACCACCACCTATCCTGAAAAATTAATGGAGTGTCATTTGACATTAAAAAAAATAGCAGTGTTATCACTTTGTCACTTAATTTGATCAAAACATTTGCATTTACAATTAATTAAATAGTAGTCACTTCTATTCAAAATAACAATAAAAATATAATAAAGGTAAGAATAAGAGTAATCATACTTTAAATTTGCTTAACAAAGTATTTACCTACTTACCCTGAGATGTCTTAACTACCTTCTCTGTACCTAGTCAGGGCATCGCTGGGTATCAGGTGGGCTCACCCATAAGATAGTCCCTCATCATGGTTTCCTCATCAAACTCCCTTTGATAGTATTGGTATACACCTTATCTTGTAGAATTCTCTAGGCCTCCTTAAAACTATGCTATTTCACAAGGGAAGAGGAAGGCATGCTCGTTGGGCTCATCCTTCAGTGCCTGGATGTCTCCTCCCTCTCCCTGTCCTGTTTCTTTTGTCCACTTCTTTGACAGTCAAAACAAACTGATGATTGTCTTGATTCAGATGTCCATTCTCACATGATGCCTCCTCTGTAATTTCCTCTCACTCTGCCTTAGTTATTCCCATCGTGTCTGAGTCTCCACCCCCTCTGACGTGGAGATTGTGGCTGCCATGGGCTTGACTGTGCCCACTATAATAGGTATCCATAGGCCAGTAGACTGACAGGTTTGGGAACACCTGTGATGGTTGCTCCTACTGCCATAGTGTTGAGGATGGTGCTGCTACTGGTTTCCCCAGACTTGAAGCCTTAGGTCACCAAAGGTGCCTGTATTGTCTTTTTGATGCTGCAAGCGCTTCCATTGCACTTCCAAGTTCCCTCTTTGCTCTCCAGCTTGCCACTGTTGCCTTAACAAAGGCCTCAGAGTCCTTATCTCTTTTCAGTTTGTCCATGCTCAGCACTGTTGTGCTGAACTTGCTCAGAACTCAGTCAGGACAGGGAGTACTTGGATTAACCCCTGCACATCAGCATGTCCTCACACGGCTGGTAATGAGCCTTTCCCCCCTTAGATATAAGAGGCAGCATTACATTTACTGTTTAGCTGGAGGGGATGAGGAAATCATGCTGCAGTCAGCTTGTAGTATTTACTAGATTACTCTTGATCTATCATCTACTTTATCTTGCCCTTTTTGTAATTTACCATTAACTGTACATTTTATCCCTTTATATCTTCCTATAACATCTGCATCTATTATTATTCCTACAGTCATGGTCACTCACTCCCAAGTCATCTCCCTTACTTCTGCCTCTTATCTCCTATTGTATTAATCTATCAAGATGTCAAGATGTTTTTGAGCATTTTAAATACCTCTTTCTCCTACTATTTCCACTATGACTGACCTATTCTTCTTATAGCTCTACTATTGTGTCAATTTTCATGTAATCCCTGATCTTTGTAACAGTGCTAAATCCATTAATTCTTGTATAGGCCATAAATCTGTATATTTCCTCATTCTCTCAACCACTTTTCTGCAACACTTTTTCATTGTACTGTTTACCAACTGATCCTTTTTGGTCTCTTTAACTATCAGAATGGGGAATTGCACTTTACACTAAGTCATTTTACTTTAGCCTGGGGTTTCTGTAACACTACTTATTACCTTATAGGTGACTATCAAATTTCCATACTTACTTGGTTGACCATGGCATTTCCTTTACCATTAGTCAGCTTACCCAGTTTCTCTAAACATTACTAGAGTAATTATCTTATATAATTCTATAACTTTGAAGCTCTTCCTGTCCATATGCTGCATTCCAAAGTGAATGGTCTAATATATTATGCCATTCCTCACCACCAAAACATATTTCCTGTTAATTTTCTCCATGCATTTTAATATCCTTTAGCACTGTAACTTTATCAAAAGTGTAATATTAAAATCTACTAAATGCATTTTATGAAATTAACTGTATCATACCTTATCATACCTCCTCTCAACATTCAACATTCATTCTTGAATTTCCCCTTGGGGATTACTAAAACATCCATCTATCTATCCCAACCTCTAGCTATAGTTAAATAAGTATCCTTAAACCTTTCCTTCAGTATACATATACTATACTACATATACAGTCTCTAAGTATACATCTAAGTATAAGTGTAGGCTAGATATACTTAAAACTCTTATGTATACCAAGTATAAATCAATTTACCATTTCTATGATTTTTACACACAAAAAGTTTAAGCTATGCATATTCTTAGTTAGAAATAAATAGACCCACAGTACATTTCACAAACTAATTTTGCTAAGGGAGTCACTACGCAGTTCCCTCTGTACTGAGCTCCCATAAAACCCCAACAGAAAATTAACTAACACCCCATATAACCCTATTAATTAACTTAATTATAACAGTATTATCTAAATTATAGTATAGCTATGCAAATAACAAATGATACTCTAGGGCCAAGCAGCTTAGCACCACTTTCCATCAAATAACCCCCCAGTGCTAACAACAATTGCTGCCTTATACCATATGATTCTTCAAACCATTTGACAGGTAGAAACTAAATATCCCCAGAGATCTTCTGAAACCATCAATATCCCCATCATCTAGATTGTTAAATATAAAGTAGTAATCCAAAACGTTTTAAGTCAGTCAGAGTCAGTCTTTTTTTCAGTGTCAGCGTTATTTCAAATATTAACCATTTTTGATTATTATCATATGTCAGTTGATCTTGGCTTATGCAACCAGTGATGTGGACAATACAAAACCCCTTTTCCAACTCTTAACAAAAACAGGACTATGTGGGAAGGTATAGCCATAAACCTTTTCCACATAGCAGGACAGCTCTAAGACCAAATGACCTTGCCCAAACCACCTCTTCAGAGCTAAACAGTCACCTGTACCTTTAACTGTAAATGTACATGGAAACAATACCTGATCTTATTGTATATTAACACCCATAACACCACAAGGTGTTCACTCATAACACACATACTCATGACACACATACCACAATACACCAGACATATAACTATAATGTGAGTTATTGATAAACCTTATGGAGTTCCTGTATATGTCTAGAACATTATCCAAAGGAGTCTTAAATTCAATTAGTTTTCCCAATAACACTGTGGTCCTCCATGAACTATAATCCATCACAAAATCTTTCTAAAGCATACCTAAGCTTCAACAATGTTACCATGAACCAAATTAACTTCAATACTGCTATCCAGTGTAGTAATGCCAGTTGCTGACCCAGCTTTAGCCTAATAATGCCAACAGCTATCTGAGCCTAATAATACTATGCAAACCTAGCCTAGTCATGCTAATAGCTAAGCTATTTAATTTAGACCTATTATTAATACTACTATCATAATTATCATATCCTTAACAATGCTAATTTAACAGTTCAACCTATCACCTACTGATAAGCTAATATATTGTATATCATTAGTAGGCTACCACTAATATAACCTATCAATTGCCAACATACTACTACTTTATACATAATATATCTTAGTCAACACTGGACACAACAACACTTATCCAACACCTGGAACCGCCATCAGCGTTCATCCCAAATCCTGGATCTTAAAACTCTATATTTAACCATGACGGGCCTACTTATGCATCTGTCAGTTGGTCTACTCATCCACAGCATAGCACAGATGTGATTTTTCCCACTAACTCTCTCTGACTTGTAATAATACTCTTATTATAAACAAGGCTAACTTGAAATGACCTTTTAAGCATTACAGAAACCTAAAGAGACTATTAACCAACCAATACACTATACATTATGGGACTACTACCATAGTGAATTATTTATACACGTAAGCTATATGACTAAAGTATGTAAACACTAATATCATTTGCCTTTTATAGAGTATCTTTTAACATAGAACTGTAGAGTATTTTAAAGAAAATCAAAAACTAGCAGAACTGTTTCTGTATCTCTCATTATTGCCAATTCAATTTTTAAAAGGTCAAAGTGACTATGACCGCCTCAGTGTCAAGCAATGAAGCTATTCCTCTTTTGCCTTGCCCATCTATTATGGCAATATTATATTCTCAGCAAGTAGCACTCCACTTCTGCGGACAACTGCCCACTGTAATTCAGAACCATTCTGTTCTGGCGTTACCAACCTTTCAAAACCATTTGCCCACTACCACATTCTCATTATCAACCATTTCTAATATTTTGATCATGGAAGACCAAAACATTCAACCCAACACTTTGCAGTATTAAACATTCCCCAAAATCTTTTCAAAGTGAAATATTTTCCAATATTTCCCAGTTCAACATGCCTTAACCATCTCAGACCTACATCCTTTGTCCCCAGCAGACCTTTTGCTCTGTTTACACAAGCCCCCCACCTTTTCCTATTTCAACCAGCAGCTCCTCTGCCTGGTATCACACACACATACACACACAGCCTCTTCTCCTTAATCACACGTTATGCAAATATATGACGTCTTTTACCAATGCTCTGCCATGGACTTCTAATTCTACCAGCCACATATACTAAAAATCAAGTAACACTTCTTTGTATTCTCTTTTAGCTTCACATCCACAACTTTTACACAACATTTTTAAACATTATTCCGGGCACCTGGCCATCCACTCGCTCTTGGAGTGTTTCAACTTCAACTTATTCAGACCTGATATCAGCTGTACTCAACTTGTTAGTATTATTTCCTCCACATGCAGGAAATGAGGTCTTCACATGCAGACCTGAGGTCTCCACATGCAGACCTTTCAGTTTTTCACATGCAAAACTGTTACTTTTATCTCTCTCATTCCTTCTCATGCAGGAATTGAGTTAGTTCTCCACATGCAGAACTTTAAGTTTTCCTCATGCAAAACTTCTTTGATATGGCTATAGTATTCCTTCACATGCAGGAATTTGCCTAGTTCTCCACATGCAGAACTCTTGATTTTTCACATGCAAAATCATTTCCATTAGTGTACACACAAATGCTTACCATAATCTGCAGTATTAATCCCTTGGTCTTTGTTTTAGCAAGATTCTTTGACTGGAGGACGTTTTAGACAAGTGTTCATAACTCAGTGTACAGCCTGATCAGAGGAGTCTAGCTGCTATTAAGCAAAAGTTGCTCACCTTAGTTTAAGTTCGCGATCAGCCTCTCCCCTGACCAAACCCTGGACCCTGAGATGATGCCTAAATATTGTCCTTTCCAACTCCTGGCTGGCTCGCCAATTATGTGGTGTCAAATCCACATTAAATAATACAACATCAAAAGATATCCGCACACCGTGGATGTATACTGCAGATGATGGCTTTAATGCACTCCGGAGCATTAGTTAGTGAAGCAAGCTAAGCTAAGCAAAGTAAGAAAGTGAGCAGTGAGCAAAGTAAGCTCAGTAAGCTAGCATCCTCTGGCTGTTGTCCAGCCTTTATACCCCTTCAAGTCATCCCAGACAAGACACTCTTTGTTTACAGATAACTGACCAAGTAATGGTACTTCACCTTTGCCCTCTCATCCTGTTATTCCCCATTCTTTAGGTTTTGATCACATTTCCTGGCGCCAAACCTTATTGATGACCCTGTCAGCCATCTGCTCTTTCCCTTAAACCAGTCTTCCTTTCCCCCACACTGAACATACTACAGAGTTCAGTTTCACAAAACAATGATATTACACAGAATAAAGATACTACATAAAAGATATATAAACTAAAGGATATATGTCAATAAAAGTCACGACACTTGAAGTATTGTTCCAACACATCCAGTGTTGTTTTAGGATTACCTCGTTCTGCTTCGGTTAGATTCAGGTTGTGACGATAAATGTGCCTGCATTCACTTCCCATCACGGTTCGCAGCATTGCAGCCTGCATGTTGTTCGGTCTGTCGGCCAGCCCCGTGACCAAAATATAGTCCTCATACTCAGCCCTGAATACGTCCTAGTTAGAACTCCAGTCACCTGCGAAGCTCATAGGTGATGGTGGTGGAATGTTGGCGGCCATGCTCGGTACCGCAGCCGGCTGGCGTAGCGCAGCTTGCGCATCAGCACCTCTGTTTCTATCGGTTTCTGACATAATTTCACACAGACTAACTCAATAACACGAATAACAGCACGAGTTCACTGACTTCTGACACCATGTTACGGTGTATGAATGTTCAATAAATGCATGACACGCAGAGCAAGGTGCACACAGGTCTGTATTCAGCAAAAGCCATACAAGTTCCTAACTTCCGGGGTCTATGCATGTCATAATAAAAGCAGCTATACTAGACCCCGTAACAGGCTAGGCTAGATCTAGGCTACTTCACTTTTATTTATTTATTTTTACCATGGTTTAGTGATGTCAACTTGGCATTGTAGTTTAGTTTCTGGTCACCCTGTTCCGTGACTGTGCCACAGACCTTCACTGGTTGATGGTTGCCAATTGTCGTTTGTATTTGTCATGCAATGTATAATTAGGCTAGCCTACATTGCATGACAAATACTGACGACTTGAACACTTCAGTCAAGTATTATTAATTCTGAATAACGGACTATGACATTTAAGTTTAAGTAAAGATTAAGTTTAATCACTGTTCCATATCAATGCTCATTGATAATGATGAACACCAGTTGAGCCTGGATGCAGGCTATGCATACAATGGAATTAACGGTAAAAAACTGTCAGGACCAAAGAAAGTAGACTAACACAACAAACTGAACAAGTCAGTTTCTTTTTAAACTTGAAACTTTAAAAGCCTTCTGTAATGCTTCCTTCAGGTGGAGTTATCAGAAGGTTCCACGGAGGCCAATGTTGCATTACATTTTGTTTCCTTTTAACTCACAGCTTGCAAGCTTCCTGGTCTATTGTGAAAGTTAAACCAGATATGAACCACACTGCGTCAGTTCGCCCTGCGGCTCAGTGGCAACTTCAACTTCATCTCTCTCTCTCTCAACCCCATGTTCCATCTCCAACATTTCAGATTGACAGGTGTGTACCAAAGGCAATTTCAGTTTCATTTATAAGGCTAACTTCTGACCTGCTTGGTTGTAAATGTACGTATTTCTGGGGTGGCTATGCTCATTACAGCGAATATCACATTAAGTGTTTTTATGGGTGATGTTTGGTTGGAGTAACTAATACTAATAGTAATACTTAAAGCAGGTTTGTTTTTACTGAACAGCTTATCTTAATGTTGCATACGCACAATGCAACAGCATGTGCACACAAACATGTATAACAGCTTCTAGGAAATACACATTGGCTTTCTGCTTTGGTCAGGATGCAAAGTGCCTGCTCCTATTATTGTATCTGTGTAGCTACTTGCAGCATTTGACACCAGTGCATTTTTAGTGTAAGGAGAGCAAGTGGGTATTCCTTTTCTGTCTTCAGCACTGGGTTAACTACATATGTCTAATTCTGAATTGGGTACCTGCAGAGCAATATCAATGCTAAAAAAATAAAGCATCTGAATGCTTGTTATCAATAGTACATTTGTTTATATATTATTATGGGTGCACAGAATTTTTAAGGTTTTACCAAATCCATTATTTAAAATGTGGCTGAATCCGAAACCGAATACCAAATCCAAGTAATATCTTTGATGCATGCATAAATGCAGTAAACGCCACCAAAAACTGTGAACCTGACAAAAAAATGCCATTTCCAAAAACTGACTATTAAAGCACTTGAACTGGTCACATTGTAGACAGGATTATTCATGTTTTTTTCTGTTATGTTAATGTTATTGTGTAATGATTTTCATTGTTGGTAGAAATGCATATAAAACAAAACATAAAATGATCATTTACAATTAAATGAACAATAAAGATCAATAACATAGGCCAGATCCCACCTGTGAGCCAAACTATTGCACTTATCTTTTATGTCATTACATGGTGTGTAGGGCTAGTGAGTGCCTGTCCATTGCAGTAATTAGATTCTAAGGAAGACTGGCTTGTTTATATTTTTGTTTATTTTTTGCCTGAAATTTGCCTGAAATTTTACTCTGTCAGATAACATTTGATCCTTCTCTGAAAAGATTAAAAGTTACTCTTTCGATAGAGGTGTTTCTCCAGTGTAAATCGGTGTTATTATTTTACTCTTTTTGGTGGTATTTCACTCTATTCAGTGCACATTTTACTCAGTTCAGAGCTACAACCAACACACATTACATTTCCCAGAATGCCACTGTCCATAGTATTCTTCACATTATCGCATATTAATCTTGACTGAAATTTAATCTCAAAAATTCAATATGTAATTAAACTATATTTAAGGCTATACTAATAGCTGTCATGCTGTTGTGTTATTGGTGTGGATGCCACACACCATCAACCAGACAACTATTCACAACACACTTGGTCTGTGGGTTGAGGTTGAAGTCTCAGATGTAGCTGAGCATATGTAATGGTGAGTGGTACTGTCATGGTGAATATAACGATTAGTTTCACAATTACTACCATTCTACAGTCATCTTATTCATGTCAAAATCAAGTATTCCTGAAATTTACATCCTGACCGTAAGAGGGGTAGTAAAGTCACTCAACGTAAACTTGCATAATGCATCTGGATCTCCCCCTTCAAGGGGTGCTGCAGATGCAGCATGCCAGACACCCAAACACACAGCTGGAATACCAACTTTGGGACACTTTCAAGTGACCAGGTCAAAGTCAATTGAGAAAGCAAGCAACTTTGCATTGAACCAAGAGAAAGAGACCTTAAAGGGGTGGTTCGGGATTTTGGACATAGGACCTAGTGGCAGGCTAACACATACTGATGACTTGCGCTAGCCTAGCACCTGCAAACTCTGCAATTAGAAGGACTGGATGAAACGTGTTGAAAACGGTCTCCACTGATAAATATCACACTTGGTAACTTGGAAATGAGGTCCTATGTCCACAATCCTGAACCACCCCTTTAAGAGTGTTCAAAATCTATTTTATATTTTGAGTCTTCTCCTTAATGGTATTTTCTGACCATAATCTGAAAATCATCAACACAATAATTTTGCCCATCACCTGTTCAACAGAACACATATCTTGAGGTGCCACAATAAACAGTTAAGAGAAAAAATAAATATTAGAACAACACACCCTTTACCCATAATCCCTAGAAGCAGCTCACCAAAACACCTCTATCAAAAGACTAACTTTTACTATTTTCAGAGAGGGACAAAATGTTATCTGGCAGAGTAAAATGTTACTGAATTTAAGTACATTTTACTCAGGCAAATTTCCCATGTATTTCATGATAATAACACCTCACTGTTGAGGAAACCAGTAAAAGATCAAAGGTGTTTGATACTTCTCCTTTTTGCTATGCACTTCTCCTTTAACTCACTGATGTGCTAGTAGATAATGGAAGTGTGTTATTAGTTGCAGACTTTCTTTGCATGTCCTCATTTAAATAACAAAAAACACAACCTGACAGACACACATACACTGAACCAGTTACATCAGATCACCAGATCCTGACCTACACTCATGAAAAAAAGAAGTCCTGCTTATGTCAGTGTTTCCCATACATTGAATTATTTGTGGCGGCCCACCACAATATCAACACGGACCCCCAGACAATGATTTTTCCAGGTTTCCAGGTTGCATTCAAGTTAACTCTGCAATCCTACCACTACAGATAGAATTAAGTTATGTGGGAAACACTGCATCTGGTCTAACTGGCAGCACATACACTCAGGAAACAGGAGTCCTGCTTATGGGCATGTGTGCTGCCAGTTATACCACAGGACTCCTGCTTATGGGCATGTGTGCTGCTGATTACTGAAAAGACAGCAATGACAGACACAGACAGATGTGATACCTCAGTAAAGGACTGGAAATGTTGAACATTACTGGGGGATCTAACGAGGATCATCTGCTCTCCTCCTGTAGAATAGCAACAAGGATGCACCTGGCTGCACTCATCCTGCTGGCCCTGGTGATGGGTGAGGCTTCTACTGTGTCTGTCTGCCAATCCTAGTGAAGGATGAGGCCTGTAGTCTGTCTGTCTGTCTATATGTCAGACTCTCTGCCTGTCTGTCTGTCATGGTGAAGGATGAGGCCTGTAGTCTGTCTGTCTGCCTGTCTGTCTGTCTATATGTCAGTCTCTCTGTCTGTTCGTTGATGTTCCAAAACAAGTAGCGTAGCGAAATACTGTTTCTGTCGTGTTTTATTTGGCATTTTGTAAAATCCCATTGATTTCTGTTGGAAGACTCATTGCACATTGATAGCTGCGCCACCGTCTATGCTTCAGGTTCAAATATTGAGCGATTGTGAATAGTTCCACAATAGCAAATAAGACGGCTGGAAATCATACATTGCGCCGATATATGTGCTTTTAATAATCAACTAACACCACTAACCACTCGGTGAGTTGCACAGTTTTGAAAACGCCCACATCTAATATAGCCTAGAGCTATTTGTGCAGCGTCACTGTTTCAAAACCTTAAGCTTTCTGCCCATGGGTCAAAACCGATGAGCAAAACACCAGCAGAGCACCCAGTCTACACCCCAGGGAGCAGACAGCACTCCACTCTGGGATGTTCATTCTCAATCAATGCAACATGGAGAGATGGATTTGAAATGTAGCCGAATCTAATAACATTTTATTCTGGTTTGGTATGGTTTGTTCACCATTAATAAAGGCTAATGACAATTACTGAAGTTATGAATCTGTTGGATAACCACATTTAGCCTGTTGCGCGACATGAGATTCAATTAATATCATGCGCAACGTGATATATCCGAAACATGTAAGCTACCAAGCCTTCGCAAGGTTTGTATGATAGCCTATCACTTAAGATTACCAGCAATGTTCAAATAGACCAGGTTAACCTATTTCACTTCTGTGTCCCCGTTTCCCAAACCACATTTGCTGAACTTCTGCTGACAGAAAATGAGGCTGCATTTCGTGTGGACATCTTAATGCAGTTTAAGGCTGATTTATGCTTCTTACTTGTGAGCCTACAGCGGCGGTCATTCTCGCGTTCTCCTTTACAGCAACAAGACACAATTCCTCCAACTATAGCCTCGCCCTTTACTCGTTGTCTTTTTCCCCTTTTCAAAAAGTGTGATATTCATACTCAAGTCATTCGCGTTCTGACTCCTTGTACTTTTGAGACTACTCTGCAACTCCAGCTGAGGGGCAGTGGTTGTTATTAGACTATAGTAAAATGTGAACGATTATCGATGATATATGATAATACTGCTATGATGATACTGCTTTTATTGCAAAACTGAGAATTGGGCTATTAATCGGTTACAAGGTGCTGTCATCTATCCAAAACATCTACCAAGCCTTCTCTGGGTTTGTTGGATGGGTATTGCAATGTTCAAATAAAGCATGTTAACCTATTTCATTTAATTCACTTCTGTGCGCCTTGTGTGATATCACTCAAGTCTTGCTTTAGTTAATTAGCAAATTACTACCAGAAGCCAAAAATCTGACTCTAGCTCAAAAATGTCGTCATGTAGGCTACTTTCTAAATATTCAACATCGGAAGCAGCTGCAATTGTAACAGGACATTTTGAAAGAGACCTGCTGCGTACTTTGATAAGCAGCGTCATAAACCGCCCTCAAATACGGTATGTTTTATTTAACTTCAAATAGCATAGGCTTTGTCTGTCTACTTTTGAAATTACATGCGGTGCTGAACCCCTGGCAAATGCGTGTGTGGTCCTATCTGAAATTATTAGCGTCTGTAGTCATTGGCGCCTGCAGGTGGCTACTCAGTGTTGGGGTCGTTACTCAAAAAAGTAATGTATTAGGCCTACACATTACTCGCTACAGTAAAAAAAATGTAATCTATTGCATAACATCTTTACTCTCTATGGGGATTAACACCTTACATTAGGCTACTTTTGCATTACTGCGTTGAAATGTTTCTATGGACATTGTTATAGATATCGTCCCCTTTTATTTATTATGACCACCGCATTGTGCGCGGGCGGTCATATAGGTTTAGTCAGATTTTTTTTTTTTTTTTTATTTATTTATTTTTTTTTTTTTTACGCGATGCCCAAATTTCCGTCAATGATTCCCGGACACTGAAAGACCGGGGTACACGAAAACTTGGTGGACATGTAACCCCACATGGATAGCATGGAACCATCGTTTTCGTTTTGATCTGTAGCCCCTCCGCTGAATTGGACCCCGAAGGGAGGGTAGGGCAGACACAGTTTTCTGTGAATATCTCGAAAACCGTGGGGTTTAGGAGGACCATTTTTTTTTTGTATGTTGATCTCAAGGGGCCATGTCAACCCATTCCATAACCACTCATTTCATGTATAGCGCCACCTAGTTAAACACAAAAAGTAAAAATGAGGTGGTGTAATTGAAGGTATCTGTGACCTAACATAGTCAAAACTGCACAAAATTGGAAGTGTAGGATCATTATGACACCCTATGTATGCACGCCAAGTTTTGTGGAATTCCGTTCATGGGGGGCCACACAATAAATTAATTTATGTTACTATACACCAACTGGCCTGTAGGTGGCCGGAGACAGTTTTCTGTGAATATCTCGAGAACCGTGGGGCCTAGGAGGTCCACCTTTTTTGTATGTTGGTCTTAAGGGGCATGTCAACCCATCCCATTACCACTTATTTCATGTATAGCGCCCCTAGTTAAAAATTAAAAAAGCAAAAATGAGGTGTTTTCATCTCAATATCTCTGGCTGACAAGGTCAAAACTGCACGAAATTAAAAGAGTAGGATCATTATGACACCCTCTGAATGCATGCCAAGTTTTGTGTACTTTCGTTCAATAAAATAATTTATGTGTACATTTAGTGACGTGACACCAACAAAGGATTCCCGGACACTGAAAGACCGGGTACACAAAACTTGGTGAGCATGTACCCCACATGGATAGCATGGAACCGTCATTTTTTAGTTTTCATCTGCAGCCCCCCCGTGGACTGGACCCCGAAAGGAGGGTAGGGCAGACACAGTTCTCTGTGAATCTTTTATGGTATGTTGGTCTCAAGGGCCCACATCAACCTGGCTCATAATCACTCATTTGTGATTTGCCCCCAAAAAATGAAAATCAGTAGGATTAAAAAGAAAGCCAAAATAAATATTCATCATCATCATCATGGCTGCATTTTCAGTATTGGCGAGAAGTAGTCGTTTGTCCACTAGATGGCGATCGTTGCAGTGAGGCGTAATTTTGTTGGAAGTTAAAAGTGGGTTGGAAAAAAACAATGGGCGCTTCATACAAGGACTGTATTTTACCGCGAACGCATCTAATAAGGATAGGACGATGTTCACATGAAGTGTAATTCCCATTTCTTCTTGAAGCCGAAATAAATCTAAGGATGTTTCTCGGACATGCTTGGTTTTACTGCAGGTACGCGTTAATCTTGTAATATCAATAAGGACCTAGGTAATGTTACCGTTAGCGTTGGTTGAGTGATGGAGGCATTTGATTGATTGCATTTGTAGAAAACTATAAATGCGGTTATACCAAACAAATTGATAGCAGCACTGTTTGTATCTTTCGACTGTCATTTATTGCACGTGCTACAAAAATCATTCTGTGCAATGGAAGATTTACCAACGTTACACCGGGTCTGATACAGTTTTGCCTATACATCGCGGGAGACTGAGACGCCTGTTTATTTTGTTTTAAGTGCGTGCAGGGTGTGAGGGGGAATCGATGTGCTTTGATTACAGCTTGGTAGTTGTAGTCTGTGAAATTAAAAAAGCACGTGTTGTGAAGTATCCAAACAATGACACCTTCATTTCATTTTGGCTGCTTTAGCAAAACACCTTAAGCTACTGTGTAGTGGGTCCCATTTAGAAGTGGCTACTTCATTCGGCGCTTTCCTTGACTCATGGAGCTGCGTGAATGTTATTACAACTTTTCGCCAATACGATATGACAGTTTAAGTCCGGCTTGATACTGTAAAGGCGTAAGCCATTGGTTTCAAAGGAGATTTTATTTGTGTAAGCCAGCATAGCCTATTGACAATTTATGTTGTCAATAGGCCTACCTTATAATCCTACCTGTAGCTTAGGGAAGCTAACAACTTTTTTATTAGGATCTAGTTTGTTAGTTACCGTTTTGTCATAACTCCCTGATGCATTTTTGCATTTAGAATAGCCAGAGCGTGTATATCTCAATCGAAAATTAAACAATATCGGGTGCCTATGGACTAGGCTGGGTGAACCCAGCCTGATCTGCCCCATATTTATTTTTTTTTGATTTCTTAAAAGATTGAGCTTGGTCTGATGAAAGCCAGACTAGCCATGGACCTCAGTTAAACAATGCAAGGGAACATGAATCAGCCTATATTTGCACTAACAATAACGGACAAAAGCTTTTCAACTTTGGCCCGTTAAAATGTATGAACAGTCTAGCGGACGCATTTCATCAAGGCCCATTTGGACATGTCAGTTATTTGCACCACTGGTTAGATGTAAAACAGCATTTCGTTTCAGACTAGGCTACTGTTACTTAATTTGTGCATTAACAATAACGTTTCAGACTACTGTTACTTAATTTGTGCATTGACAATAAAGTATTACATGAACTAAAGATGACTAAAATCTTATGTAGAAGAAGAAACATTCACAAAAAATCCATCCATCCAAAATGACCTTTGTTTTTGATAGCTGTTGAAAACGGCATGGAACTGACAGAGATGTTTTTTGTTTATAAATACATAATAAATAAATAAATAAATAACATTATGCTGATACCTTTTGCTTTTCCCAAATACAATGTAGCCTACAGGTGTAAGTGACCTTTCATCAATCCAGTTGCAATGGATGAACTGTGATGAACTGCCCTACTTGTGATTGTTTAGAGATTTTAAAGGTTTTATAACAATTCTACATCTTCTTTGGCTATTCTACAATCTATTCACCTTTTCAGCACCAGTAGGGTACTTTCTGTGCAGCCGCTTTTTGCTACACTCAGGCATGCCAAACAAGCATACACAAAAGTTTTAAGAGTGGGGATGGAGTAAAATATGGAGACAAATTGAAGTGTGATTTATTTTCGCGGAACGGATGTACAGGACTGAGCGGCGGTCATATTTTGTACCGCTATGCGGTACATCTAGTTTACTTATTTACTTACTTTTTTGTTTACTTGAATGTTATGTTTGTCTGTGGACCTAAATTGGCAAAATATGTCTTGTCTTCACCGTGGGATAGTGAGAAACGTAATTTCGATCTCTTTGTATGTCTGGAACATGTGAAGAAATTGACAATAAAGCTGACTTTGACTTTGACTTTGACTTTGATGTGTTCAAAACATTTTGAAACTGGGTTTGAATTGGGTTTACCAGTTTATCAGAAATGTTAATGTCAACATTTCTTCAAGTATGCATTAGGGTAGAATGAAAGGTTAATTGTAGTGCAGGAAAGACCCTTAAAGGTTGTATCAGCGATTGCGGGTGACGTTACTTCTGTTGACGTTCAAACAAAACAGTGAGCTAGCTCGCTACTCCCTCCCCCTCCCTCCTGTGCAATTGAAACTCTCCTAAACGCATATCTCTTCGGTTATTGGTTGGAACACTATTTATTATGACCGCCAGCCAGCCGGGCGGTCATATAGGTTTAGTCAGATTTTTTTTTTTTTTTTTTTTTTTTTTTTTTCTTTTTATGCCCAAATTTCCGTCAATGATTCCCGGACACTGAAAGACCGGGGTACACGAAACTTGGTGGACATGTAACCCCACATGGATAGCATGGAACCATCGTTTTCGTTTTGATCTGTAGCCCCCGCTGAATTGGACCCCCGAAGGAGGGTAGGGCAGACACAGTTTTCTGTGAATATCTCGAAAACCGTAGGGTTTAGGAGGACAATTTTTTTTTTATGTTGATCTCAAGGGGCCATGTCAACCCATTCCATAACCACTCATTTCATGTATAGCGCCACCTAGTTAAACACAAAAAAGTAAAAATGAGGTGGTGTAATTGAAGGTATCTGTGACCTAACATAGTCAAAACTGCACGAAATTGGAAGTGTAGGATCATTATGACACCCTCTGTATGCACGCCAAGTTTTGTGGAATTCCGTTCATGGGGGCCACACAATAAATTAATTTATGTTATTATACACCAACTGGCCTGTAGGTGGCCGGAGACAGTTTTCTGTGAATATCTCGAGAACCGTAGGGCCTAGGAGGTCCACCTTTTTTTTGTATGTTGGTCTTAAGGGGGCATATCAACCCATCGAATTACCACTTATTTCATGTATAGCGCCACCTAGTTAAAAATTAAAAAGCAAAAAATTAGGTGTTTTCATCACAATATCTCTGGCTGACAAGGTCAAAACTGCACGAAATTAAAAGTGTAGGATCATTATGACACCCTCCGAATGCATGCCAAGTTTTGTGTACTTTCGGTCAATGGGGGCCCTACAATAAAATAACTTATGTGTACATTTAGTGACGTACACCAACAAGGATTCCCGGGACACTGAAAGACCGGGGTACACAAAACTTGGTGGGCATGTACCCCCACATGGATAGCATGGAACCGTCATTTTTCGTTTTGATCTGCAGCCCCCCCGCTGGACTGGACCCCCCGAAAGGAGGGTAGGGCAGACACAGTTCTCTGTGGGCAGACACAGTTCTCTTTTATGGTATGTTGGTCTCAAGGGCCCACATCAACCTGGCTCATAATCACTCATTTGTGATTTGCACCCCGGTAAAAAATGAAAATGCAATATTATTCTGCTTTAATCGCCCCTATCTTCAGTTAAGATGTTCAGAACTGCACCAAATTTTATGTGTATGATTGACCTGGCATTCTCTGGGGGTATGCCAAGTTTCGTAGTATTTCATCCATGGGGGGGTCTAAAAAAATTAGGTTATGTGTACATTTAGTGACTGTACACTCATTGGCCTGTAAATGGCGGTGCACACATATAAACATGCACACACACAGGCACCCACATACTATCGGTATTAGAACGGCCGATTGTGGGGTTACAAATTCAGTAGGATCAAAAGAAAGCCAAAATAAATATTCATCATCATCATCATGGCTGCATTTTCAGTATTGGCGATAAGTAGTCGTTTGTCCACTAGATGGCGCATCGTTGCAGTGAGACGTAATTTTGTTGGAAGTTAAAAGTGGGTTGGGGAAAAACAATGGACACTTCCTACAAGGACTGTAATTTACCGCAGCAAACATCTAATAAGGACAGGACGATGTTCACATGAAGTGTAATTCCCATTTCTTCTTGAAGCCGAAATAAATCTGAGGATGTTTATCGGACATGCTTGGTTTTTACTGCAGGTACGTTAATCTTGTAATATCAATAAGGACCTAGGTAATGTTACCGTTAGCGTTGGTTGAGTGATGGAGGCCCATTTGATTGATTGCATTTTTAGAAAACTATAAATGCGGTTATACCAAGCAAATTGATAGCAGCACTGTTTGTATCTTTCGACTGTCATTTATTGCACGTGCTACAAAATCATTCTGTGCAATGGAAGATTTACCAACGTTACACCGGTCTGATACAGTTTTGCCTATACATGCATGAGACTGAGACACCTGTTTATTTTGTTTTAAGTGCGTGCAGGGTGTGAGAGGGGAATCGATGTGCTTTGATTCCAGCTTGGTAGTTGTAGTCTGTGAAATTAAAAAGCACGTGTGTGTGAAGTATCCAGACAATGACACCTTCATTTCATTATGGCTGCTTTTAGCAACACACCTACTAGCTACTGTGTAGTGGGTCCCATTTAGAAGTGGCTACTTCATTCGCACTTTCCTTGACTCATGGAGCTGCGTGAATGTTATTACAACTTTTCGCCACGATATGGCAGTTTAAGTCCGCTTGATACTGTAAGTCGTAAGCCATTGGTTTCCAAAGGAGATTTTATTTGTGTCGCCAGCATAGCCTATTGACAATTTATGTTGTAAATAGGCCTACCTTATAATCCTACCTGTAGCTTAGGGAAGCTAACAGCTTTCTATTAGGATCTAGTTTGTTAGTTACAGTTTTGTCATAACTCCCTAATGCATTTTGCATTTAGAATAGCCAGAGCGTGTATATCTCAATCTGAAAATTAAACAATATCGGTGCCTATGGACTAGGCTGCGTGAACCCAGCCTGATCTGCCCGCTATTTATTTTTGATTTCTTAAAAGATTGAGCTTGGTCTGATGAAAGCCAGACTAGCCATGGACCTCAGTTACACAATGCAAGGGAACATGAATCAGCCTATATTTGCCCGAACAATAACGGACAAAAGCTCTTCAACTTTGGCCCGTTAAAATGTGTATGAACAGTCTAACGACGCATTTCATCAAGGCCCATTTGGACATGTCAGTTATTTGCACCACTGGTTAGATGTAAAATAGCATTTCGTTTCAGACTACTGTTACTTAATTTGTGCATTAACAATAACGTTTCAGACTACTGTTACTTAATTTGTGCATTGACAATAAAAGTATTACATGAACTAAAGATGACTAAAATCTTATGTAGAAGAAGAAACATTCACAAAAAATCCATCCATCCAAAAATGACCTTTGTTTTGATAGCTGTTGAAAGCGGCATGGAACTGACAGAGATGTTTTTGTTTATAAATACATAATAAATAAATAAATAAATAACATTATGCTGATACCTTTTTGCTTTTCCCAAATACAATGTAGCCTACAGGTGTAAGTGACCTTTCATCAATCCAGTTGCAATGGATGAACTGTGATGAACTGCCCTACTTGTGATTGTTTAGAGATTTTAAAGGTTTTATAACAATGCTACATCTTCTTTGGCTATTCTACAATCTATTCACCTTTTCAGCACCAGTAGGCTACTTTCTGTGCAGCCGCGACACACACTCAGGCATGCCAAACAAGCATACACAAAAGTTTCAAGAGTGGGGGATGGAGTAAAATATGGAGACAAATTGAAGTGTGATTTATTTTCGCGGAATGGATGTACAGGACTGAGCGGCGGTCATATTTTGTACCGCTATGCGGTACATCTAGTTATTTAATTAATCACAGTTGTGAAACATTAGGTGGCATAATCTAGTCCAAACCAGGATGCGCTGTAGGCCTACCAGGCATTTCTTATAGCTAATCTGCCTTCAAAAGTTAATAAACGCGGCACTAGCTAGTGCTTTTAAAAATTGTGCCAATTCGAATTGCTTTATGGAAGTGTTGCTGCCCAGCTCGCGCACACTCCTTCACAAAGTTGAATGGTGACATGCACACAACTTGCAAAACATTGAACTGCTTTGAGTGAAGTGCGCTTCCTAGTTGCGTTCCTTCGGTCATTAATAGCTAATAACTAGATGCTCTTCTTTACACTGAAAACAGTGCAGTCCCAATTGTAACACCCTGATATTTTTTTTGGAATCAATTCGTGTCTTGATAATAATCAGACTAGAGTAGAGATGTTTAATAATCAGACTAGAGATGTTAATGATCAGACTAGAGTAGAGATGTTTAATAATCAGACTAGAGATGTTAATGATCAGACTAGAGTAGAGATGTTTAATAATCAGACTAGAGATGTTAATGATCAGACTAGAGTAGAGATGTTTATTCTCTTTATTCTCTGGATTGTATGTGTCATGATAAGAGGGTATATGTTCTGATCAATTACTGCCTGTTAACACCACCAATCAGCGTGATCATCCCCTGAATTGTATACATGGGTGTGTTTCACCATGTTTTCATGTCTGATGAAACGTTACATAAAACTCTATTGGGAGCTATTAGAATATAATATAATAGAGAACAGAATAGCCATATAATAGAAAACAGAAAACATGACCAAACACCATATGATAGAAAACAGAACACATGACACCAGAAAACATGACCAAACACTATATGATAGAAACCAGAAAACATGACACCAAAGATCCTGGATTTGATTGTAACTGGTTATAATGATCTCAGCCCTGTTAAGTTCAGCATTTATCACATGAAAGAGTAGACATTGTCATGTCAGTCTCATGCACACCACTTTAAATAAAGTGTTAAGAAGTTTAAACATAAACCAGAGGATGTATTGAGGACAGATAGACGTGTGTGTGGTGGTGTGGAGTACACATGTTAGGGGTGTAAGAGCAGTTAGCGGAGGAGGTACTCTCGGAAGTTCTGTCACCAAGAGCATGGGCGGACTGGCCATCTGGCATACCGGGCATTTTCCCGGTGGGCCGACGCACCTTTTGGGCCGATAGAATAGGCTATATATATAGTTATTATTTTGGCCAACGATCGGCCCAAAGGAAGGACAATCAGCGGCCCATTGGTTACATTTCTATTGACACTGGACTGATCCAATAACAGCTCACGTCAGGCCCCACCCCTCCCATTTTGGCTCAGAGCCAGGATTCTGTGAGCGCATCAAAAGTTAATCGAAGTTGCCTACACGAAATTGCGGCGGGTGCCGGTAGTGACAATTGTGCAAAATTAACACCAATGTAGAAGCTTCAAAAATACAATATTGCAAGTAGGCTGGCATATGTCAGCAACATGTTGAAGTTCGTTGAGTTTGAACGAGGATGTTAGCAAGCATACAGAGCAGAGGGACAGTGAGCAGGTGGTGGAGAGTGCGAGCCTAGTTTAGGCTACAAGATGAGACTGACGGAAATGTAAGCTACAAAACGTGAAGTCATGCACAAGCCAACTAAGCTATATATAACCTATACGATAGGCTATACTGGAACTGGAAGACACTAAAGATAATTAGTTCATGTAGCTATACTGTTCCAAAATGTACCAGCAATGTAGGTAGGTAGTATAGCCTACAGGAATCAAATATATCCAGCCCTGTTTATTTCGTGTTGTTTCAGTTGTCCTACAGTGATAACTGGTATACCCGTAAAACTTCAAATAATAGCCGAGTCCCAAACTGACGCCTGTCTCTTTTAAACGCCTGGCGTGGCTACAGGTTTGGGTTAAAGGCCGGTCTCAAATAGAAGCCTGGTCTGTTTTTTAGCTTCGGGTTGTATTTAATCATCTAAAAAAAAAAGCCCAATTCACACCAAAGAATTGGAGCCCAATTAACACCAAAGAATTGAAGGAGTTGCAGCGGTGTGAATTAGATGTTGCACATCGTTGCAAGCCATCGCAAAGCATTCACCATGTCTGGTCACAGTTGCAAGGTTTTAGAATGTTGCATCAAGTTGCTGGTTAATAGAATGTTGCAGCTCATCTCATCGCGAATCTTTGGTGTGATTTGGGCTTAAGCATGGTGCAGTCTGTGCACGTTATGAGATAGCATTAAAAGCTTGCGTTGGGGAAAAGCTAGAGTTCCAAATTGTAGGCTATAACTTTTTTCAATATGAACTACCGGTATTCCCATATGTCCGACTTCGTCATCGTTCAATTCATCCCTTGTGTTTAAAATTTGCGGATAGGCCGATGGTAGCCTAAGCTTGTTTTTATGCTGGCAACAAAACAAAAGGGTTCGCAAACAATATTCTTTATTCAAAATGCGTACTGCCATGGCAATAACGAGAAAGAAGTCAGAAAAGGAATTTACCTTAGGTTAATGATGAAGTCAAGTGTGCTTCTATGGGTCTGGTGTGTGCGAGCGCAGTTTTTATTGATGAGTCGGAGTGGCAAGTGCTGCGTAGTTGCAGTGGAATGTGGCTGCCCAGGGCATTATAAAACTTCTCACTCTTAGGCCTACTCATACACGGCCCTGAAATTGCGTATTTAGCTGTCTAAATTCGAATCATATGCTGGGGGAGAAATCGTCGGACATCCATGATTTTGTTATTCAGCACCCCTGGTCAAAAATATGTTTCCGCGTGCCTGGAAGTAGGCTATGATTTGAAATGTAGACGGTTGTCAAATATGGCAAATAAAATACGGGAGAAACGATATGGTTCATGCTCTCTCATGCTGTTTCATTCATGCTGAAAGGAAGGGAGAATGAAACATTACCACGTTCCACTTTTGCATAAATAATTCCTGAACGGTTTTGGTCAGGGCTGATAATGCAACTGTATTTGACAAAGGACCGATATAGGCTATTTGCTAGTGACAAAATATGAGCTTTCAGTGTGATACGATCTCTTTGTAAATTAATGATTAAAACGTTCTACGTGCTATTTGGATCTTACTGTATCTCACTTAATGAACAACATCTCAACACTAAATGAATGATGATCCTTAATTGTCATCAGGTAGACATTCAGTGTGTTTGAAATAATTAATTTGATAGTATTTTCCATCTTTGCAGAGGAAAAGTTTTGTGTAAAGGGAATTAAAGGCCTGTCTCATATAGACGCCTGTGTCTAATACTAGCCGGTGCAGTTTTGGCGATTTGGGAAATTATTTATTATTATATTATTTATTATTTATTATTATATTATTTGGAGTTTACGGTAAATTACATTAATGTCTATGACAATCTGGGTAATTTAACTCTTTACACATAGGCTTCAGTATTTTGTCGGTGCTGCTGTCAATTGAGCATTGTATAGTTTAAATGTAGCCTATGTAATAATTAGAAATGATACTTTGAATTCAAGCAGAAAATCTTCGTTAATAATTGCTTGTATAGCCTACTTGAATATGGAGATCATGTGCTCCATGCCTACCTCTGATCAGTCAGAGTGAGGCCTACATCACTTTCAGTGCGTCATGACAGTTGAAAATATACATATTCAAGGGTAATGCAAAGATTTTGTATTTAATTAGGTGTGCCCGACCAATTTGAGGGCCGCTTGGGCCAAATATGCCAGGGCTGATTTTTAGTCCCAGTCTGCCCCTGACCAAGATATCCTCTTCTACTGACTTGGAGTCACTAGAGCTGACACAACACGTCAGCGTTGATATCCTAGAGTTAGCCTGGAGTTAGTGGTTTATTAAATTCAATGTTTGGCCAATCAGCTAGCAGAATAGCTTTGAATGGAAACTGTCTAAGTCTAAGTATAAGTATATATACTCTTTTGATCCGTGAGGGAAGTTGCATTTATCTTGCATTTATCTCTGCATTTATCCCAATCTGTGAATTAGTGAAACACACTCAGCACACAGTGAACACACAGTGAGGTGAAGCACACACTAATCCCGACGCAGTGAGCTGCCTGCTACAACAGCGGCGCTCAGGGAGCAGTGAGGGGTTAGGTGCCTTGCTCAAGGGCACTCCAGCCATTCCTACTGGTCGGGGTTTGAACCGGCAACCCTCCGGTTACAAGTCTGAAGCCCTAACCAGTAGGCCACAGCTGCCCACCGGCTGTCTATTTCAGTTCACTAAGTTAGAGTTGTCCTATGGAAGTTTTGTACCCTCACATAACAGCATCAAACTCATTTGCCAACTATGGATAACCAACCTTACAACTTGCTATGGAGAACCAACCTTACAACTTGCTATGGAGAACCAGCCTTACAACTTGCTATGGAGAACCAGCCTTACAACTTGCTATGGAGAACCAACCTTACAACTTGCTTGCCAACATCCAGGAGAATCATAAATTGCTTTATGCCAATTATGCAATAGCCTACTATTTGTATTAAATCGTGTACTATTACCTTGTCTGTCAACATGGCTTTTTGGAAATGACCTTTGACCTTTGCCAGTTTGTAAACAAATCCACATGTGCAATGCAGGACAAGTTGGAAGAATTGGAGGAGCAGAAGAAAGAGGAATAGGAGCAGGAGGAGGACCAGGAGCAGGAGGAGCAGGAGGAGGAGGAGGACCAGGAGGAGGACCAGGAGCAGGAGGAGGAGCAGGAGGACCAGGAGGAGGAGCAGGAGGAGGAGGACCAGGAGGAGCAGGAGCAGGAGGAGGAGGAGGAGGAAGATATAAAAGAGAAGGTGAGTTGAGCCCACATTAACATTCCTGTTCAGAGATGGCAGCATCATAATGAGTTTCTATGTGGACTTAGTTCTTGCATGCAAACTGATATCGTACCTTTTACTATTGCGCCTGTCATATGCGCCTGTCATAGCAATGTGTGGCAGTCTTGACCAGAGCAGGTGGCTCATATTATTATTTTTTTTATTTTATTTATCCTTTATTTTCCCAGGTGATGTCCCTTTGAGATGTTCAAATCTCTTTTACAAGGGAGCCCTGGGGCAACAGATACACAAGTTACACAGAAACATTCTATTAGGAAAAAAGGCTTGTTCTATATAAGCTTTTCAAATGTATTTTAATGAGGATGCGAGGCTTGGTGTCCCTAACACATGCTACGGTGCAATGGTCACTGATGTCGTTAGAGAATAGCCCTATTTCTTTATAGTTAGAGTATTAGATATATTAGGGTGGACTTATCTGGAAATGTTCTATTAGGACGGGTAGGGGAGGAAACAAGCTGAGTAAGATTTAGCTCATTACAGATATTTTTCAGGCAGTCGGAATTAGCAGAGAGCCAGTCCCAGTTCAGATCTCCCATGAGCACGATTCCGTAATTTGACTACACACACACATACATCAGCCAGAGAATTTAAGGCCTCTTATAGCAGCAGGAGGCTTGTAGCAAGCCATGACAGTAAGGAGTGATGTGGAAGAGAAAGAAATATCAATTGACAAAAAATCAAACTACAAGATTGAGTTACTCTGCAATTAAACCTGGTTTTAATGTAAATGGCAACACCACTGCCCTTACTTTGACGATCACTACAAAATAAATTATAACCAGTAATATGGATAGAAGAATCAGAAACAGATTTCTTCAACCAAGTCTCAGATAAAACCAAAACATCAGGGTCTGAAGTAGACACTCAAACCCTGACTAGGTCCATTTTTGGCACAAGACTTCTAACATTTGGCCAGTTGATATTAAAACATCAAAGCTTTCCATGACAGTTTTACTGGGAACACAAAAAATATATATTACAAGGAAAGAAATGATATTGAATGATGGCTGGTAAGATGCAGTGCGTGAGAAATGCATGAGTGCAGTTAGAGTTCAGGATGGAAGTCAGAATGTCGTCAGGGACTTGGTCAAATGAAACAGTATAAAATGTGATGGTAATTTTTATACCATAGATTTAATAGAGACCCAGTCAGACCAATAGTATGAAAAATCAGGAACAGAGTTTATTTACAATGATGCGCGTCAAGGGAGAGACAGCATGACATCATCTAAAGATCCATCAGCTGCTCTCACTAGACAAGGAAATAGTTAGGGTTTAAGTATCCTTCCAGGCTGACGGGAGATGCCGTTGGTCATCCCATCTCACATGGACTACACTGAATCAGACTCTGATTAGTGGCAACCTGGCAATCCAGAGCAGATAGCTACTGACGCAGCCATGCAGAACAGTGAAACACTGCAAAGTCATAATATTCCTTCTTATCTCTAAATACAGTCACACACATTGATGGGAACAATTTGCAAAACAACTTTCCTTTTCAAGCAAGTTTGAGTGCGAAGTTAAACCACTCCGGGTGAACGAGTGGACTGCGTTGAGTGCGAGGTGAAATGCTCACGCATCAGCTGAATGCGGGAGAGAAAGTTGTATCGGCGATCGACACAGTTTCATATCGCTTTCATGGCAAAAAATGGTTGAGGTAAGAAGGATAACTTTCCTTAGTAAGAAGAGTTAGAGTGCATTGATAATTCATCCATGAAATCGCAGTCGCAGTCCATGAAAAGTGGCAGGGGTTACATGTCCAGGTTCAACTAAATTGCTTGACACTTCCTTGATAACTCCCAGTTATCTGTAACTGGGTTCCAGGTCACTCATTTAGATGCTCATACCGCATTAGTGAGATGAGACTGTGCAGGTGGCAGTCTATTGTGTGTCTCTGCACACCTTGATTAACTTCTGGTGGCTAAAGTCACCATTTATATGCTGTTTGACACAAGAGTAAGCCTACAAATATACATTTCATGTTGTGTCATGCATATCACGAACATTAAAAATAACATCTATACATAACATAACCACACAATGAAAACATTTACACTGGCATGGGGTATGCACATCATCATAAGTTATTGAAGTGTTTACATAGCGGGAGAGACAATCATGCAACACAGTACTGATGGGTACTGCAGTGTATAAACATGTTGAACACTCATAAATCCATAAAAAAATACAGTTGTACGCAACTTCAAGACAAGTCAACGTCACGTTTGATGAAATAGGGTTGAGACAGAAAACTTATAGCTGTAAAGTCTGTGGAATCAGTGGCGGTTCTAGGATTTTCCTGATACAGGGGCCACATCATACACTGAGGGGCCAAGAACCGGTCAACATCCACGCACAGAAAATCCATTGTTCAGTAAGGCAGTGGTGTAGTCTACGTGATATGCAGGACTATGCAGTATACCCACTTAAAAAGCATTACCATCTCAGTATATCCACTTAAAGGGGAACTTGGCAACTCACCTTGTTCAAATACTTTTGCTAAAAAAATAAAAAATATTTTTTATTTTTTATTTTTTTTAATACTTCAAAATAACATTTGCTAAATGAACCTTACATCTTTCAGTAGCCATAGGTGTGTAGATTTGAACAAAATCTAGTTTGGTTCTTACCGGGGCTTTTACTGCCTGAAATATCCCATTTTGTTTACCACACTCAGAGTTAGTGCTGGGCTGTGAGTGCTTATTCCCAACCTTTCTCAGGCACATGAACAGTTAGCCAGAGAATTCTCGTCGGCAAATCAAAATTCCACTGGAGCTCCAAGCGGATTTGTACACACAGCCTTACAACACTGTTTACAGCTCTTCGAGTCACGGAAAAATGTAATTTTTGGTACATAGCTAATTTAGATAAACTTATGGTGTGGGTGCTTGCGCTTCTTCAGGAATCCGCCATCTTGGTTTGTCTAGAAATGAATATTAAGTGACACATACACGTAAGAGGTTGGACATACGTGACGGTTGGTAATACTCCTACAGTGTTCCTACAGTGGGCATTGCTTTCAAATGGCCACTTCAGTCGCACATTACGAGGCGTGAAGCTGCGTGAAGCTTTAGTACCACTTTCAGACACTGTGCGTCGCTCTGCCACTGTACATCGCTCTGTCAGTAGCCTGACTGCCGCCCCTTCTGAAAAAGCAGGAGGCTACCAAATATAATTGTTACCGAGAGGAATCCCAGCCTACGAATTCAATAACAAAATAAATCATGCATAATTAAACATTACCTCGATTTAGGCTACTTGGGTATGGCTTAAGGCTTGACTACGGTGGGTGGTAGCTTAAAATCGAAATCTGCTTTTAATAGCCTACGGTGCCGCTCCACAAAACAAAAAATATCTTAATTTGCTGTCTATGTTATTGTCAGTGTTGGGGGTAGCGCAACTTCATAAAATCAAAACAGTGTCTGAATTTGCCCTACTTCTTGACTGCAATGTAGTCAATTGACTGCTTGACATGTCATTTTAATTTTTCTGTACAATAAACAAATACATCTGCTTTATGCCGCAGAATTACATTCATATTTGGCTGACTGCAGACGCGCCACTTCCCTCCCCATATTCCAAGATTAAGATAGTAGCCTATACAAAAAGCACTTCATACTATCATAAAAAAATCGTTAAAACGAATAGCTATTTGCAATTTGACAAAACACTGGTCCTCGTTTTGCGAATGCGAGGACGATATGAGCCTGTTGCATTTAGTTAGATGTCCGAGTCACGCATAATGTTTGAAAACCACTGGCTCGTAATCACAATAATTTAACACACGACAGTTGGATAGCCTACTTCATCATGTCCCCATGCCTACATTTTTGTGAGTAGCATAGAGATTGTTAAAAACAATAAAGTATGGCTCTCCGTTTGGGACATTGAAAACGTATATTTTTAATATAGGGTAGACTACCGTCGGAGATGCTGACTTGCAAAGGCCTCGGGATTACAAGTTATCTCCACTATCATCAGTCATGCCCCTTGATCAAAGTGGGGAATGAAATAAAAGTTTGAGAACCACTGGCTTAACAAGTTACCTGCAGTCCAGAACACACAGAATCTGTTGCAATATTCTGATGATATCGGCAAATGTTTGTTTTCCAAAGTAAAACTGTTAAACGTAGGCCTAACTGGTATCATTACAAACATTATTCTGTGTCCTAAAACTGGCATATTTTATGGCATTGTGTCATGTAAGTTCGTTGCAAAATCTAGAGAAATGTGTGAGGTGGTCAGTGAGGGACAATTAATACACACATTGGATTGTGTTATTACTTGAACATTCCACACTATCCACAGCTGTGGTATCAGGGGCAGGAGGATTACTGTTAGCGCAGGCTTTATATAAAATTCTTCAACAGAAGGCCTCGAATGCAGGCTTGCCCAAAATAAAGGCCTGTGGTTTGCGCAGCCTACAGTAAATAACAGACCCGCCTCAATGTGCTGTATGATGCTTTTTTACGTGCAAGATGTTTTTGGTGCCCTACGCACACTGCATGTTCTTAAATAACAATGATCATTAGTAATGTTCGACCATTAATTTGTGTAAATGGGCAAGTGTGTCCACCTTGATTGGCTGATGATTGTAACGCGGGCATGATTCCAAACACCTCCCTTACGATGATGAGTGACAGGTCTCAGAATGCGTGCGCTACACAAGGACGGAAGATGATGAATAACTGGGGCCGTAGGCTATTCACAAAGGCTTTTATCTTACTACTAGGAGTAGGCTACTTCTAAATCGCACTAAAAGATTTTAGCTTGGAGTTTTCTCTTAAAAGTTATTCACAAAGCCTTTCAGACAACTAAACTAGGAGTGAGTCTTCGTTGCTATAGATGAAGTCATTACTCATGCACGAGCTTGACTGAAGTGACCAACTTGATTGGCTGACGATTGTAACGCGGGAATAATTCCAAACACCTCCCTTCCGAGGATGAGTGACAGGTGACAGGTCGGAGAATGCGTCGCTACACAAGTAGTCACGCCAAGGGCCGGAAGATGATTAATAACTGAATAAAAAGGCCTAGCCTAAATGAATAAAGAGTAAGGCAAAACAAATAGCCTAGTAGCCTAATGAAACATAGGCCTATGGATTGATGCAGTACCTTTGCAACATTATTAAATTAATCTGTCACCATATGCCTAGGCTACGTTTGCAAAGAGGAGAACATTTTAATTTGATTCACAATGAAACGTTACATTTAATTTACATGTTAACAATGAGTAGTTTTGGTTGTTGGTGGCGTTATTGCATCCCTTTTATGAATGCAAAATTGTTCCCTCATGATTGAAGCTCCTGTTGCCGCGATAGGCTATATCGCATTTCAAAACATCGCAAAGCGTAAAATGCCACAAAAAAGCTGTTTATGAATAGGTCTTAGTGAGTTAGGAGTCCTCTCGACTTCTTTTAAGCTGTCCCAGACTTAGGTGCTACTTTTAGGTCTAAAATGCTTCGTGAGTTACTTTTTGTGAAAAAAATTAGGAGTCCTAAAGTTAGGAGTAACACGCCCATTATTTTTAGGAGTTGCTCCTAAATTCGCCAGTTAGGAGCTAAAAAGGCCTAGTCTAAATGAATCAAGAGTAAGGCAAAACAAATAGCCTAGTAGCCTAATGAAACATACGGATTGATGTAGTATCTTTGTAACATTATTAAATCATTCTGTTACTATGCCTACGTTTGCAAGAGAACATTTTAATTTGATTCACAATAATGTTACATTTTATTTACATGTTGACAATGAGTAGCCTAGTTTTGGTTGTTGTTGGTGGCGTTATTGCATGTTAGTTATGCCTACAATGCAAAATTGCTTCCTCACGATTGGAAGCTCCAGCTGCACAGGATTTCAAAACACGGCAAAATGCCGCAGGTTTGGTGAATAGGTCTGTGAGATAGGAGTCCTCTCGACTTCTTTTAAACTGTCACAGAGGTGGGAAGGTGTGATTTGTAGGGGGCAGGGCCGGATTAACTGGGCACAAATGTCTGATGGCCCCCCTTCCCCCCAGCCAACGTGAATCGGGTGGTTAGTTAATAGGCCTATCGTGAAGATTTTTCCTGCCATCTAAGGCACGAGCGCATCTGTGAGGCCAAGCCTCACCAAGTAGCCCGTTTGTTTACAACTAACATTCCATTTAATTAAACTGCTTTATAGGCTATGCCAAAATCAACTCTCGCTTTGGACAAAGGCGTCTGCTAAATCCATAACCATAACCATAACCATAAAATAGTTTTCAACATTTTGAATATTAGTGTCGGGTGAATTGAAATGTTCTCAAAGTAGCCTTATGGCTGAAAGCTGCTTGGGATCCCCCCGTCAAGCAATATAACCATACAAACGCGCTTCCTGCACTCATTGTTTCAAAAGGAGTAATTTCGGCTTTGTCAGAACTGAAGAGCTGTGGACGGCACTGTGCGGCATGCCCAATGAAAACAAATTAACGCAACGCAACACAACACAGACCCCGCTTCTCTCGCGTCAGTCACTGACATGAATGAAACACAGAACCCGCTTCTCTCGCGGCAGTCACTGACAGTAGCCTAGAATAAATGCATGGGGAAAAACACTTCCCCATGACAAAGACATCGTAAAACACTGAAAGTTAATATTGTGTCACTAGCAACATACATCTGTCCTTTGTCAAATGTGTTAAGTTCCAAGTAGCCTATGTGTAATTCTGCTTCATAAAGTTGAACAAATACATTTGCTTATTTCACAGAAAAATATAAATAGCCAGTTAGGGTCTACAGTGCAGAGTTGGTAAGTTATGGTAGGCCAACTTGGAGTGAACATACAAACAGGGGAAATTCTTTCTCTAGTAGCTGAGTAGCCTGATGGTAGGCAGGTGTGCACGTATAAGGCCGAACATGCAAGCACCAATGAATCATGCTCTCCCGACAATCACGCCGTTAAACTTAAATAGGTTAACATCACTCTAAGTTCGCCTTCAAGCAAGGAAAACGATGATTTGAAGACATCTGTTTCGTTGGAAGGGCAAGGGGTAGCAACAGGGCAACACAGAGACAGGTCCGATTGCAGGGCTGTTTTGAGAGTATTAAAATATGGGATATTCTACGGGAAAACATTAAAACGGCAAGACAGCGGGGAAAGTTAAAATACGTAATAAACACAGAAAAAGTTGGCATGCATTGTTTCGGTCCCCGTGCACAGGGATTATTTGTCATATTATTAATCACATATGATTATTTGTGAAATTGTGCAAACAGGTGCAACACATTTGAAAAGGAAGGACTGGTAGCATGCAAGCTCACGGGAAAGATTGATTTAAGAACGTTATCACAGTGTGTGGCTGTGGCGCAAAGCAGCGCGGGCGGAAAACAGCGACAATTGGCAGGGGAGGGTCATGTCTTTTTTAACAATTCTGTTGGACGGTCATTGAACAATTTCTAGCAGGCAAGGGAGGGTCATGCAACTTTTGACTGAAGCACTCAAAATTCCTCCAGTGGGCCCTTCAATAAATAATGAACAGTCCCTAGATTACTGCTGGGCTATATGTCTTGGTTCATGTCTGTTAACAACTCATTGCCGTCAAACGCGTAGCCTATCTCGCGGTTGCATCCATTACAAACAAACATGCAATGTGAACGTCTGGGATTGGGGAGAGCACTAAATGCTCTACTGAATAAGCACAAAGTCAAACCTTTAAATGAAAAACACTCTTTAATAATCAAAAAAATAAACTGCTAATGAAGTAAACTTGTGACCATCAAAAATTGTTTATCGCCTGTAACTCTGTGATAACAGGACGTAACAGGAAGGCATTTGGCTGAGCAACGGAGGTTCTATATTTTGTCCAAATGTTGTCTGTCTATCATCGTTGCACTCGGAGAAATCCAGAATGTTTAATTTGTCCTGCGTTTCTTCTACGGCTGCAAATGGGATTCACTCGCAGCAACCCAAATATTTCTTTATTAAGCCAGGGCAGGCATCTTTCTGGCTATTAAATTATTTCTAGTCTACTATTTAAGTCTGTGTAGGGTTTTCCAGGCTCCATTTCTTTTTACGAGACACCCTGCTCACTTAAGACATCTGCCGGTTGTTTGGGTTGTTGCAGCGTCGTTGCAGCGTCACTGGAAAAATACAAATTAAAGTCGCGTGATCCCGTGCGCGGACCGCGAGTGAAGTTGGCCAAGTCGAAGCACTGCCCACTGTAAGATGTTCAGAACTGCACCAAAATGTTATGTGTATGATTAACCTGGCATTCTCTGGGGGTATGCCAAGTTTCGTAGAATTTCATCCATGGGGGGGTCTAAAAAATTAAGTTATTTGTACATTTAGTGACTGTACACTCATTGGCCTGTAGATGGTGGTGTTGAGCAAAGGGTTGCTGGAAGAGGATATTGTCATATCAAATTGACTACATAAATTCGTCAAAGTGAAATTTGTGTCAACTCGTAGCAATGTAGATTTATTAACGCACACGTGATGATCTACGTCTAAATTTTAACCAAATATTTTAGAGCGCACTTTGAGAGATGTATCCAGGGCAGGGCTGTACACATAATCATAATATTATTTGTTGCACGTGCTACAAAAATCATTCTGTGCAATGGATGATTTACCAACGTTACACTGGTTCGATACAGTTTTGCCTATGGTCAAGCATGAGACTGAGACGCCTGTTTATTTGTTTGAAGTGCGTGCAGGGTGTGAGAGGGGACTCGATGTGCTTTTATTCCAGCTTGGTAGTTGTAGTCTGTGAGATTAAAAAGCACATGTGTGTGAAGTATCCAAACAATGACACTTTCACAGACCTTTAGCTACTGTGCAGTGGGTCCCATTTAGAAGTGGCCACTTCATTTGCGCTTTCCGTGATTCACGGAGCTGCGTGAAATGTATTACAACTTTTCGCCATGATGTGGCAGCTTAAGTCCGCTTGATACTGTAAGGCTTAAGCCATTGGTTTCCAAAGGAGATTTTATTTGTGTCGCCAGCATAGCCTATTGACAATTTATGTTGTAAATAGGCCTAGCTTATACCTTATGTAGCTTAGGAAAGCTAACAGCTTTCTATTAGGATCTAGTTTGTTAACAGTCACGGTTTTGTCATGGCCTCTATGCATTTTTGCATTTAGAATAGCCAGAGCGTGGATATCTCAATCGGAAAATTGAACAATATCGGGCGCCTACCATGGACTAGGCTGGATGAACCCGCCTGATCTGCCGGCGATTTCTTTTTCGATTTCTTAAAAGATTGAGCTTGGTCTGGTGAAAGCCAGACTAGCCATGGACCTCACAGTTCCAAAATGCAAGGGAACATGAATCAGCCTATATTTGCACAAACAATAACGGACAACAGCTCTTCAACTTGACCCATTAAAATGTGTATCTAGCGACGCATTTCATGAAGGCCCTTTTGGACATGTCAGTTATTTGCACCACGGCTTGGTTGAATTCTATCCTATGTAATTTAGAACGACCATTAACCGTATGTTATTTGCACACCTATGAAGTAGATCCATTTTTTTGGCCGTATCACACTTGTATATTAATTCGCCGAACTCATTGTGAAGTTTAAATGAACTGTCACGTTGCATCCGAGCTGTAAAATGCAGACGTGCAAAGCACAAAAAATGCAAAACATTGCAACATTGTAGCATATGACGGAGGTGGCTTTTAGCTAGAGGGTGACAGCAGGCTAGTAAAATAGCGATGTTTCAAAGCTAAAGTTCATCAGAATCTTGGGATACCAACAACGGGAGAGATAGAACTAACGACTGGCCTTTGGCCGTAAGCAACCATCCATTTAGAACTAGTAACGCAGTTTGTCCTGTGAGTTGAGAAATTAGTTGATATGTGTCGGAAGAAATTAGTTCTACAAACAAGACAGTTTTAGCGATTAAAACGTTTAAATTGTAACAGGAAATGAACACAACGCAAGTGGCAACAGTGGAATAAGCGGGATAATGGACTCCACGGTGGTCTGTTCACAGAAGTTAATCCTCCGCTTCACGTCGGGGCCGTTTTACAACCGCGACCGTGCATTAACCCTTTAGGCGCCAGAGGTTTTTTTTTTTAAACGCTCGATTTTGACATTTTCACTTCAAAAGGCTATATCTTAAAAGTGATAAGAGATAGAGACTTTCTGTAAATTAGAGAAATATTAAGGATGAACCAAAGTTTATGTAGAGATTAAATGTTTATATCTAATTTGCATATTATGACGTCATATGGTGGCGGCCATCTTGGATTTTAGAATTTTCATGAAAAGTTGCAAGTTTGAATGATAAAATGCACCACTTCTTTCCCCCCAAAATGTCCCTCACCTTCTGTATGCTATATTGGACAATACTGAATGCTCAGGTAAATAGTAAGTAGTAAACAAACTGTATAAATCATTACTAATAAATGGCAGAAACAAACCAAATGCATGTAGCGGTAGGCTGGCCTTTTGCTGTAGAGATTTTCCATTTTCTACATACAGTAGGCACTCTGATTCCATGTATGGGGCACATATATATTATTCAGATGACACACAAACACAAGTAGACAAGACCTGTTTAGTTCAAAAGCTCACTTGCCACGGCAAGGCACAGATCAGGAGTGTGATGACGAGACAAGACAAGAGACAATGTTAGTATTTGTTTTTCTTTTTTGTTGTTTTGTTGATGTTTTTTGTTGTTTTTTTTCTTTAGCTGACAAAGACACACACATCACAAGGACATGAACACACCAAAAAGAACACATATATGTCCTAAATGGTCAGGGAAATAGATAATCAACAGTGTAAATCATTACTAATAAATGGCTGACAATTTTTTTTTTATGTAGCAGGCCTTTTGCTGTAGAGATAATGACTCCCTATCCCTATCCATACAGGGCCGGCATTCCCATCATCTTGTGATAGACTATGCATGGCCTAATGGCTCCCCTGCCCTGTGTCACCACCTCTGCTCCTGCTGTGAGCAGCATGGCCAGCTTTTCCTCCGGGAGAGTGGGAGAGAATTTTAGGCCTCGACTAGGCCTACTGTCATTCTCATTGCGACTCCCCACACTGCCTCTAACGCCCCCCTAACTGTCCTATGAGCACTTCGACCTCGTCTAACATACCCAGTGGCATTAGACAAAGGCTCCACCACGTTACTGTCGCCGCGATTGCGGAGAGGCACACGGTCAGAAGACAGAAGCTAGCCCTACATGGGTATTACCTCCAGCCTCGTTCACCACACCACTAACACCCTGCTTACTTCCCGATGAACACTCCAACCCCGTGAAACATTATTCCCACCACTGACATTAGGCAAACGATTCAATGTTTGTGCTTGGTGTAAGATAAACTCTCACTTTGTCCAGCTGCATCATTGCAAGGCAGGGACGCGATCTGAAGCCTCACTAAACTTAATCACCGCCATTTTCTGAAGGCAGATATTCCCTTCAGAATCAGGGTCCGCGAATAGAAGACCTAACACTTCATTTCGGGTAAACGTTTTTGATGCCATTAGACGATAATCTAATGCAAATACTCGCTGACGTTGACAATATCGCCCTGACAAAGTGGCTCACACGTGAGCACACTAGCTCTGGTATTTCACGCACTGATTCAATGCGCTGTAGCTAGAAAGTTTTGTTTAAAGCATGACCTTTTTTGGACTCGGGGATGACGTATGACATGTCTGCCATCTAGTGGAGTAGAGGTCGAACGAAATATGACACCCTATTTGACTAAATCGGCCGTTTTATTCAGTACCGCATCTTGTCGAGTAAACTCGACCGTGGCGCCTAGAGGGTTAACTTCTGTGAACAGACCACCGTGTCGTCCATTATCCCTTACGTATCGACATAAGAGTGACATAAGAGCATCACTGTCATGAATGTGTCATAAACAAGTCATAAACGTTTATGACATAACGCTTCTGTTATTAAGTGACATTCGGTTTTTGTCATAACAAGTTAGGGTTAGGATTAGGGTTAGGATTAGAGTTAGAGGTTAGGGCTAGGTTTCATGTATCATGACAGTATCATATGTCCAAGACAGTGTCATGTTACTCTTATGTCGATACTGTCAAGTAAAGTGTTACCGAAGGTAGTTAGTGCAATTAGAAGGTAGTTAGCACAGTTAGTGCAGTTAGAAAACCACACAGAAGGACCTGCAGGATGACCACAGAGTCCCTGAGTCCAACTGAAATGACACTGACGCAAACATGGACATGCAAATGTGTATTTTCACCATACTCTCTGTTTTTCCTCACCCCAGGTTCAAGAGTGCAGGAGTGCGGACCTATTGCAGCTGATGAACGACCACCAAAACAAGTTGCAATGTCTTGCATGAATGGAACCAATGAATTCTTGAAAAATAAGAGCAGACCACATGATGATATTGTGAGGTTTGTAGCAGAAGCCAAAGCACACACAAGTAGCCAAGTAGTCAGCTGGCTGAATCAGCAGGAATTAGCAGGAACACATTCCTGTAGAATGCTCTGAAGGGATAGAACTCTTAAGGCAAAAAATGGGTGTGTCAATCAAATGTTTTTCACTTGCAGTATTCACAAAGCCTTTTAGCTGTAAACGTAACACCTAAATCTGGGTGTTTGTATTTAACTAAAGGTTAAAAAGAAGCAGGTGAAGTAAATCCAAAATGCCTCAGACTTAAAGGATAATTCCGGTATTTAGCACTTTGAGTCCCTTTTCAGGTTTGTTTAGGATGAACTAGAGTTGTGGACACCGACATTTTGACGTTGGGTCCTGTCTTGACTTTCTGACTCGTTTTGAATCGCCTTTGACTGTTTCAGAGTGCCTGGCTATGGGCATGCAAGTGTAAATGTATTTACTCTGTCCACATTCATGTCTTTTGGGACATGAAGGCTCAGTAGTGTGTGTGTGTGTGTGTGTGTGAGTGTGTGTGTGTGTGTGTGTGTGTGTGTGTGTGTGTGTGTGTGTGTGTGTGTGTGTGTGTGTGTGTTTGTAAGTGTGTGTGTGTGTGTTTGTGTGAGAGAGAGTGTGTGTGTGTGTGTGTGTGTGTGTGTGTGTGTGTGTGTGTGTGTGTGTGTGTGAGAGAGAGTGAGTGTGTGTGAGTGTGTGTGTGTGTGTGTGTGTGTGTTTCACTGCCATCTGTTGTTTCGCTCTGGTGCAGCTCAATACAAGAGATGGAGATGGTCCTAGGGTGCATTGATTCGAATGAGTCAGTCATTCAGGGGAACCTGGCGGCCCAGTTCTACAAGCCGAAGGGGAGTTTTAACGGTCTGAATTTCAAGGCCAAAAAAGAAATGGTGAGTAACGAATAACAGCCATCATGACTTTAAAATCAACTAGTTGCTTATTAAGGAATTCCCAAGCAGGTATAGCCTAATGTATGTTAATATAATCAAAGGAACAATTTGTTATGTTTATTCTAGAACTAATAGTTTACTGATAACATCAGGGGTTATGCTTGGAAAATGAGTTGTAGATGCTTGTGCTAATGCTTCCTAGCTAAGTAGTTTCACTAACAGTATGGTTGTTTGTTTTTTTGTTTGGATTGTCAGAAAGCGTCTACGAGCTTCTCAGATGTTTTGGTTTCTCAGGAGTTGTCCGTGGATGACCCAGATAGTCTGGTGGAGGTGAACCTTCCTCCTGAGCTTCTAGAGGAGGGGGAGGACAACACTATTATGTTCTGCATGATCGATGCTGTTGCACAATTTGAGGTCTGTTAAACCAACATTATTTCAGTATAGTTGAATTCTTCATCTGGGATTTAAACAGATCTACTGCTGGAACAGCCAGACAGGGTCTAAAATGAGGGATAACTAATACTATGGCTTTCCACATCACTAACCATGAACTAATACTATGGCTTTCCACATCAGTGCCGGGGGGGCTTGGCCACCCTGCTGGCCCCCCCAGCTCCGTTCAGTGAAAAGTAAAAAAAAAAGATTGCTGCCAACACTTTGCAAAGCTGAACTGCATTCTATCTACGACCATTGGCCCAGCCTACGGTTCTGATCAAATCATGAGTAGGCCTAGTGCAGCAGTAGCAGCGGGACAATTCAAAGTAGCCATCTGTTAAAAACACTTGACAGTAGCCTAGACTACTAGGCCTACTTAACCTCAGTAACAACAGGTGAGTTGATGATGAGTTGGAACATTACAACAACATGTGTCACGCATCATAGCAAAGTGAGCTGCATTGGGCTGTCCTTGTTAGGTAGGCTCTACATTGACGTGTGGGGCTGATCAAAAACAAGGATGCCCGCGGTAACGCTGTTACAAAAATATTTCGATAATTTTCAGGTGAAATGTAAGTATATTAGGCACAAATCTCCGGATGGCTCCAATAAAAGTAGCTAACAGGGCCTAGCCTAGGCTACTTAATAAAGACAGGGCCTAGCCTAGGCTACTTAATAAAGACAGGGCCTAGCCTAGGCTACTTAATAAAGACAGGGCCTAGCCTAGCCTACTTAATAAAGACAGGGCCTAGCCTAGGCTACTTAATAAAGACAGGGCCTAGCCTAGGCTACTTAATAAAGACAGGGCCTAGCCCAGGCTACTTAATAAAGACAGGGCCTAGCCTAGGCTACTTAATAAAGACAGGGCCTAGCCTAGGCTACTTAATAAAGACAGGGCCTAGCCTAGGCTACTTAATAAAGACATCATTTGCTGACTGTGTGTGGTTCTTGCCATAGCTGGTCAAGCATTGCCTGAGTTCTTTGTTACATTGCTCCGGAACTGTGCATCGCAGCGAGATGAATAATTGGGTGACAGAGCAGAAGTCGGGCTTTCCAACGAGACTACGCACTTGTCTGTGCGATCAAGTATGAAAATAAAAAAATCATGAAATTAAATCAAATTGCATCATATTTACAGCTTTACATACTTCTCTGTGTTCACCTGCGCACCCATTACTCTCATTTGAATTACTCACGAACCCGTGATCGCATCGATATGGCAAACATATCAGATGAAAGAGGAGACACAGGGCTGTCCATTGGTACCAAGTATATCAATCCTTCTGGGCTATAAAAACAAAGTGACTGTAAAATAACATCATGTACAAAAACCAACGCAGCACACCCATTACTCTTGTTTGAATTAGGCCCTACTCACAAACACGTTATCGGATAGATATGCCACGCATGTCAGATGGAAGAGGAGACACAGAACTATCATTTCATACCAAGTACATCCTTCTGGGTTATAAAACAGACGAAGTGACATCAAAATAATAACTTCATATAGCTCGACTTACCTCACGTTTTTGTGTTGTGGTGGCAAAGCATGTTCATAATCCAACGCTATCATGTTTTTCTCTATGGCAAAGCATGTTCATAATCCGTTTTTGAGATCCTAGCAAATTCCTGCATGGCATCCAATTCAAGACTCACATTGCATCCCAATTTATTCGACAAAGAAACACCTTTTTGCCTTCACTTTGTTTATGGCAATGCAGTAAAAAGTTGTAGAGAATCATGAGTGCAAACACCATAGGCACACACAGGCTAACACGCAAACTCGGGTCAAATCAGGTCAGATCAGTTTGTGTCACAGATATGGAGCGCAGAAAGGTCACTTTTCATTACTTAATTAAAAAAATGGCATTTATTTCTGTAAGGCGCACACCACATGTCTGTAAATTGCTCAGCCCTAAAGCCCCCCTTCACCATGGTTCTTATATTGCCAGATTCAGGACAGTCTGCCCTATACACACATGAAAGACATGTCCAGCTGCCAGCTTGCAGTGGTGAGATGCATGACGAAATATAATAATCTTTATAATACACATTTTATATTTGTATTATTTAAAAATAAAATTAAATCAATGCAAGTATTAATACATGACATTCTGGCAGATCTGGGTAGCTTATACTCTGCTGAAAAAAAAAACAATCTGTATAGCATGTGTGTATGCCACTTACAATGACCAGGATAAATGCTTCTAACTAAAGGTAGTGAAAAAGCCCTGCAGTCTTTGGTTCTAAGGGTTAATTTCTTAATTCAGAGCCATGTTGCTTACAGCCAAGTACTTGGAGTGGATATCAGAAATATAGTTTTGCCATCAGTATAAGATTAAATATCTGCATAAAATATTTGTAGTATTTATTATTGTTCTTTGAATTAACATAATTTGAATAAGACTGATTAAGTAAGGTGCATTATCATAATGTACTTTTTTATAGCATTGGCGTATTTATAAAAAATGTGTTGACGTGGACAACAAACTGTTCAGGTTGTCTGTAAATGGACCTGTGTATCAGTGTTGGCTTCACACAATTTATTGCCATTATTAAAACAGGGTATCCTAATCTTCAAAACTTTTTGAATAGTTTCCATAGTTATGTATCCAAAGTGCCACCCCAATAAAAAGTCTGGACCCAGCTGCCCCCTATAAAGTAATCCTGGCTACGCCCCTGCACATCACTAACCATGAACGGCTTTCTGCTTAGCGTCTCTCATGTAAGACAAACTTGTAGGCCTTCTGACAGGTTCAACAGCCAATGCTATTTGCTGTGTGCCAGTTTGGCTAGCATGTGCCTTCCAGTTATCTTGGTCGATTCAGAGGATCTTAAAGAAGATCCTTGGAACATTGGTATGGTCTCACACACAGAAGAACATTCGTATGGTCTCACACACAGAGGAACATTAATAAGGTCTCACACACAGAGGTCTCACACACAGAGGTCTCACACACAGAGGATCATTAGTATGGTCTCACACACAGAGGTTAGTATGGTCTCACACACAGAGGATCATTAGTATGGTCTCACACACAGAGGAACATGGTCTCACACACAGAGGAACATTAGTATGCACACACAGAGGAACATTAGTATGGTCTCACACACAGAGGAACATTAGTATGCACACACAGAGGAACATTAGTATGGTCTCATACACAGTATGGTCTCACACACAGAGGATCATTAGTATGGTCTCACACACAGAGGAACATTAGTATGGTCTCACACACAGAAGTTGAGAAAGGAAAGGAGGAGGGGCAGCAGCTCTCTCTGCTGGAGCGAGGGAGTGGGAAATATTGCACAAGTAACACAATTAGTAGGGTCAAGTCAGTCATACCATGAATGGCTTTCAAAACATTGACATACTGTAACTCAGGGGTCTATAAAAACCGCGGGCACCATGTATCCACCATGTAGCCCTATACGGTGCCCACGGGCACCATAGCCACCATGTAGCCCTATACGGCGCCCACGGGCACCATAGCAACCACGTAGCCCTATACAGTGCCCGTGGGCACCATGTACTGTAGCCACCATGTAGCCCTATACGGTGCCCTCGGGCATTATGTATCCACCATGTAGCCCTATACGGCGCCCACGGGCACCATGTATCCACCATGTAGCCCTATACGGCGCCCACAGCGCACTTTCTAAAAATAGCCAACAAGTCGCCTGCAGATTACGCTCTAAAACATCCTCCATTGTGGATTTTTTTTTAATAGATATTTAATTGTAGACCATACATCTGTAAAATTAACTTGATATTGGCTATATGAGCTTGCTCATCTGGTGTAGCCAATGGAAGCATATCTCTGCAAAAGTTCTGTGGCTATTCCGTGTCCGTACGGTTCGTGCATGATTGTTCAAGGACTGAAAAACAATCGCTTTAGGTCACGGGCCCTTTCTCTTCAGTAGCCTACTGGTGTAGCAATAGCGCTGACAATCTTGTGGCATGCATGCCATGCAATAGGACTGTCAGATCATGGAGAGATTTCAGATGTGCAATAACTATAAAAGGCGTCTTCATAAGTTAGTCTGGTGTTGGTGATTGCTATTGAAATGTTACAACCGAATTGTCCACTGAAATCAGAACTTAAACCACCTCTGAATTATTAATGGTGGGTATGCTATTTGTAATCTACATTATTAATTACAGTGCATGAAAATGCACTGTACTGTTCTTCCTAGGCAACAACTTCTTATTATTATTCCGCTTACCACTTTTTCTGTACGCAATTTCTCTTGAACAGTTTAACTTAGAAACTTCATTCAAACTTTGTAACGTAGGTATTCAAACGGACCAAGCTGCTATGTCTTTTCAACTTTGAAACTTTTATACTTTTTTAACTATTAAAGAAAAACTTTTTAAAATCCCCATAGACTTAACATTGCCGACAGACATCATAATAACGGCCGTTAAGCAATTAGAATCCTATGGCAGGTGTTCAGACCACCTGGATCAACTGCCAGTCTCAGGCTTTAAGCATACAAACTAGCCCAATTAAGACTACACATCCTGTTCAACTGCTTCCTCTGCCAAAAACTGTTTCAAAATAAAAGTCCTCACTACAATATTTCACTGTTAAACAATTTAACCCTTTAAACTACTGAACTTTTTAACTGTTCAGCCATTGTAACTGTTACTTGTCATCAACTATGACTCCTATCCACTGTAGCTAGTTAGCATGGTTAGCATGTTAGCATTGCTAACATTGTTAGCATTATTAGCAAAACTGCTAAAAATGATTAGCTAAGTTAGCTAAGTAACATGGTTAGCATAGTTAGCATGTTAACATTGTTAGCATGCTAGTTAGCATTTTTAGCAAAACTGCTAAAAATGATTAGCTAAGTTAGCTAAGTAACATGGTTAGCATAGTTAGCATGTTATCATTGTTAACATGTTAGTTAGCATAGTTAGCATAACTGCTAAAAATGATTAGCTAGGATAGCTAAGTCACATGGTTAGCACAGTTAGCATTTAGCATAGCATCCAACTATATTAAACCTCATCTACCTAGCAACCAATATAGTTTGTTTTTACTCTGTATGATATTTTACCTCATATTTTTGCATTTTCATGCACTGTATTTCCTTCAGGAAATGCTTTTCTAGTTGCATTAAAGATTGCTTTTTTCAGTTAAAAAATTAGATCAGATTCCCCATGGAAACTTTGAATAGAACAAACTGAACAAAAACATTTGCAGTGTTGCATATTGATATTGAATTATTGAAGAATCAGATGAAAATATAGTTGCTTAATATATAATGCTCAAAAAAATTAAGGGAACACTTACAATTTTCCACAATTGTTAAAACACATTTTTCAAAACCTTCCACCCTTTTCTCCATTCTCAAACTACATTCACAGCATGTCTGACAGTTCTTTCAAAATAAAACACTTGCCTCAAAGGTTTTACTTGTGCTCAGAGCCAAACAGTATCAGAGTACCGATCCAGTGGATGATTGAAGTGTTCCCTTATTTTTTTGAGCAGTATATAAAGGCTCATAGGCCTACATAATATTGATAACTTAAATGTAAAAATCACATAGGTCTATTATTTAAGAGGATCACCCTCGCAAAAAAGGAGTGAGGGTCTGTTTGTTTCAAATGAGTAGCCAAATGATTTTGGATCCTTCAGGTAGCCCTCATTCCCAAAAAGGTTGGAGACCCCTGGTAAAATTAGTAGAATGTATGCTTCAGGAAAGGGTTGACAACAGAATGTAACTTGCTGAATAAATGCAGCAATTATTGTATGGGATTTTGTAGACTGCTTAACCAAAATGTAATGGTTGGTAACTTGTTCTAGCTATCATGACCCCCACACACACACACACACACACCAGCCTGGGGCTCGTTTCTAGAAAACGTTGTTTGCTAACTTGCGTCGCAACCTTGGTAGTTCGCTCCATTGTTCTTGGATTTGGTGTTTCTAGAAAAGGAAGTTCAAACTCTCAATCGCAAACAAGGACGCAAAGTTTGGTCGTTTGAACTACTGCCCCTAGGCAGTCCCACTTGTGTCGTTCCTTGGTAGTTCCTGTTGGTGTCCGGAGTGCCTAACCAAAAATCACAACCGCCTAACCAAAAATTGCGAAGTGGATGTTTATCTCGTGATTCAATGATTGATCTATCCTGTAGCTTAATTTTGATTAAGACACTGACTCCCCTACTTGGCTCATTCTTGCTATTTATGTTAATTCGAGGATTGCTTTTAGTATTATAATCTTCACAGACTCTTACAACAGCAGTGATAAATGGTGTAGTGTCTAAAGCAGATGACTTGTTATCCCAGCGTTGTAGGTTCGATTTTCTTATGATGTGAGATTGTCCTCTTGCTTCTCGCTACCTGCAGGTGAACTAGTGTGACACGTAGATTCAATTGTTTTTGACTGATGTCTTGTACCTATGGTCTCTCGATGTAGAATAACTATTTACATAAATATGTATCAAAACCTATTGTTGTGTCTCGTAGGCCTACTCTTACTCAGAGGTGAAAAGAAGAGATAGGACGTGAACTCCGGCCGAGCACGTAGTGCACTGACGCGCTGCCGATAAGCCACGAGACAATTGATACTATTTGTTATAGCCTACCCAGACATTCGTCCAGGCTATATATTTTTCCAACTTAGATATTTAACACAAATAATGGCACATGGTCGGCTTCAGTAAAATGTTTTATATAGGCCTACTTGTAATAGGTTTAGGTTTTTGCAGATGACGATGACAATGCCAGCCTTAATCACTCGGTTTAAATTAGAAAAATGTCAACATAGGCCGTGGCAGAGCATTTCTAGGGGGTGGGGTATTACACGATTCCACTTTTTCCACCAATGATATGTATCGCTGCATCATCAACAACGTTGTTGGGACTACAGTGTTCGAACGTCGGAGGTAGCGAATTGCGACACAGGTACGATGCTTTCTGGAAACAGGTGTAACAATGTTGTTGTTTGGTCGCAAGTTGCATCGTACCATGGTGGTTGAGCACCGTCGTTGCTAATTTTTCTAGAAACGACCCCCTGGTTAGTGTTTCATATTGGTAGTTGTGTTCCTACAATGCTCTTGCCTTTTGTCATATGCACAGAGCTGAAGTTAAATGACATGTTGTTTAGTGTAAATTTGTTTGCTGGCCTATATTGTTATTGTCTCTCTCTCCCTCCCTTCCCCCCCTCTCTCTCCCTCTGTCAGCCTGGTTTGTGGTAGTTGTGTTGCAATTTGATTCCTTCAAATGCGCCACTGACAATCAAAATATTGATGCTCTGTTTGTAGTTGCAGTGCTTCAACAGAGGTGTCACTCTGATTGGTTTAATAGTCCATGAGCCACTCTGATTGGTTTAAAGGATGTTGTGCCGAAAACACACCTATGGCTGATTAAGAAACATAAGAGGCGCCTGATGTTTGATAACAAAACCACCCCGAATGTGGACTGGACAAAAGCTATTTGCTAGTGACCATGCGTTTTGGATCGTAAGATAAAGGCCTCTATCTTTCCGGGTGCTGCACTTTATGTACTGCTAGAACCCAGGAAAGCAGAACACTTTTTTTTTAGTTTAGCTTTTAATGGCTGATGACGCGACAAAGGGGAGCGATATTGAAGCAGATTGCAGCAGTTACTTTGACAAAAACAATAATGACAATGATGTGGAGGAGAGAGAGCTGATGTGTAGAGTGCAGTATCTGATGTGAAGGAGAGAGAGCTGATGTGTGGTGCAGTATCTTAGGTATCTTAGAAGTGTCTAGTAGCGGACATCTGGTCTCCAGCGTTCTCCAGCGGCCACTGAGAAGAGACGAGAGGCTACTGGCCACAAAATAAGATGAGCTTTGTCTGCACATGAGGATCTGCCATGAACCGAATCATGATCCACACAGAGACCTGGTCCCAGGGTACAGGGGTTTTCCATTGTCTGTATGGACAGGGATGGTAATTCAGGAAAATAAGGGGAGGTGGTGTCTGCGTTTTCATTAAAGACTCTTGGTGTAGGAATTATACAGTAAAGGACAAACTGTGTCCACCTGATGTGGAGCTCATACTGTATGTTTAAGCCTAAGGCCAATTTACTTACCAAGACATTATGGGAACATCTGTGCAGTGTACATTCCACCTTGTGGGAACACAGCAAAAGCTGCTTCACTGTGTCCACCAATGATTACAACACAAACCGATGCACATATATTTTTTGGCCACATGGGTATTTCCACCAATCGCTATACATTTAATTGGCCACATGGGTATTTCCACCAATCGCTATACATTTAATTGGCCACATGGGTATTTCCACCAATCGCTATACATTTAATTGGCCACATGCCTTAAAAACAATGATATTTTATGAAACCTTGTTCAGGGCACATCTGGCTTTAAAGGCAGATGAACTCTTGAGTGCCCATGTGGTTTTGAATGCAAAGATGCTCATAGGGTTCATTGGGTCTTAATGGGTTAAAATGCTTATAGGGTTCATTGGGTCTTAATAGGTTAAAGTGACACAGTTTCCCCGATACTTTCACAAATCATGTCATCCTCATGTTCCTCCAAATGTTGAATGAAATTTTGCAATTTATTTGTACTTCATTGTGCCAACCATTGTGTCAATGATTTAGAAAATATTGGTATTGCCGCCTATTGTCACTGCATGCATATTAAATCTCCATCCTCATGTCCTGTTGCAGGAGCTGAGTGTCTCAGGTGGACGAATCTATGGGATCAGCATCTGTAATAAGAATATCTCAGGGTTGAATCAGCGCGTCAACATCACAGTCAGTCTACCCAGTGCTGACATAAGGGTAGGAGACAGACACACTCGGCAGTTATTTTCACTTCAGTTATTTTCAATGCTTCTACACAGTTATTTTCAATGCTTCTACAGTTATTTTCAATGCTTCTACACAGTTATTTTCAATGCTTCTACAGTTATTTTCAATGCTTCTACACAGTTATTTTCAATGCTTCTACAGTTATTTTCAATGCTTCTACACAGTTATTTTCAATGCTTCTACAGTTATTTTCAATGCTTCTACACAGTTATTTTCAATGCTTCTACACAGTTATTTTCAACGCTTCTACACAGTTATTTTCAATGCTTCTACACAAAGCACAGATAAGTGCTTTAAAAAGGCTTTACTTTATGATGTCATCTGCTTCACTGGGGACAGTCAAACATGACTTATAATCTTGTGACATCACTCTTCCTCAGCTTATAATCTTGTGACATCACTCTTCCTCATCTTATTTCCTTTAGGAAAACAAGGAGCCAAATTGTACATTTTTGGATTTCTCAAGCAATGGTATGGATTATGACGGTGATGATGTCATTGTGTCTTGCATTTCTACCCACATTATGTTGCTCTGAGCACAGACAGAATAACTCTGTGGGCTGTATTTTGGGTCACCAGCGCATGGCGTAAAGTTCGTTTTTCACCCACGCGAAGTTGAATTCGGTATTTTGCACGTTTATTTTTTAAGCATTGCGCCCAGGGGTGTGGCAATTAACAACCTAGGGAGGGGCCTAGCGCGTTGTCTAAAAATCACTATCATACACCACTTAAACCTGGTCAGAAGTCAATGGCGAGTTGTTCATATGCTATTTTAAGAGCGCATGTCAACAGTCATATTGGCAGGTGCACGCAAGCAGCCTCCTTCAAATGCGCCGTTGAATGTCAAAATACCGATGCATTTATTTGACATATCGCGCTTTGCGCTGTTAAAGGGAATGACTGCTAAATTTGAATAGACTTTTGACGAGTGACGATGCACTTTAGAATGTCATGATAGGGCCCCATTACTCTCTCTCCATAACTCTACTCTCATGATAGGGCCCTGAGTGTTTTCCTCTCATCTGTGTGTGGAATATGACGTGTGTGTTTTGTGGAATATGACGTGTGTGTTTTGTGAAATATGACGTGTGTGTTTTGTGGAATATGACGTGTGTGTTCTGTGGAATATGACGTGTGTGTTTTGTGGAATATGACGTGTGTGTTTCCCATAGAGGCTTCTAGAATGTGATGCTACCCATAGCCATCACACTAAAGCTCTACAGCAGTTCTTAGTTCATACAGTACTTTTAGCAATAAACACCCAAGATTCAAAGCGGTGCGTTACTAGGAAAGACATCAATCAAACAGAGGGCGATACAGACATATCTCAGTACTTAAGTATTGCAACCATGGGCTGATTTGGGTTTTCTGTGGCTATATGCACACGCTGATATCTAAACATCTTTTTCTTTCAGATTTCAAGACAGATGGCTGCTTAACACAGTGGAATAAAGCAGAAGAAAAAGTCATCTGTTCCTGCAACCACTTGACCTACTTCGCTGTACTGATGGTATGTGATGGCCGATTTTCCCAGCATGCTTTGTGTTGCTCTGGCTGCGGTAGAAATAAGCCCTGCATGGGTGTGTGTATGGGTGTGTGTGTGAGCCATGCATGTTAGAGAGTGTACTGTACTGTACTGTATGTGTGTGTGTGTGAGCCCTGCATGTTAGAGGGTGTACTGTACTGTGTGTGTGTGTGTGTGTGTGTGAGTGAGCGAGCCCTGCATGTTAGAGGGTGTACTGTACTGTATGTGTGTGTGTGTGTGTGTGTGTGTGTGTGTGAGTGAGCGAGCCCTGCATGTTAGAGGGTGTACTGTACTGTGTGTGTGTGTGTGTGTGTGTGTGTGCATGTGTGAGTGAGCCCTGCATGTTAGAGGGCGGCTTACATCCATGAGCAGCGACAGCCAGCAGCTGATGCTATAATTAAGCATGTGAGGAAAATCCCAAATGTCTCAGACTCAACTTGATCTCAGCAATATAATGAATAGCTGTACCTTACTGTGTAAACGATCTCAGCAATATAATGAATAGCTGTACCTTACTGTGTAAACAATCTCAGCAATATAATGAATAGCTGTACCTTACTGTGTAAATAATCTCAGCAATGTCAAAGTCAAAGTCTGCTTTATTGTCAATTTCTTCACATGTCAAGACATACAAAGAGATCGAAATTACGTTTCCCACTATCCCACGGTGGAGACAAGACATATTTTACCAATTAGGTCCACAGACAAACATTCAAGTAAACAATATATAAAAAGTAAATAAGAAGGCACATACAATGAAGAAAATAAGAGCAGCAAAATTTGGTAGAAATTGTGCAATTGTGCATACAGTAGACAGTCAATATAATAGTACAAAAGTCAGGCCAATAAATGGCTGAGGTAGTTTTGTTTGACCTAAGTATGCAAGTGGCATAGTGGTGCAAGTTATGTAAGAGCAGCAGAAGTGTGTTCAGAAGTGTTTTCAGGACAACAGGACAACAACAACAAGTTGCAAAGTGTGCAAGTGTACAAGTGGAGTAGTGCAAGGCAGCCTTTGTGGGTCCAAAGTCCAGGATGTTATGTAGCTGAGGGGTGGAGGGGGAGAAGGGGAGAGAGTTCAGCATCCCAACAGCCTGGTGTATGAAGCTGTTGGTGAGTCTGGTGGTGCGGGAGCGCAGGCTTCTGTACCTCTTCCCAGAGGGCAGTAGATCAAACAAATTGTTTGCGGGGTGACTTGCATCACTTACAATTGTGGTCGCCTTGCGGGTGAGGTGGGAGGTGTAAATGTCCTTCAGGGAGGGGAGTGAAGCACCAATAATCCTTCCAGCTGTGTTCACTATGCGCTGCAGGGCTTTCCTGTTGTATTCAGTGCAGCTTCCGCCCCACACAGCGATACAGCTGGAGAGGATGCTCTCAATGGTGCCTCGGTAGAATGTGGTCATGATGGCTGGTGGAGCACTTGCTCGCCTGAGTTTCCGCAGGAAGTACAGGCGGCGCTGAGCTCTTAGCCAGTGATGCAGTGTTGGTGGTCCAGGAGAGGTCTTCACTGATGTGCACCCCCAGGAATTTGGTGCTGCTCACTCTCTCCACCACAGCACCGTCGATGGTCAGTGGCAGGTGTTGGGTGTGACCTCTCCGGAAGTCAACAACAATCTCCTTGGTCTTGCTGACGTTCAGCATGAGGTTGTTGTCCCTGCACCACGTGGTCAGAAGGTCGACCTCCAACCTGTATTGAGTCTCGTCGCCCTTGGTGATTAGACCCAGAGTTGTGTCGTCAGCAAATTTCACTATGTGGTTGTTGCTGTAGGTTGCAGTGCAATATAATGAATAGCTGTACCTTACTGTGTAAATGATCTCAGCAATATAATGAATAGCTGTACCTTACTGTGTAAATGATCTCAGCAATATAATGAATAGCTGTACCTTACTGTGTAAATGTATTTGATCTTTCCACATTCATGTCTTTTGGGACATGAAGGTCCAGTCTAATACGGTTTAATGTGTAACTTTTGGAACACCTCACCTTTCAAAAGCAGTCACTGAGAATGCTAGTCATGGGAGGAGCCTATACCATATTGGAGGCGCATCAGCCGGCGAGACTAAGGGCATTACAGGGCATAGCACATGCCGGCGAGACTAAGGGCATTACAGGGCATACCAAGTGCCCACTGATGCCCCCTTCACACACAAAAAAAACATTTTTGCTCGGAGGGCCCCCTTTTGCTAAAGGGCCTGTGGAAAACTCATTGGTTAATCCTGCCTTGTGTGTGTGTACTGTATGTGTGTGTGTGTGTGTGTGTGTGTGTGTGTGTGTACTGTATGTGTGTGTCTGTATGAATGTGTATGTGTTTGTGTGTACTGTGTGTACTGTATGTGCATGTGTGTGTGTTTTTGAATACTGTATGATGTCAAGTCAAGTCAGTTTATTTAGTATAGCGCATTTAACATGCACAAAGTGCAACCCAAAGCTCCACATACAAGACATTGACAAAAAACAAAAGACAATAAGACAAAAGATGCCAGACGGAGCGGCGTAGTCGCCAGCGTTGACACCACATGACAAAAACATTTAAAAAATAACAAACACAAAAGATGTCGGACGGAGTGGCGCATTCGCCAGCGTTCCCGTGTGTTAGGAAGAGGTGGCCTGGCAACAAGCTCGAACTAAGTCTAGGGAAATTAGATGTGCTGCCCAGACCAGAGTCCCTAAGTGTGTGCAATGGTGGGGCAGTCAGTGTGTACGAACTAATAGGAGATGAAATGCAGGAGGACACCAGCTTACCTCCAAGTCCTGGACCAGCCCGCACATTGCCTTCTCTAGGCGACCAGCCCATACGTAATTCCTACTTCCAAGAATGTTCATAGAAGAATGTGGGGAAAACCCCAACACAAAAACAAAACAACAAAAATGTGTCCAAACACAAAATATATATCCAATGGGAGAAAGGGAATACTCATCAAAAGGGTCCAGGGCGGAAACCATGAGGTGCGGTTAGGCCCCAAGCAGGCCTTTCCTCATGCCAAACTGAGATTCCTCCATTAAAGTCGCTTCATGGCTTTTATAGCTAGCTCACAGCTACCAGGTCAAAGAAACAAACTGGTGGCCCCTTGTGGATGAGATGTGTTTGTGAAAGTGTGCTGTCTCACAAAGTGCAAATCACAGGCAGCACATCGTAACACTGTGACACTAAGACATACAAGACAGACAACACAGCAAATTGAAAATAAATAAATAAAATAATAATAATCATGTTAAAATGAGTCCAATTTCCAACCGGCTGAAAAAGTCCAAGGGCAATGATGACCCGCTAGAAATTGCCAATGCAAGACCAACAAAGTTCTTTCACTGACCAACTCAGAGAATTTACTGGCAGTCTGGAGAGCAGAGCACCAGAAGAACAACAGTCTGAAGTCATGATGGGCGATCTTCCTGCTGATCAGCAGCTCGGTGGCTTTAGCAAGGACCGTTTGTTGCACCCAGTGTCAGAGGCTATACGTTAACGTTATTGCAGCTCGCAGGTCAGCCGCAGCTCGGTGGTCGTAGCAGCTGCAGATCTCTCGCAGAGTAGGCCCATTGCCCTGAGCAATCTCTCCGTCCAGACGGGTCCAGACAAAGGATGTGCAGCGTCAGATGGAAGAGGGACGGCTAGTCAAGGCAGCTCATCAGCCCAGTCGAATAGAAACTAACGTTACCGTTAGTTATCAGCCAGAAAAAAGGACCAAGAATAACACAAAACTATCGAAAATAACGTAAATAAAAGGTGAAAACATTTAACTTGACAAATAAATGCAAAAAAATAAACATGACATTACATAAAATTACGAACATTACATAAAAACAAACAAAAACATGATGCCAGACGGAGCAGCGTGTCTCGCCATGGTCCCCTTAACCGGTGTGTGTGTGTGTGTGTGTGTACTGTATGTGTGTGTGTGTGTGTACCAGTGTTAATTTAGACAGCAAATTCTGATTTAGTCTTATTCTTAGTCTTTTGAATAACACACCATTTAGTTTTAGTCATATTTTAGTCATCTGAAATCTTTTAGTCTTAGTCTAGTTTTAGTAGACCAAATATTAGCAGATTTTAGTCGACTAAATCTACAGTGGATGTAGTTGACAAAGGGCCCTATCATGACATTCTAAAGTGCATCGTCACTCGTCAAAAGTCAATTCAAATTTAGTAGGCTGTCCAGTTCACATTGGGAGGGGTTTCGTTGTCAAAAGTGGAGCGCATGGCGTAACAAGGTGTTCCTAGGTCTTTTAATCAGTCATATGGGTGTGTTTGGGGCGTAACATCATTTTAAACCAATGAGAATGACATCGGTCATGCGCAAAGTGCGATATGTCAAATAAATGCATCTGTATTTTGGCATTCAACGGCGCATTTGAAGGAGGCTGCTTGCGAGACCGTATGGAATAGTCCTTCTTAAACCATGCTTTACTAAAACCTAGCATAGCCTTCACGCATTTGCACTCGTCTATTATTTGAACTCATTGGCAAAGTGAAACTAACTTCACCAAGGAATAAGTCAACGACAAGACAGTTATATGCAGTTACTTTCACTATTGACTGACAATGGGTTACCACCAAAAAACATAGGCTGGAAAAAAGCAACACTTACCCTAATATTGCTCAAATGACTGAATGAAACAACATTTATCCTGCAGAGGAGTTGCTTATATCTCGTGACAGTGCGTCTTCAGCTGTGCTCCATACGTGTCTCTCTCCTCTCCCCTAATCACTTTTAACCGTCATTACCAATTTGCAAATGATGGTGAATAACTACTCATCATCGAGATGTACAGTATTTCGTAATATCTTTATTCTAATTATGTTTCCCATTGTAATAGTGCAATTTGTAATGCTTTGCATGGACGTGCGCTGGTGTGTGTTCATGAATGATAGAAGGATGGTGCGTGCACCTGCCAATATGACTGTTGACATGCGCTCTTAAAATAGCATATGAACAACTCGCCATTGACTTCTGACCAGGTTTAGGTGGTGTATGATAGCGATTTTTAGACAACACGCTAGGCCCCTCCCTATTGCCACACCCCTGGGCGCAATGCTTAAAAAATAAACGTGCAAAATACCGAATTAAGCTTTGCGCGGGTGAATAACGAGCTTTACGCCATGAGCTGGAGCCCAAAATACAGCCCTAAATGTTTCTCCAGAATTTCTGGTCATTGGAAGTATCCATCAGTCTGTTATGGCATTAAGGTTTGAATATGCAGTACAGACACATATTTAACAGTTGTAATACAAAAGATGTATTTTATTGTATTCTTAATGTCAAAAAAACTGTCCGTACATACTCTGTGATTAATTCATCCAAATTAAGCACATGCATCCATTTTTGCTATAAACATCTTAAAAAGAAGTTTGGTAGATGAGTGAATCAATGAAGAGCCAAACCAACATTATAGACTAAAGTTCAACGTCTCTCTCTTTTATTATAACAATGAAGATCCAAACCAACATTATAGACTTTAAAGTTCAACGTGTCTCTCTCTTTTATTATAACAATGAAGAGCCAAACCAACATTATAGACTAAAGTTCAACGTCTCTCTCTTTTATTATAACAATGAAGAGCCAAACCAACATTATAGACTAAGGTTCAACATCTCTCTCTTTTATTATAACAATGAAGAGCCAACCCAACATTATAGACTAAAGTTCAACATCTCTCTCTTTTATTATAACAATGAAGAGCCAACCCAACATTATAGACTAAAGTTCAACATCTCTCTCTTTTATTATAACAATGAAGAGCCAACCCAACATTATAGACTAAAGTTCAACATCTCTCTCTTTTATTATAATTTTCCCTTTGGCTCAGGCATCAGCGTAGTGCCTGGTGTCAGATCTTTAGCTTTTTTTTTAGATAAATGCAAATGATGTTACCACTCACTATCAATGACATGTGCAGAGTAGGCTACCCTAACACCAAAGTAATGTTTGGAATACCCCCTATGATTTTTCCTTTTTTGGCCATTCAAACATGTTGTAGATTTTAATTCACATGATTACTAGGTTGTTGCCTTTTCTATCCAGTAGGTGACAGTCCAGGATAAGAAATAGAGAAGTTCAAAACAGTACAGTAAGGAAAACAAGAGAATGAGCCTACAAGTGCAAACGGAAATGTAGTTTGTTCCGTTGTTGGAATGGAAATAAATGTAACCACCTTCAACATACTTTTGAAGACATTTTGTTTCAAGTGTGCAACACATGTAGTCAATTTATTAAGGGAGTTTGTCTGTTATAAGGTAGGCTCAGCAAAACGTTAGCTAAGTTACCTTTGACAAGGCTGCTGGCTAGCATTATTATCATCAAGAGGTGTGCTGACTCGTAGGGCTAACTCTGGATTGTTTTGCATTGAGGTGCTACTTCAGATGTGAGAACTGCTACGGTAGGCAACGGAAATTCCTTACTGCAGATTCAGAAATAGTAGATTGATGCTCCTGTCAACAGTAGGCTACTGGTCTGGGTGTTCTTTTTAAAACTTAGGCTAAATGTTTCATTCAAAGCAGTGCTTTCCGGTCTGCCTGCTTCAGTCACGATAGCCAGACTGCACTGGGTCCAATGTCACTATGAAATGCGATTAATGAGCGAAGACAGCTGAAATCAGTCACAGCTGTGTAACTGATGTGCCGGTGATCCACTAGCATGCGATGCGAACTCCGCGACGCATTCATTTCATTTCATATTCATTTCTATGAGAAGCGAATTCCGCACCCGCATAGGAGTCTGGTTATGCGGTGCGACGAGAGGCACGTCCAAAAATTCAGCATCCCCAACTTTATGCAAATGAATCCGTCCATCGCGAGGCGAGTATCCAATAGCAGAGCAATAAGCAGGGGAGGTCCATCATCACGTAGCCTAAACAAAACCTGATTGTCAGGGGGGTATTCCATCAACCTTGCTAAAGGCCAACCCTGGCTTATTTCGATAAGTCTCGCTAATTTTAGTGAGAATTCTGTTCCATTAATGAGGTTAATGTGAATCCCAGCTTGGTAACCATGGGAATTTATGCCACAGAACTAACCTGCTCCGTAGCAGGTTAACTTTCAAGCTAAATTAAGCTGTGTTGCAAAAAAAAACAATCAGTCGGAAAACGAGTCCAAAAAGATGGTTCCGTCAACCTGTGCTCTCGTCACCTGTAGCCTACAACTTCAAAAATAGAAGTAGGCCTAGAAATGTTTTTTCCGACAGTGCACCAAGCATGGATTTACACATTCACTAGCTCCAAAGAATGTATTGTAACGATTTAATAGCGAGACACACAGTTGTCCAATCAAAAGGTTTATTAGCTGAGAATGAGAGCAGGGACACAGACACAGAACACAATACACATGGAGCAGGTCAAGTACACACACACACTACACATACAGGGGAGGACGCAGCCCCCCACACAAAAAGGATCACACACGAGGGAGAACCAAAAGGGAAACATGTCACAATAAAGACGCTAACATTACACTCAAAACTAAGGAGATATAAAGACATAAACCCCCCAAATGTTCCCTCTCGTATCCCAGGCTGCCCTGCACGGGAGAACGCTAACACTGTCTTTTGCGCCAACGTTACATAGCTCCCCCAACAAGCCATTGCCGTCCTCGGCAATGCCCATGAGGTAGCCACATGCTAACGTCGGCGCGCGTCGCCCGCCACTCAGTTCAGTGCGACAGTATCGCCAACTCACGTGGGGTGCACACCGCAGGAGCTCACTCAACGGGGCGCCACGCTGCTAACAATCCAGTGCGGGCGTGCTAGCAGCCACGTGGCCGACCCGCTCGTCACCAGCTCACTCTCAGCAGCCGTCCTCAGCCTGCACTTTCCGCGGCGTCTCACCGCGGCACTCCTCCTCTCCTGGCGGGGCCCTAGGTGGCCTTTTCAACCGTCGACACTGTACCAAGCACCGGGGTTCGAGGGGGGGGGTCAGATGAAGCTGCACCAACGCCACTCCGCTCTGTCGTTTCACCGACCAGGACAGACAGGCACCGGTTCTGCTGCAGCCAGACAACCGTTGCTGCCTCGCTCCGTTGTCCTGCTCTGCTCCCGGCCCTCTCCACTCCGTCATGGACGCGACGAAGGCTTGACCCCCCAGATGGCCATGCTATCGAACTCCACACAACAAACTTTTTTAAAGGCGCCGGCCAACAAGCCAACTAGAACGGGCGCCCACACAGCACGGTGCCTCTCAAACGCCCCCACAAGTTTTAAAGTTCAGAGTTCAGAGGGCCTTTCCGTCGAAGCTGCCCCACCGTCGTGAGTTCGCTGCCCAGGCCAGCGTCGTCTTCTCCGCGAACGCTTCTTCAGGCCCCTCTTCCGGCAAGATCTTCTCCCATGGCCGCAGGCAGCTCCAGACGATAGCTCCTCTCCTCCGGCGGCAGTAACAATAGAAGGCCTCAAGCTCTTTAGTAGCCCCTACAAGAGCTCTCTCTGGATCCTCTTGCGTGGGCCTCCACCCAGTGGTATGGTCTTCCATTCCCAGCTTCTCTCGCTGAGCGGAGGCCATGTTTGAAAGTCGCTTCTGACACCAATGTAACGATTTGATAGCGAGACACACAGTTGTCCAATCAAAAGGTTTATTAGCTGAGAACGAGAGCAGGGACACAGACACAGAACACAATACACACGGAGCAGGTCAAGTACACACACACACTACACATACAGGGGAGGACGCAGCCCCCCACACAAAAAGGATCACACAAGAGGGAGAACTAAAAGGGAAACATGTTACAATAAAGACGCTAACATTACACTCAAAACTAAGGAGATATAAAGACATAAACCCCCCAAATGTTCGCTCTTGTATCCCAGGATGCCCTGCGCGGGAGAACGCTAACACTGTCTTTTGCGCCGACGTTACAGTATGAAGATTATGTGATTAAAAATGTTTTAACTTCACATGCGTGTGGTTCTAGGAATCGTGCTACTCTGCGTCACTTACGTTCGGTGGTGGTGTAACGTGCAGCAAAGACGGCATAGGAAAGGAATTACATTCTTGCGTGTTTGCAGGTTAAGCTTCCCATATCTGAAGTATTAAGGCTACATTGTTTATCACCTTGATAATGGCATTTTTAGTTATAATCTTTGATGAAAGACATATGTCTACTGCTGATAAAGGGTCATGCACATTTGGTAGGCTGTTCAGTGACAGCTTTGCCAGTGGGCTATATTATATCTGATGCAAGCCAAAGGATAATTATTCTGTAGCCTAGGCAGCTAATAATTAAAACTGCTTCATGTGGCTATACAGTGGGCATCGCTTTCAAATGACCACTTCATTCGCGCGTGCGCCGCGGCGTGAAGCTCGCGGAAGCTTTAGTACCACTTTCAGCCACTGTCGTCAGCTCTACCACTGTACATCGCTCTGCCTGCCGCCCCCTTCTGAAAAGCAGGATCTACCATTAAACATAATTGTTGCCGAGTAATCCCAGCCTACTGAATTCAATAACAAAATAAATCATGCATAATTAAACATTACCTCGATTTAGGCTACTTGGGTATGGCTTAAGGCTTGACTACACGGTGGTAACGAAAATCGAAATCGAAATTTGCTGTCTACATTATTGTCAGTGTTGGGGTTAACGCAAAACAGTGGTGTGATAATTGAGCCAGTAGAGAAATAACTGTTCAGAATTAATCTGTAGCCTTGGGTAGGCTTCTGCAGAAAACAATGTTGTTGCCGATTTAATACTATCTGGTGGCGTTTTTTAACAGGCTACGCAATAGAGGCTTAGACAACTATGACCCACGTTTTGGTTTAAGAAATTAATTTGCCCTACTTCTTGACTGCAATGTAGTCAATTGACTGCTTGACATGTCATTTTTATTTTTCTGTACAATAAACAAATACATCTGCTTTATGCCGCAGAATTACATTCATATTTGGAACTTACATAGTCCAATGCATCGTTCCACTACGTTAGTGTTTCCCAAAACCATAGTAGCAACGAGCGTTACCTTAACCACTATCGTAAAGTTGTGTAGTTACAACTACACCTCTCGACCTGTGGTAGAATGCTAGAAGCATAGTTCCAGGGATCTTCATGTCAAAGACGTCACTGACGCCAGTTATTTGTTTGCAAATTAATAATTATAAATATATTTAGGTTTCTAATTGATATTTACACTTCTAACCACCATACATCCATATTTTAAAATGCCCAAGGCAGAAAATACATAAATTAAAAGTCAATTTGCAGCCATGTGCACGTAAGTAAAAGTCACACACTTGCAGATAATAATAAGGTGGTGCGCACTTTTTGACGAGTCAGCTGAGAATATGTAGCCTTTGATTTTCATGGAGGGGGGGTCCTTGTTAGTTTACGCAAACCAAGCCAAGAAGGCTGATTCTGATTTTGATAATATGATCTGCACAAAAGATAAACTTAGGTAAACAACAATGTCAATATTGTTGTCAGCGTCTTAACCCAGATTCAAACTCTTGGACAGGGGACTGGTAACTGCTGTGCAACGGCGGCTGTCATCTGCCGGCCTTAACGCAATGCGCCACAGAAGTATGTGCAGATGCCCGTTCACGTGCTACTAAACGTCATTAACCACCTTAGTCCAGACTACTGAAGTTTGGAAACTATCATGGTCCAAACTTACAAAGTACTATGTAAAGTACGACAGTTTTGGGAAACAGTCATAACTTACATGTTGGTTGGTTGAACGATGCATCCTGTTAGTAAAAAGCTAACCTCCGTGGTTATGCGGGGAAACGCACCCCAGATCAGCTTGTAGGCCATTAGCAATCTGTTTATTTTATTTTATGAAGCCTACACAGTATATCACATGCCACATTCTCACTTTCAATAGACAGATATAGCCATTGGTCAAGTATTGAGTATAAAGCAATTAAGATAGTACCCTAAACAAAAGTACTTCATACTATCATAAAAAATTTGTTAAAACGAATAGCATTTTGCAACTTGACAAAACACTGGATTAAATATCGTAGGCACAGGAGAAAACTTGTACATCCATTGGCCCGTGGGAGATCACATGCCAGTTGCCTCTCCCTTCAGTGCTATGACTTGTTAGGCTGTGAGCTTGTTTAAAAAAAAAAAAAACTATTGCAGATATCAATGCGTCTTTGTTCATAGGTTTGGCCTCACAGCAGAGGCTTAGACAACTATGACCCACGTTTTGGTTTCATAATTTGCACTACTTATTGACTGCAATGTAGTCAATTGACTGCTTGACAGGTTATTTTAGTGCGCCTATAGAACGGGCACATTTTGGAGAGAACGCACGCAAGAATCTGTAGGCGATTTGTGGCTGGTTACCAGCAAACAATGTTTAATGCATTAACTCAAGACGTCAAACATTTTCTAAACAAAACAAACAGAAAGGATGCAGCAGGCAGCAAATGTAGAAGAGTCATTTCCAGTGGAAGAACAAAATGCTGAATGAAGCCCAAATTTATGAAGGCATATCTGGCAAGTTGTTATTTTTTGAAGGCGTAAATGGTTGGCCTATAGGCCCTAGTTTGCAAGAAGGAGACATAAAAGCGTGAGCATGCCACACTATCAACATCTGTGGTAGCGGGGTAGGAGGATTACTGTTAGGCGCAGGGATTTATATAAAATTCTTCAACAGAAGGCCTGCCTCGAATGCAGGCTTGTGGTTTGCGCAGCCTACAATAAGTAGGTCTAGTGAGTTAGGAGTCCTCTAGACTTCTTTTCAGCTATCTCAGAGGTGGAAAGTTGGTTAGTTGGGGGCAGGGCGGGTTAACAATTCATAGACCCTTGGGAACAAATGTCTGATGGCCCCCCTGCCCCCAGCCAACGTGAATCGGTGGTCAGTTAATAGGCCTATCATGAAGATTTGTATTGCCATTTAAAGCACGCAGGCATCTGTGAGGCCAAGCCTCACCAAGTAGCCCGTTTGTTTACAACTAACATTACATTTAATTAAACTGCTTATAGGCTATGCGAAATAGTTTCAACATTTTGAATATCAGTGTCAGGTGAATTAGGAAATGCCTTATGGCTGAAAGCTGCTTGGGATCCCCCTGTCAAGCAATAACCATACAAAAAAGTTAAAACAGATGACATGATGCACTGATGATGTGTTTATTTTAGAGGGATATTGAGCGTAATTTTTTGAGCAATTTTGACAGCCCTAGTCCACTGTAGGCTCATGTCGTCTATTAACACCTTCCACTAACCCGGTGAGTGGGGGTCGCTATATCGTGTGAAATAGCACCATTGAGTAGCCTATCGCGAAATATCCTTAAAATCATTCGGTGTTGTGTGCCTTCTGGTTTCTCCACCTACTGGTTTCCTTTAGCGCGTGCATGCGCTGCAGCAGTTGTCAGACATTCACAAACAAGTTGTTTTAGGCGGTTTGAAGTCGCTTTTTTTTATCGCCATGGCTTCGGCTACATTACAGCCACTTTCGGACAAAAGACATGTAAAAAATATATGTTTTGAAAACTAGCATTAAACTGGATTCGATCCATAAAAGCAACACCGCAGCGTGACTCTCTCCATCCTGATTCCCTACTCTTTGAGCCAACTAATATGTTACTGAATCAATTAACTATTGTAGGCTACCATTAATTAATAATGTAGGCAACACCCAGGTAACATGTTGTCCAGGCTATCTGAAACAAGGGGTTGCCTCTCATCTACAACTGGTTACGTTGGGCTGCTACAGTCGTCAGTGCACTGTGCACAGTAGGCCTATGCTACTCTTTGTGGTTGACTAAAATAAAAGATGTATTTGGTGATGACGTTATTGTAGGCCTAGTAGACCTAAATTCTGAGAAATTAAATGGTAATGAAACGATCTACATAGCGCACCAGACCGCTGATGTCTTCAAGGGTTGAATGAAGGGAGTTTGCAAAAATTTGTGTATTTTTCAAGTCAATAAACATTCTTAATTTTCAATGTCTTTGTCAGGGAACATCTGACTTTTAAAAACCATAGGCCTGGTAGTCGCTCAGACAAGGAGTTATAAGATAAAGGCAATACCATTTGTGTCACCTAATGCAGTTCAGTGAATTAGCAAGATACCATCAGAAGGCAACAATCATAAAGCACAGTCTTGTGGCAGCTTGTATTCTCTCTCCCTCGCGCATAAAGCTGTCTGCGTGTTGTAGGCTAGATTTGCGCGAGTTCTTTCTATCTGCTTACTTTTGTGAGTTGCGACCACCTAGGCTATGTTATAGACGTTCTATGAGGTACCAGTGTTTAGCTGTGTCACAAAACAATAAGCTTTGTCAGACTACTTTTAAAATGTACGGAGCCCTAGATACGGAGCCCTAGAGGGGTCATCGCAAAATGTTTTGCATGTTGAGAGAATGTGCGCTCGTTTTACTACATTGTGCGCTCGTTTTACTAAATTGTGCTCTTGTTTAACTAAATTGTGCCCTCGTTTAACTATATTGTGCACTCGTTTTACTATATTGTGCTCTCGTTTTACTATAGTGTGAGCTCATTTTACTAAATTGAGCTCTCATTTTAAGCATAGTAAAACGAGGGTACAATTTATTAAACGAGTGCACTATTTACTAAAACGAGGGCACGATTTACTAAAACGAAAGGCACAATTTATTAAAACGAGAGCACAATTTGTAGAACATGGTTATAGAACATTGTGTGCACAATCTACTTTTTGACGTGGCCAAATTTGTAAAACGTGCACTCAGTATTGTCTTGACACATGTAAACATGAGCACGTTATAGTATATTCGAGATCTCGATCTACTAAAACGCACCCACGAATAATTAAAACGTGGGCTCGAAGAAATTAAATTGTGTGCACAAAACATAGTGTGGTGTCAAGGGGTATCCCCGAATGACGCCGGGGAGTTGTGTCGCTTGTAGTGGCGTGGGAATCTCATTGATTGCAGTGCACCTCGTGCCAACATCGTCCAGCTGAATGTTTGGCGAAGTTTTGAGTGTTTGTTGAGGTCCAAGTGTATGCAGAGCTGTGGTGTTTATCGCGAACGGTGTGAGCTGGGCTACATAGCCTGAGAAGCTGAGCATCGTGAACGACACTGTTTATGTCTCCCGTTTCATAGTCCGTTATCAAAGCTTACCTCGTTTGTGTGCATCATTGGTGTGCGCGTGGGTTATATGGTGAGGCCCATCGGGCTAGAGGGAACCTTATTGTATTGGGTGGGTATTAGGCGATACTACTAATACACGCCCCTATTTGTACCAACAGTAGGTCTACGTGTTGTAATTGTTTGGGAGCTTGTCGCTGTGATGTGCTTCGATTGACTTCTAGACCTCACAGTTAAGTCAACAATCCAGGAGATGGTGGAAACCGGTCATTAGGCTACAACAGAGCCCGCAAGTAGCCTTTGTAGCCTAGTAGAATTTCCCCATTATGGGTCTCCATAGCTGGCGGTTGACACCACAGTGCCCCTGCTACAAAGAGTAGAAGTCCGCTATAAACAATGACCACCTAAAGTCTTTAATTAGCTGCTTACGGTTATCATCACATTACCAATATGAACTGTTGCAGACAGCTGTAGGCCTAGTCCATGTCAAGGTAACACGAAGTTGCCACCACAGCACAGCGAGCGGTGAGAAAATGTCGGGAATTACTAAATGTGAGCACGAAATACATATTTCCAGAGCTCAATTTAGGCCTACAACGGGGTCACATTGTATTAATTCGAGGGCTCAATTAAAGGAAAACGTGCTCACGTTTTATTAATTCGAGGGCTTAATTAAAGGAAAACGTGCTCACAAATTATCACGACCAGAAAAAATATCACTTAAAGTGAGCTCTCCCGGGCTCCGTAAAAATGATATTCAGGGCTATATACATTTTAAACATTCGGGGCTGAAGACCCGACAAAGCCTTGCGTTAATTCTTCAGGTGGGAAGTGTCAGGAATTTTCATACGAGAGACGCTCTCATTGGTGGTTAGTATATGAAGTAGGGAATTGACAGCAACATATCCAATCACATTATGAGAGATGCTGAATTTAACATAAACTGCGATGTTTGATTTTAAATGAATGTAAATTTAGCCGGGACTGTAAGCGGTCACACGTGGGTGCTCGATGTTTTCAGTGGGTGCCCAAGAGACGGAGCATCCACGGTATCGGGCCTATGACAAGCGTATCTCAAGGGTTGCATCCATTACAAACAAACATGCAATGTGAACGTCTGGGATTGGGAGGAGCACTAAATGCTCTACTGAATAAGCATGAAAGTCAAAATCCTTTAAAAATGAAAAACAGTCCCTAGATTGCTGCTTATAATAATCAAAAAATAAACAAACATGCAATAATGAAGTAAATTTGTGACCATCAAAAAATGAAAACACTTTTTAATAATCAAAAAAATAAACCTAATGAACTCCATCAAAAATCGCATTTATGACAGGACAGGAACAGGAAGGCATTTGGCTGAGCAACGGAGGTTAATATGCTCTATATTTTGTCCAAATGATGTCTGTCTATCATCGTTTGCACTCGGAGAAAACCAGAATGTTTAATTTGTCCTCGTTTCTTCTTCACGGCTGCAAACGGGATTCACTCGCAGTTAACCAAATATTTCTTTATTAGGGCAGGGCAGGCATATTTCTGGCTATTAAATTATTTCTAAACCAGTCTGCTAAAGTTTGTAGTGAAGTCTGTGTAGGGTTTTCCAGGCTCCATTTCTTTTTACGAGACACCCTGCTCACTTGAGCCATCTACCGGTTGTTTGGGTTGTTGCAGCATCACACTGGGAAAATACAAATTAAAGTCGCGTGATACCGTGTGATCCCACGCGCGGACCGTGAGTGAAGCTGGCCAAGTCGAAGCACTGCCCACTGTAGGCTATTATGTTGATACTTATTTGTTTTATGACCGCCTACACCTATACAATAATTTGGAGCGAGCACTTTTAATCTAAGAACGTAATTTAGATAGTTTTGAATATCCATATGCATATCAATAAGTTGTTTTTGAGTTTATACTATTTATTCATTCACTCGTTTTGTTCAAGCATAGACTGTATAGTCTATGTGTTCAAGAGTGAAGCCAATCAAACTCGCAATTGATTTCAAACCATACCATTGCTGTTTTAAATGTATGCTTTCATTATTCTCCAATTTCTGTAGGCAATCTATTTTTTTCTCTCGATGTTAAATTTGATGACTTTCGAGGAAAATCCTGTAGATGGCGCTTGCCAAATCGTACAGAAATCGTCTAGTATTGTCTTAATTTTACGACATATATCCTCTTTTCGTCAATCTACTGTTTTGGTCTACTGTTCTACCTCGTGCACGAGCAGAGATGAAGCTGAACTAAACCTCACTTGAATAAACGAGGCCAAGATGCCGCTAACTTGAGTTAATGGAACGGCTTCAGTCCCACGCTATTTCTGTTAAGCGCCGCCTTCATTAGCGAGGTTGATGGAATATCCCCCGGGTGATTACCGCCAAAACAATGTACAGAAACATGACAGAAGAAAAATTAATCACTGGGTTCATCTCTAGGCTATGAACAATCTCTCCAACTTTCCTCCACGCTTCATTTCGCATGAAGTTGTGTCTGTATGATTCTAGCCACACATACAAACACGGAAATGTAGACACTGCTATGATTAATTTTTCGTCTGCCATGTTTCTGTAGGCTACATTTAATTGTTTTGGCCATAATCACACTACCTGAAAATTAGTTTAGGCTACGTGATGATGCTATTGGATACTCGCCTCGCGATGGACGGATTCATTTGCATAAAGTTGGGGACTGCTGAGTGTAACGGAATGACACGGGTGTTTATATAAACTCAAACCATTTCAGTTACATAAAATGGAACAAGCAGACCAGAGGCGGAAATTATTTGTTCTACCATTTATTAATTTGGAATAAAAGTAGTCTGGAAGCAGCTGTGGGAATAAATCATTAATATAATAATTTATTATTAAAACAGATCAGTGTGTAACCCGCACGACGAGGGAAGGCCTGTGCTTGTGCGGGAACAGTCTAGTTCTAAACTCTAGGTTCAAGAGGAGACTGGTTTAGGTTATTACTAGACCACAGTTCAATGACTCACCCCAAGACAACACACCACTCTCAAAGATTCTTCTTTAAATACATTTATTTTAACATTCAAATATCATTCAATTCACTCTATGCAATCATATATTATTCTATTCTAAGGTATCAGTGGAAATATAAAAAAATATTATGATATATATATATATATATATATATATATATATATACTATTTCATTTGACTGTATTATTGATATTCTATTTAAAATCTATTTATAGTCTATTTAAACCCTATTTGATATACCCTTTATTTACTGATCTATTTTAATCGTTATATGTTATACTATTTTATTTGACTCTATATTCAATTTATTACTATTGCTACTTATTTGATTTATATACTTATGGTGTTAAATCACTTTTCCTTATACAATAAAAATACAATTCTTAACATATAACTATAATATCAGTTTATCAGAAGTGCCGGCACTTAGGTAACTTTTCAATAAATAATTCCCTTGAGATCTCTGAACTTAAAATAACAAAATAAACATAAACCCCAAAAATAAAAGAGAGTGCACTCAAAATAAATAATTAAATAAAAAATAGTGGTGGATGTAATTCCTTAATGTCACAGTCCGTAGGTGTGGGTGTATTTGCCCAGATCCTACCACAGTCACTGGGTGGAAAGTGGATGAAGGTGGGGGTTCAATTTCTGGGAATATTGCAAGGAAGAATGGCGATGAGGATGGTCCAGGGAAGGGTATCACAGCAGGGAATTCGAGGTATCCAAGGCGTAGGTCAAGGAGTGGTTGAAGGGGTAATCAAAAAAACAGTCAGGATTCAAGTGATTAATATGTTTCGATCTGTTACGATGGTCCAACGAGGTCTTTGTTCAGGAAGTGGTTTATCAGGATTGAAGCTTTTCGGTCAAAAGAAATGTGTTTGATTTCTGTTTGGTCAATATTATTCTTGTTTTGATTAATATTCTTCTTCTTTCTGTATTGTTAGTTATCCGTTCCGACGTCTGTCTCTAATTTGTAGTAGCAGTTGTTTATTATTATTTGATTGTTTGAACCTGTCTTGTGCGCCCTCTAGGGGTCACCAAAGAATTATTGGTACATCACAATGGGCAAGTTGGCTATCCATGTGAGTTACAAGTGCAACCGACACATAAAATAGCTACAGCTACAACACAACTAGCAGTCTTCCAGCCAGGGATTGAGCCAAGGCTCCAGGAGAAGCAGCGCTGCCTGTGAGGAAAAGGGTGGAGTGTCAACTACTCACCACTAGGGAACCTCGCAACACACGCAATCACTCAGGTGTTTCGTGGGTACCATCACGCCGTGCGCTACACTGCAAGTCTAGAAAATGTGAAGATGAAAGAGTAAGGTGCGACTACACACACAGTGAAGAGGAGGGCTAGCTACAAGAACACCCCCACCACCAGACAGCGCACCACGCCAGGAGGCCATTAGCATCACAAACTAGGAAACAGTAGCTACACATTTAAAAAGAGACCAAGCTACCAGTTGACCCGCTCACAAACAGTTCACACATACATGCGCTACAGTTGGGTTACAATCACAGCCTCACGAGGAAGGAATCCACCATAGACAAAAGCAAACAATTACACAAAGTTACACATGGGCAAAACGGCAACCAGCTGATGGCACCCCTGTGCCGTCAATATATCTACCCATACAAAATGCGGAAGTGTGGAGGCTGCCAAGGAGTCATAGCGAATTCAGTGAGCTCCAATGTCGGTAGATGCACACCGAGTGGGACCGCCATTCACCACTGTGAATGCGTTCACGCTAGAGCGCCATAGAGGGAAAATGTCCTGCAAGTGGAGGACCCAGGCTGGCTTAGATAGCCTCAGTCTAACAAGCAATCAGCTCGTCCCTCCCCCTAATCAAGGTTGCCTGCTCGACTAGGCTACTATGCAGTATTCCACTACATGAGCTTTTGGACGGCATAGCGCACAGCAGCCACAGCTCTCGTCGCACCGCATACCCAGAATCCTTTGTGAGTGCAGAATTCGCTTCTCATAGAAATGAATAGGGATACTGTTCGCATCGCATGCTAGTGGATCACCGGCGTAAGGTATGAGCTACACCAGGCGCGTAACTGAAGTGTTCCATTCGCGACGCGTAAAATCCATTTTAAAAGACTGGTCCAGAGAATGGGCTCTGACTGGTCTATTTTTTTCGTACGCGCCGCTATCACGTCTGGTGTAGCTACTTCCATTGATTATAGTGGCAGCTAATTGTTGCAGCAGACGCAACGCGAACAGAACGCTTCAGTTACGCGCCTGGTGTAGCTCATACCTAACTGTTGTGGGCGTCCTCAAAACTGTGCAAAGTTCTGCAAACTCTCCTCCTATGCAACTGCTGCTGCATTTGTTTAGCTGTTACGCCTGCATTTGCCGCGACTTTTTAAATGGCCCTGCTGCTTCTGCGTAGATCAACCTACCCTCAAAGATTCGCTCTGATTGGATTTCTTCCCAACTTGTCCGACAAAAAGAGTAGTTTTGATTGGATCTCTTCTCCATTCGTCCCTCACTAACTTTTTCGTCTCATTTTTATTCGTTGACTAAAGTGTCAGTTACATTTTGTCATAGTCTTCGTCATCATATCTGACTTTTTATTTAGTTTTTATTTAGTTTTCATCCGTGAAAAAGGTTCGTTGACAAATATTTTCGTCATAGTCTTAGTCAACGAAATTAACACTGGTGTGTACTGTATGTGTGTGTGTGTACTGTACAGTGGGCAGTGCTTCGACTTGGCCAGTTTCCCTCGCGGTCCGCGAGCGGGATCACGTGGCATCACGCGACTTTAATTTGTATTTTTCCAGTGACGCTGCAACGACACTGCAACAACCGGCAGAGGTCTCAAGTAAGCAGGGTGTCTCGTAAAAAGAAATGGAGCTGGAAAACCCTACACAGACTTCACTACAGACTTTAGCAGACTGGTTTAGAAATAATTTAATAGCCAGAAATATGCCTGCCCTGCCCTAATAAAGAAATATTTGGTTAACGGCGAGTGAATCCCGTTTGCAGCCGTAGAAGAAATGCAGGACAAATTAAACATTATGGTTTTCTCCAAGTGCAACAATGATAGACAGACATCATTTGGACAAAATATAGAGCATATTAACCTCCGTTGCTCAGCCAAATGCTTTCGTGTTACGTCCTGTTATCACAGAGTTACAGGCAATAAACTATTTTTGATGGTCACACGTTTACTTCATTAGCGTTTATTTTTTTGATTATTAAAGAGTGTTTTTCATTTAAAGGCTTGACTTCGTGCTTATTCAGAAGAGCATTTAGTGCTCTCCCCAATCCCAGACGTTTACATTGCATGTTTGTAATGGATGCAACCTCGAGATACGCTTGTCATAGGTGCCGATACCGTGGGTGATCCGTCTCTCGGTCACCCACTGAAAACATCGAGCACCCACGTGTGCCAGCTTACAGTCCTGGCTAAATTTACATTAATTTAAAATCAAACATCGCAGTTGATGTTAAATTCAGCATCTCTCATAATGCGATTGGATATGTTGCTATCAATTCCCTACTCCATATACTAACCACCAATGAGAGCGTCTCTCGTATGAAAATTCCTGACACTTCCCACCTGAAGAATTAACGCAAGGCTTTGTCGGGTCTTCAGCCCCGAATGTTTAAAATGTATATAGCCCTGAATATCATTTTAAAAGTAGTCTGACAAAGCATATTGTTTTGTGACACAGCTAAACACTGGTACCTCATAGAACGTCTATAACATAGTCTATTAATGTGATGAGGTGGTCGCAACTCACAAAAGTAAAGCAGATAGAAAGAACTCACGCAAATCTAGCCTACAACACGCAGACAGCTTCATGCGCAGGGAGAGAGAGAGTGCGCGCGCACTGTGCTTTATGATTGTTGGCTTCTGATGGTATGTTGCTAATTCACTGAACTGTATTAGGTGACACAAATGGTATTGCCTTTATCTTATAACTCCTTGTCTGAGCAACTACCAGGCCTATGTTTTTTAAAAGTCAGATGTTCCCTGACAAAGACATTCGAAAATTAAAAATTGTTTATTGACTTGAAAAATACACTAATTTTTGCAAACTCCCTTCATTCAACCCTTGAAGACATCGCGGTCTGGTGCGCTATGTAGATCATTTCTCGTACCATTTAATTTCTCAGAATTTAGGTCTACTAGGCCTACAATAACGTCATCACCAAATACATCTTTTATTTTTAGTTGATCAACCACAAAGAGTAGCATAGGCCTACTGTGCACAGTGCACTGACGACTGTAGCAGCCCAACGTAACCAGTTGTAGATGAGAGGCAACCCCTTGTTTCAGATAGCCTGGACAACATGTTACCTGGGTGTTGCCTACATTATTAATTAATGGTAGCCTACAATAGTTAATTGATTCGTAACATATTAGTTGGCTCAAAGAGTAGGGAATCAGGATGGAGAGAGTCACTTTGCGTGTGTTGCTTTTTATGGGATCGAATCCAGTTTAATGCTAGTTTTCAAAACATATATTTTTACATGTCTTTTTGTCCGAGTGGCTGTAATGTAGCCGAGCGCTCATGGCGTATGAAAAGCGACTTCAAACCGCCTAAAACAACTTGTTTGTGAATGTCTGACAACTGCTGCAGCGCATGCACGCGCAAGGAAACCAGAAGGCACATAACACTGGAACGATTTTAAGGCTATTTCGCATAGGCTACTCAATGGTGCTATTTCACACGCATTATAGCGACCCCCACTCACCGGGGTTAGGTGGAAGGTGTTAATAGATGATTGGCGTAGCCTACAGTGGACTAGGGCTGTCAAAATTGCTCAAAAATGACGTTCGAAACGTTCCCCTCTAAAATAAACACATGTATAAACACATAAACATTGTGTTTAAACGTTCCCCTCTAAAATAAACACATGTATTCAGGATGGAGAATATCCCCTTAACCTCCAGGAACTTAAACGGTCCTCACCGACAGAAACCTCCTTCTCCATGGGCTTGTGGAACTGTCAATCCACAGTCAACAAAACCGGCTTCATAGCTGGCTATGCCAACCACCTTTCATTGGAAGTCCTTGCTCTCACTGAGACTTGGATCAAACCAGAGAACACTGCCACCCCGGCTGCACTCTCCACTAACCTTACACTATCCCACACCCCTCGCCCATCTGGACGAGGAGGTGGGACGGGCCTGCTGATCTCCAACAAATGGAAATTCACCCCCGCTACTGCCTTCAAACAAATATGTCTCATTCAATTCCATGCCATCACAGTGATCGCCCCAGCAAAACTCCTACGTGCTGGTCATCTACCGCCCTCCAGGCCAACTAGGCGACTTTTATTGACGAACTTGACACTCTGCTATCCTCCATCCCTGAGCATGACTGTCCGCTTCTTTGTTCTCGGTGATATGAACATCCACTTAGATGCCCCAGGCTCAGCGGACTTTTGGCCCTGGTCCACTCCTTTGACCTCGAACTGGTTCAAAGCCCACCGACTCACAAAGCTGGCAAAGAGCTTGACTTGATCTTCACTCGGAACTGCAGCACAGACACCCTCATGGTGACGCCTCTCCATCTTTCTGACCACTTCTTCATCCAGTTCAACGTCAGCCTGTCAGAACAGCCTCCGCTCCTCAGCCGATGGTCACGCTCCGCCCGCAACATCCGAACCTGTCTCCAACGCACTTCTCCTCTGTGGTTGCCTCCGGTCTACCTCCACTCAACACCTTCTCCTCTCTGGAGGTTAACCGCCAGAGGTTTTTTTCCGAAACGATCAATTTTGACATCTTCATTTCAAAAGGCTATATCTTAAAAGTGATAAGAGATAGAGACTTTCTGTAAATTAGAGAAATATTAAGGATGAACCAAAGTTTATGTAGAGCATCTAATTTGCATATTATGACATCATATGGTGGCGGCCATCTTGGATTATAGAATTTTCATGAAAAGTTGCATGTTTGAATGATAAAATGCACCACTTCTTTCCCCCCAAAATGTCCCTCACCTTCTGTATGCTATATTGCACAATACTGAATGCTCAGGTAAATAGTAAGTAGTGAACAAACTGTGTAAATCATTACTAATAAATGGCAGAAACAAACCAAATGCATGTAGTGGTAGACTGGCCTTTTGCTGTAGAGATTTTCCATTTACTACATACAGTAGGCACTCTGATTCCATGTATGGGGCACATATATATTATTCAGATAACACACAAACACAAGTAGACAAGACCTGTTTAGTTCATAAGCTCATTTGCCACGGCAAGGCACAGATCAGGAGTGAGATGACGAGACAAGACAAGAGACAATGTAAGTATTTTTTTTTTTTGTTGTTTTTGTTGATGTTTTTGTTTTTTTTTCTTAGCTGACAAAGACACACACATCACAAGGACATGAACACACAAAAGGAACACATAGTGTACTGTATGTCCTAAATGATCAGGGAAGTAGATAGCAAATCAACAGTGTAAATCATTACTAAATGGCTGACTTTTTTTTTTTTTTTTATGTTGCAGGCCTTTTTGCTGTAGAGATAATGACTCCCTATCCCTATCCATACAGGGCCGGCATTCCCATCATCTTGTGATAGACTATGCATGACCTAATGTGTGTGTGTGTGTGTGGGAGAGGGAGAGGCGTGTCACCACCTCCACCATGCGAGCAGCATGGCCAGATCTACCTGGCGCCGAGTGGAGAGAATTTGCGCCTTTCGGACTAGGCCTACTGTCATTCTCATTGCGACTCCCCACACTGCCACTACGTTCCCCCTAACTGTCCTATGAGCACCGACCTGCGTCTAACATACCCAGTGGCATTAGACAAAGGCTCCACCATCGTTACTGTCGCCCGACATTGTGGAGAGAGGCACACGTTCAGAAGACAGAAGCTAAGCGCTATGGATATTAGGCTACCTCCAGCCTCGTTAAGCCACACCACTAACACCCTGCTAACTTCCCGATGAACACTCGAACCCGTGAAACATTATTCCCACCAGTGACATTGGGCAAACGATTCCAGCGTTTGTGCTTGGTGTAAGCTAAACTATGGAGTAAACTCTCACTTTGTCCAACTGCATCATTGCAAGGCAGGGGCGCATCTGAAGCCTCACTAAGCGAATCACCGTCATTTTCTGAAGGCAGATATTCCCCTTCAGAATCAGGGTCCTTGAATAGAAGACCCAACACTTCATTTCAGGTAAACTTTTTTGATGCCATTAGACGATAATCTAATGCAAATGCTCAAGCTGGCGTTGACAATATCGGCTCTGACAAAGTGGCTCCACCGCACACTAGCTCCGGTATTTCATGCACTGATTCAATGCTGTAGCTAGAAAGTTTTGTTTAAAGCGTGTACTTTTTTTCGACTTCGGGGATGGCGTATGACATGTCTGCCATCTAGTGGAGTGGAAGTCGAAGAAATATGACACCCTATTTGACTAAATCGGCCGTTTTATTCAGTACCGCATCTTGTCGACTATAGTCGACTGTGTGCGCCCCTAGAGGGTTAATGAAGCCACTGACTCGCTCTGCTCCACACTGACCTCGTGTCTAGACGAGCTGTGCCCTCTTACCACAAGGCCAGCTCGATCCAAACATTCTCATCCATGGCTAAATGATACCCTCCGATCGCAGCGCACCAAACTCAGAGCCGCGGAGAGGAAATGGCAAATCCAAACTAGCTGGCGACCTCAAAACTACCAGACACTCCTGACCTCCTTCTCAGCCAGCATCACTGCTGCTAAGACTGCTTTCTACCATGACAAAATCAACAGCGCTACAGACACTCGAAAACTTTTCTCAACCTTCAAATCGCTACTCAACCCTCAGCTGCCTCCTCCTCCATCCAGCCTTACTGCAGATACCTCGCCTCATTTTTTTACAAACAAAGTGGCGGCAATCAGCAGTCAATTCTCTACATGCCCACTCAATGCATCTGACTCCAGATACCGCTCCCTACAACCTCTAGGGACTGCTGGAACATCTTTTTCAGCATTCACGCCTCTCTCGAGTGAAGTGTCCAGACTCCTGACATGCAGCCGTCCTACCACATGCTCGCTGGACCCTATACCCTCGAGCCTACTTCAGTCCATCAGCCCGACCATCGCTCCAGCTATCACACATGTGATCAATGCCTCGCTAACCTCCGGCACATTTCCAACAGCGTTCAAAATGGCCCGGGTAACACCGTTACTTAAGAAAGCTTCTCTCAACCCTGCTCAAGTCGAGAACTACCGCCCTGTCTCACTACTGCCTTTCCTATCCAAAGGCATTGAGCGAACAGTCTCCAAACAGGTCTCTGACTTCCTTTCACAGAACAACCTTCTGGATCCAAATCAGTCTGGGTTCAAAAGCGGCCACTCTACCGAAAGCGGCTCTGCTGTCTGTAACAGAAGCCTTAAAGAACCCAGGGTGACTCCGGTCATCAGTACTCATTCTGCTTGACTTATCGGGTGCCTTTGACACGGTTAATCACCGTATCCTTCTCTCTATACTCGCTGACATGGGAATCTCCGGTTCTGCTCTCTCCTAGTTTGAATCCTACCTCACAGGACGCTCGTTTAACGTATCATGGCTTGGTCAGCTATCCGCACCTCACCATCTCACCACAGGGGTCCCCAGGGCTCAGTGCTGGGCCCCTCCTCTTTGCTATCTACACCACCTCCTTGGGACAGATTATCCGTTAGCCACGGCTTCTCATACCACTGCTATGCAGGCGACACACAGCTCTATCTGTCCTTTCCACCTGACGACCCCTGGTTTCAGCACGGATCTCGGATTGCCTTTCAGACATAGCTACATGGATGAAGGCACACCACCTCCAGCTGAACCTCTCAAAGACTGAACTGCTGGTCATCCCAGCTAAACCTACCATACACCACGACATCAACATCAAATTTGACTCCCTGTCTGTTTCACCGACCAGGACTGCAAGAAATCTAGGAGTTGTTCTTGACAACCAACTAAACTTCTCAGATCATGTTGCCTCAGTCGCCCGGTCATGCCGTTTTGCACTCTACAACATACGGAAAATCAGGACTTACTTGACTCAAGATGCTACCCAACTTCTGGTTCAGGCAATAGTCATCTCACGACTCGACTACTGCAATGCCCTCCTGACAGGTCTCCCAGCCTGCGCAGTGAAACCACTTCAGATGATCCAGAACGCGGCGGCGCGCCTGGTCTACAACCAACCCAAAAGGGCACATGTTACCCCGCTGCTCATCCAGCTACACTGGCTACCTATGGCGGCCCGCATCAAATTCAAGTCTCTAACGCTTGCCTACAAAGTAGTCTCGGTTCTGCTCCCACCTACTTGAATGCCCTCATACAGACATCACGCTACCTCCAGACGGCTGCGCTCCTCTGATCGAATCCGTCGCCTAGCTCTACCACCGGTGCGCTCAAAGCCAATCCAAACTTTTTCTCATCTGTTGTTCCTCGTTGGTGGAACACACTGCCAGTTCCTACAAGGGCAGGGACATCCTTTTCCACTTTCAAAAAACTCCTGAAGACCCAGCTCTTTAGAGAACATCTACTCTCATAGCAACACAACAAGTCTTACTGATCCTAGCACTCACCAGCCGTTTTAAACTGACAAGTAACTGTTAAAAACAGCACTCACCGACGCACTTATTCTTACTGTACTCTAATGTTTTTTTAAACTGTCCTAAAATTGTGAGAATTGTTCTAAAACTTACTGTTTACCATGTTGTTAGTCGCTTTGGTTAAAAAGCGTCAGCCAAATGTAATTTAATGTAATGTATTCGAATATATTGGAATATCTAGGCTATATTATTTGCACATTATGTCAGTGACGCGCATCATGTCATCTGTTTTTAAGTTTTTGTATGGTTATTGCTTGACAGGGGGGATCCCAAGCAGCTTTCAGCCATAAGGCATTTCCTAATTCACCCGACACTGATATTTAAAATGTTGAAACTATTTCGGCATAGCCTATAAGCAGTTTAATTAAATGTAATGTTAGTTGTAAACAAACGGGCTACTTGGTGAGGCTTGGCCTCACAGATGCTTCGTGCCTTAAATGGCAATACAAATCTTCCATGATAGGCCTATTAACTGACCGCCCGATTCACGTTGGCTGGGGGGGGGGAGGATATCAGACATTTGTTCCCAAGGGTCTATGAATTGTTAATCCGCCCTGCCCCCCAACTTAACTTAACTTTCCACCTCTGAGACAGCTTAAAAGAAGTCTAGAGGACTCCTAACTCACTAAGACCTACTTACTGTAGGCTGCGCAAACCACAGGTCTTTTTTTTTGGCAAGCCTGCATTCGAGGCAGGCCTTCTGTTGAAGATTTTTATATAAATCCTGCGCTAACAGTTATCCTCCTACCCCCGCTACCACAGATGTGGATAGTGTGGCATGCTCATGCTTTATGTCTCCTTCTTGCAAACTAGGCCTATAGCCCAACCATTTACGTCTTCAAAAACTTGCCAGATATGCCTTCATATCTTTGGGCTTCATTCAGCATTTTGTTCTTCCACTGGAAATTACTCTTCTACATTTGCTGCCTGCTGCATCCTTTCTGTTTGTATTGTTTAGAAAATGTTTGATGTCTTGAGTTAATGCATTAAACATTGTTTGCTGGTAACCAACCACAAATAGCCTACAGATTCTTGCGTATGCATTCTCTATTCTCTCCAAAATGTGCCCGCTCTATAGGCTGGCCAAGTGCGTAATTCTGCGGCATTAAGCAGATGTATTTGTTTATTGTACAGAAAAATAAAAATAACCTGTCAAGCAGTCAATTGACTACATTGCAGTTAATAAGTAGGGCAAATTAATATACGAAACCAAAACGTGGGTCATAGTTGTCTAAGCCTCTGCTATCTTAATTGCTTTATACTCAATACTTGACCAATGGCTATTGCATCTGTCTATTGAAAGTGAGAATGTGGCATGTGATCTACTGTGTAGGCTTCATAAAATAAAATAAACAGATTGCTAATGGCCTACAAGCTGATCTGGGGTGCGTTTCCATTACCACGGAGGTTAGCTTTTTACTAACAGGATGCATCGTTCAACTAACCAACATGTAAGTTAACTGTTTCCCCAAAACTGTCAGATTACATAGTACTGTAAGTTTGGACCATGATAGTTTCCAAACTTCAGTAGTCTGGACTAAGGTGGTTAATGATGTTTAGTAGCACGTGGAACGGGCACCTGCACATACTTCTGTGGCGCATTATGCGTTAAGGCGGGCAGATGACAGCCGCCGTTGCACAGCAGTTACCAGTCCCCTGTCCAAGAGTTCAATCTGGGTTAAGATTTGACAACAATATTGACATCGTTGTTTACCTAAGTTTATCTTTGGTGCAGATCATATTATCAAAAACAGAATCAGCCTTCTTGGCTTGGTTTGCGTAAACTAACAAGGACCCCCACCCCCTACATATTCTCAGCTGACTCATCAAAAAGTGCACACCTCCTTATTATTATCTGCAGGTGTGTGACTTTTACTTACATGCACATGGCTGCAAATTGACTTTTAATTACAAGGATACAAGGAAGTTTATTGTCACATGCATATAGTCACTGGAAGTAAGAAATGCAGTGAAATTATGTTTATGTATTTTCTGCCTTGGGCATTTTAAAATATAAATGTATGGTGGTTAGAAGTGTAAATATCAATTACAGTAGAAACCTAAATATATTTATAATTATTAATTTACAAACAAATAACTGGCGTATTTGACATGAAGATTCCTGGAACAATGCTTCTACTAGCATTCTACCACAGGTCGAGAGGTGTAGTTGTAACTACACAACTTTACAATAGTGGTTGCGAACATTCGTTGCTACTATGGTTTTGGGAAACACTAACGTAGTGTAACGATGCAATGGACTATGTAAGTTCCAAATATGAATGTAATTCTGCGGCATAAAGCAGATGTATTTGTTTATTGTACAGAAAAATAAAAATGACATGTCAAGCAGTCAATTGGCTAAAAACGTCGCAGAAGCCTACCCAAGGCTACAGATTAATTCTGAACAGTTATTTCTCTACTGGCTCAATTATCACACCACTGTTTTGATTTCCGTAGTTGCGTTAACCCAACACTGACAATAATGTAGACAGCAAATTTCGATTTCGCTACCACCGCGGTAGTCAAGCCTTAAGCCATACCCAAGTAGCCGAGGTAAATCGAGCTTTTTCAGAAGGGGCTTACAGGCAGAGCGATGTACAGTGGCAGAGCCGACGCACAGTGGCTGAAAGTGGTACTAAAGCTTCACGCAGCTTCACGCCTTGTAATGCGCGACTGAAGTGGTCATTTGAAAGCGATGCCCACTGTATGTGTGTGTATGTGTGTGTGTGTGTAGGTGAGCCCTAATGTCCGCAGTAGTGATGCGGTGATCCTGAGCTGTGTGTGTGTGTGTGTGTGTGTGTGTGTGTGTGTGTGTGTAGGTGAGCCCTGATGTCAGCAGTAGTGATGCGGTGATCCTGAGCTGTGTGTGTGTGTGTGTGTGTGTGTGTGTGTGTGTGTGTGTGAGCCCTAATGTCAGCAGTAGTGATGCGGTGACCCTGAGCTACATCTCTCTGATCGGCAGCAGCATCTCCCTCATTTTCCTGCTCCTCACCGTCCTCATGCTCATCATACACAGGTGTGTCTGTGTGTGTGTGTGTGTGTGTGTGTGTGTGAGGTGTGTGTGTGTGTGTGTGTGTGTGTGTGTTTGAGAGTGTGTGTGTGTGTGTTTTCTGTGAGTGGTTGAAAGTATCTCTGAGCATTCCCACCTGCTTGTTTAACCCAAGCAGTATGTGAGTCTTGCCCCTGTCTGCACAACCCTCATCTCTCTCATCCCTCTCATCTCTCTCTCTCTCTCATCTCTCTCTCATCCCTCATCTCTTTCATCTCTCTCATCTCCCCCATCTTTCATCTCTCTCATCTCCCCATCTCTCATCTCTTCTCTCTCCTCTCTCTCATCTCTCTCATCCCTCTCTCCCTCTCATCTCCCCCATCTCTCTCACCTCTCTCTTCTCTCTCATCTCTCTCTCATCTCTTCCATCTCTCATCTCTCTCTCTATCTCTCATCCCTCATCTCTCTCATCTCCCTTTCATCTCTCATCCCTCATCTCTCTCATCTCCCTCATCTCTCATCTCTCTCTCACCTCTCTCTCATCTCCCTCGTCTCTCTCTCACCTCTCTCTCATCTCTCTCATCATCTCTCTCTCATCTCTCTCTCATCTCTCTCTCATCTCCCCCATCTCTCTCATCTCTCTCTCATCTCTTTCATCTCTCTCATATCTCTCTCATCTTCCCATCTCTCTCATCTTTCTCTCATCTCTCATCTTTCTCTCATCTCTCTCATCTCCCCATCTCTCATCTCTCATCTCTTTCTCTCATCTCTCTCATCTCCCCATCTCTCATCTCTCTCATCTCTCTCATCTCCCCCATCTCTCTCCATCTCTCATCTCTCTCTCATCTCCCCATCTCTCATCTCTTCTCTCTCTCTCCCATCTCCCATCTCTCTCTCATCTCCCCCATCTCTCATCTTTCTCTCTCTCTCATCTCCCCATCTCTCATCTTTCTCTCATCTCTCTCATCTCCCCCATCTCTCATCTCTCTCTCATCTCCCATCTCCCCCATCTCTCATCTCTCTCTCTCATCTCTCTCTCATCTCCCCCATCTCTCATCTCTCTCTCATCTCTTTCTCAGGCAGGCCAGCTCAGACGTGTCTATGAAGATCCATATGAATTTGGCTTTAGCTCTGATTCTGTTGAATGCCCATTTCCTGTCCAGCCCCTGGGCGGCCTCTCTGGCGCCCCCTGGTGGTTGTGTCTATGTGGCCGTCATGCTGCACTACAGCCTTCTGGCCACCTTCAGTTGGACGGCCATCGAGGGCTTCCACCTGTACCTGCTGCTGGTGCGCGTCTTTAACATCTACGTCAGGAGATACCTGCTCAAGCTGGGCCTGCTGGGCTGGGGTAGGTGTGTGAGAGAGGTGATAGCTGGAATAGGCTCTCTCCTAGCAAAGAAATGCACATTTGTGTCGGAAGGTCCTGTTTGAGTTTGAGGTGGGGGGGGTGTTGTCTCACCTGGCGAAAATGTGTGTATTCCTTTTCCAATTTTACTTTTTTTCTTTTTCTTATTCGTTTTAACAAATATTTATCTGATGTGTGAAGCTGCTCTTGGCCTGTCTCTGCTGGCTACTGTCATGGAAATAAGCTGTCATTGATTCAGTGGATTATGGTATGTGGCTCCCAGCATGTGGCTCCCATCTAAAAACAGTTTTTAATTTAGGTAGGCTACAACAGCAATACAAAGTGTGGTGTGTGAGCGTGTGAACGAATTGATATATCTGTGCCTTGTGCATTGAGGGCCCTGTTTATGCCTATCTATAACTTCATATAGCCAATCTATACAAAATATCAGAAAATGGATCTGCATTAGGCTTATAGCCTAGCAGATAATAAGACTACCAAATTAATTAAACAAGAAAACTGCATGTGTCTTTCTTTCCTCCGATTGGAATTAATGAAACTACTGCAAAGTGGAAATGGAAAAAAGATTTCACCAGATTTGGTTTTACTCATCACACACTAAACTGTTCACCAGATTTGGTTTTACTCATCACACACTAAACTGTTCACCAGATTTGGTTTTACTCATCACACACTAAACTGTTCACCAAAGGCCATCATCTCTGGCCCCAGCTTGATAAAAAAAGCAGGCTCTGATTTAGCCTGGTCTACTGTATGACTTCAACGAGTATCGTTCTGTAACTTACAGTATCAGTCACACTGCCGCTTGGAACAATAAGTAAGCATTTCACGCAGCTGTGTGAATCATGGAAAGCGTGAATGAAGTGGGCACTTGAAAATAGGACCCACTGTAATATGCATACTTAGCATTTTGTGAAACTACATTGAAAAACTCTAAAATGTACAGTTATCTAGGCGATATTGTTAACATTTATTTTGTATTTGGCCTTATCATGTATTACAAAAGCCCAAAATTGGAGACCTTGTAGACATTTGCTTCAATTTTAAAATTGGCTTACTCTGGAACGGCTAATTGAATAAGGGAATGCTTTACACCTTAGTGTTATGATATACGGTACTGTATTGTACTTTCTTGAATGAAAAGTTTGTGAGATTCAACCACGACAAATGAGTGTGGAGATGTCCGTCTGTCTGCCTCATAGGTCTAAATAACAGTGTGTCATATAGTTTTCCGTGAAGGTGTCGTGGGCTGGATTAAAATAGCTATAAGGGCCACTTCAAAAGAGAACTATTCGCGTGAGAATATTAGTCTGTGAAGATACAACGCAGATCCACAGATCTCACTAGATTTACGTATATTCATGCATTCATCCTGAAATAAGCTAGCAGTGGCACATGAAAGCATAGCGACAGTTTCTTAATGGCAAAGAGTGAAGCACTGCCCCAGTGACTATAAGCTATGCTGTGGGCGGCGGCTCACTGGTAGTTGTTGTAGATAACTTCAAATCAGCGTGATTTACCCTTATAGGCTGGTAACGTTACATGATCCCTACAGACACTTTCTCATTTTTAAACGTCAATAAGTATGAAAATTAGACCGGCTCTGTTTTATTTGTGGTATGCTACACTGTAGCTCTATTTACCCGCCACAGTGGCTGGTAAGTTGACCAAATTCACGCGTCAGCGCACAAAACTACCCGCATTTGGAGGGGGGCGGGTGGCTAATATCCATCCCTGGTGTGTGTGTGTGTGTGTGTGTCCGTCCATATTCAGTTGTCTTGTGTCTACTCCTGCCAGGTGTTCCTACAGTGGTTGTGAGTTTAGTCCTGATCATCGACAGAAGTGTATATGGCCTTGTGACCGTCATACCCCCTGGAAACAACACCGATACCACACTACAAATGTGAGTTAACAACACCGATACCACACTACAAATGTGAGTTAACAACACCGATACCACTAACAACACCAATACCACACTACAAATGTGAGTTCACAACATCGATACCACTAACAACACTAATAACACACTACAAATGTGAATTGACACCACTAATAACCATACGCGTAGATTACGGGGGGGACGGGGGGACATGTCCCCACCACTATTTATAATTTGTCATTTGAATTTTGTCCCCACCACTTCTAAAAATGTGTAAACCAATTGCGACCGAAAAAATCCCCACATACCGAAATCATCGAGTCTAAACCATGCGATAGGCGCGCACAATGACATCCTCACAGCATGCACACCTGCCTGGATATGTGTGGAGTAGTGTTGCGCGGGTTAAGGTTTTTTAACATCCACACCCACTAGGGATGGTCATGATTAATCGACGATCGACAATTGATCATTAAAAATTTCGTCGATGACGTTAATTTGTTGTCGATTAAACTAATGCAGGTTGCGTTGCGGGGTGTGAGTCTTGAAGCAATGGAATTAATTTCACTGTGTGGCAGCAATTAAATATTTTACCACAGGGGGCAATAGTTGACGCAATACTAGTTACCTGCGAGTTTCCATTTCGATTTCAAAAGTAGGCCTAATCATGAAGAGGTCATGGCGTAGTGTGGCGTGGGACCATTTTGATTTTAAAAAATGAATTAGTTCACTGCATACGCTGCGATGCCGTGTATAAGTACAGCACGGCCAGTACTCAAATGATGTTCCACTTAAACAAAGTGCATCCGACCCTGGTCAATGTCGGTGACAGTGCATCTCAACCTAGCATCACCTCTGCGTTTTCATGCAGGAGCTGCGATGCACGGTGAGCAGAGAAAATGACAAAAGGGATCTGCAAGTTAATTGAAATGGATATGCTGCCCTTAAGTATTGTTGAGGTCAAGGTTTTCGAGACCTGATACATTTATTGGAACCAGCATATCACATTCAGTCACGACGAAACATCACCAGACTAGTAAAAAATCGCTACGAAGAACGGAAGCAGGAGCTGTTAAAAGAATTGAGCACAGCTGAGAGAGTTACTCTTACGACAGACTGCTGGACCGCTTTAACAGCTGAGAGCTACTTCACCATCACTTGCCATTACATCAGTGATGACTGGCAAATGAACTCAGCGGTCCTGCTCACAGAAAGTCTGCCAGGCCGGCATACAGCTGACCACCTCGCTGAGAAATTGAAAGGAGCTGTTGAGCAGTGGGGACTTGAAGACCGAGTTATTGCATGACAACGCCGCCAATATTGTTGCTGCCAACAGTTCCACCAAAGTGCTCTGGATTTCCGTTGCCTGCTTTGCACACACCCTCCAGTTGGCCATAAATGATGGATTTGCCCTGTATATGTATCGGGTAATATCAGCGGCTAGTAAACTCGTTAGCCACTTTAATCACAGCACCGCAGCAACCAAAGTGCTCCAAAAGAAACAGGAGCAAATGGGCCTCGCAACTCACCGGCTTATCCAGTCGTGTAAAACACGGTGGAACTTCGTGTGTGAGATGTTTGATCGGCTGGTGGAGCAGTGGTGGGCTGTTGCTGCTGTGCTGTCGGACCGAACCGTGACCAAGCTTCAAGATGCCAGGATCCTTGAGTTAAAGGATGAGTACTGGCAGCTCATGGAGGACACACAGCCTGTGCTATCAGCACTTAAATGTGCCACCGCCATTATGTCTGCAGAGAAAGACGTCTCCATCTCGAACACTTATCCCATCACCTTCGGCCTCATCAATATCCACCTCATACGCAGTGAAGGAGACGGGCCAGACTCATCGAATTCAAGACAAAAGTGCGTTCCTCCCTCATCAAGCGAATGAATGTAAGCTAAATGTTTTATCTTAGTTTACATGATATACCTAATTACATGCATAGTTGCTTATTATCTGCGTTGTGTTACCTATTTAGATACAGCATTTTGTCTGATTATTGATTCCCCCATATATACAGTCTGATGAGTTTGTGTCATTCGCCCCCATGATCTCATCAATGCTGGACCCTCGTCACAAGCACCTGGGCTTTCTTACACCAACACAGAGACTGGCTGCTAATGCGAAACTAATTGAACTGGGAGACACAGTGGAGACCGGTAGGGCGGCTATCCCACAGGCTGGGGGAGACGAGGCTGCGTTTTCTGACACGGACGAGGGGAGCGCAAACACTGAAGTCGCGGCCTCCCAGTCCTCTGCTATGGCACAACTCCTTGGGGAGCACTATACCACTCAATGTGAGGCTGGCATCAAAGCAGAACTAGATAACTTTCTGAGGGAGACTCCCCCACCCCTGGATTGCGCCCCGACAGACTGGTGGAAAGTGAACGGAATAAGGTTCCCCGAGCTGGCCAAGTTAGCGCGGAGGTACCTGTGCATCCCGGCTACGTCCGTCCTCTCAGAGCGGGTGTTTTCAGCGGCTGGACTGACGGTCACCAGGTTGCGGTCGCGTCTGACCCCAGATCATGTCAACATGCTTATCTTTCTCAACAAAAATAAGTAAAGTGATCCTGAAGTTGTATGTGAGTTAACCTACTAGTTATTTTTTTTAGGCTTAGTTTGTTAAGTAGCCTAATTAATTGTTATGAAGGCTAATCTCTCACCCTCTCCATTCTCGACTCCGTAGCCTACCTTGGATAGTTTTCAGTTAGATTTTGAAAAAAACCTGTCAGATCTAAGTATTATTATGTTTTTGGTTAACTTATTGTTTAACATTATTCTTTATTATTTTCGAACAAACGAGGGTCTCTTTACGAAAGCCGGCTCGCAGCTGCAGGTTCCGCACATTAGAGCACAGCAGTGCATTATCTTCAAGTTCAACCGAACGTCCAGTTTAACTGCCACAAGATGTTCTTGTATTAAAGATGTCGTTGAGAAAAAACACGCTGTATTTTTGTATTTTTTTTATTGCATTTTGAATTTATAAAAAGTTAAATAAATAATGCATTTTAATATAAAAATATTAATGATTAATCGATAGTCGATCGTTAATTCTCCCGACAATCGATGAAGAAAATGTTATCGAATGCCCATCCCTAGCACCCACCCACTCGGAGAGTCGATCCGCACCCACCCGACCCTCCAGTCATTTAATGCCTGCTAGAGTTGACTGTAGCTCGGAATGCAATCGGTTGCCATAATAGGCTATCCTAAAATCCAGCGATAAAACAAAGCATGAACTCATGAGCGTCGGTCTGCCCTATATGTATATCCTCTGATTATAAAATCATGTAGGCCTATTGAACAATTTAAACACATTGTGAACCCCAAAGTTGGAGACATGCATATAGACATTGCTGCAAATTGAAAACCGGATTACTCTGGACTTTAAACTTTAATTAAAACTTTACCCATACACAAAAGAAATATATTTGAAATATATTTTCAGAATATATTTTGAAATATATTTTTGGAATATATGCAAATATTCGAAATTGGCCCAATAAATATATTTTAGTTAAATATATGTAAATATATTTTTTATTATTTTGAAAATATATTTTAGTTTATATGTCAATATATTTACTAACAACATTTTTTTTTTACTTTTGCAAATTGTTTCATTTGAAATATATTTTGCAATTTAAAAAGTTAACATTTTCACAAACAAACATTTTCTATTTATTTTTTAAATTTTTATTTATTTAATTTTAAATCTGAGTTCAGCTATGTTTGAGTTGACAGCTGTCAAACTTCTGTGGAAACTTCTTCAGCACTGTGTCTGTGGGTAGAAGGATAGACACTTTGTTTAGGTTTAGCTATTAGATGTGATCAGCATTTCCCAAAAGCATAGTTAGCAACTGCATTTGTTTCCTAGATACAGTATATCTAATAAACTGGCAACTGAGTGTGTAAATGTGTTTACATCACATTTCACATTATAACATTATCACCACCTGACTGAATGTTAAGTAAATCAATTGGCATCTCACCAAAAATAACACTGGTGTTTTGAGTCCAGTGCTTCCCGCTGCTGGTCAGTCTCATCCCTTCTGGATTTTCCACCTAAGACAAAGTATTAAGAATATTTCTGGGATTTAATTAGGGTTGTTTTTGGTGTAGTTTGTTCACTCAGACTAATACTGCACTAAACAGCATATGATAAAGGTCTACCCCCCCCTTCTTCTTTTGAGATAAATACATTTTATTTTTTTTATGCCTATATGAACAAAGGAAACAATACCTTTGAGGTTACTTTTCCATTGGAAACACCCCTTGCAGAAGGGTCCGGACCATAGCTGTTGCAGTTGACGCATGGACTGCTGTCTTCCAGGCATTTTTGTTGCATAGCACATGCTTCCCAATTTTAACCTACGTGGAAATAAACACTATCAACTCAGTCAAAATTAATAAATTGGCCATGGCTGTTAAGGACAGTAATAAAGTTACATTTAAATGTTAAATGTTCATTTTCGTTAAGTGCACTTAGTTGGTGTTCGATATGAGACGACACTATTATGTTGAAATTCACACACCTTACAAGCAAGCACACAGTGCACGGCATGAAAGTGTACTGACAGAAGGACGCCATCTGAGACGGTGATTTTTTGCTTCATTATTATTATGTGCATATTGTTTTGTGTATGTACACTCACCAGCCACTTTATAAGGTACACCTAGCAAAAATAAATGCCGTGTAATACACCAGTCCTGCAATATATCCCTTTCATTGACTGAAATGGGGTGGTCAAAGTCATATAAATGTGTCAGTGGGCAATTCCAAACACAAAACTGTCACATCCATAACGGCAACTAAATACCATGGCATTGTGTTGGTATTATGGATGTGATAGTTTTGCGCGGAATTGCCCCAGTGCAATCCAACAGCACCACAAACTGAAGCATCCTTTTTTTTTTACTTTTTTTTTTCCACAAGTTTTCTGAACAATTGTACATAGCGCCACATTGCAGGCGTCGGGCTAATAAGGTTGCAAATCTCACCACTGTTTGGGATCTTCCTGACCACAGGAAGTGGGAGTCATCAGGTTCGGTCCCAAATTTGGCCGTGACTGGATGTATTTCAATAGCAATGCCTAAAGCGTCCCTGAGTGATGTAAATACCGCCTCCCAGAATGTTTGCAAGCAAGGGCAGGCCCAGTACATGTGTATCAAGCTAGCTGGAGCACTTTGACACTTTTCGCATAAAGGGTCTATAGAGGGGAAGAGTCTTGCCAGTTTCACCTTGGAGTAATGCAATCTGTGAACAATTTTAAATTGTAGCAAGCTGTGTCTGGAGCATGATGAAGATACATGCACCAGTCTCAAAATGTTGCTCCATTCATCCTCTGAAAAGCTGAAATCCAGGTCTTCTTCCCAAGATGATCTTATGTTAGCTACTGTCTGTGGGTTTATGTTGCTTATGAAGGTGTAAATGAGGGAGATGGCGCCTCTATGTGGTATTGTTATGGCTAGTAGTTCATCCAGTGGTGTTGGGGGGGCCAAATGGGGAAAAGCTTGATAGTTATGTTGAACAAAATGTCTTATCTGAAGATAACGAAAATCAGAGTTCTTGAGGTTAAATTTTTTTGAGAGCTCACTGAAAGAGGCAAATACCCCATCTACGTAAAGGTCTTGTATGTAGTGTATGCCATTTGAATGCCAGGCTCTGAAAGCTAAGTCAAGCTTTGAGGGTGTAAACAAATGATTATGCAGTAGTGGTGCCCTGAATGAGATGCCAATGTAAATTAAAATGTTTTCTAAACTGTCCCCAAATCCTGAGAGTGTGAGTGACAACTGGATTGTTAATCTTAATCTTTGTAGACTTCAACTGAGCGGAGGCAAGGGAGTAGTGGTTAGCAATAGTTGAATATTATTATATAATATTTTACTTGATATGTATGGACATCAATTAATCCAAAATGAATCGTAAAAGAACCATTAAATAACATTAATCTAAAAACACGTTGCTGACTTGGCTGCCTTATCTGACTCAGGTATGTCCAGTGCCTGCAAAAATCTGCATAAATGTTGGTCTTTTGGGGATTGAAAAGTAGTCCAGATTAGTTTCAACAGAATACTCAAAAATCAAGTTTGACCACCTCCAAAGTGGGGAATGACAGAAAAAGTTTGATAACCACTGATATAGCTGATGTCACTTCTTACATTTGTGGGGTGGTCCTTCCCAGACCAGACCAGAGAACTACAGTGTATAGCCATGTCAGCAGCAGTGCTGTTGATCGTAGGAAGCCCCCCCCCCAAAAAAAAAGAGAAAAATGTGAAAAAAATATTCCTGAAATGGTGACTTCTGGTGGATTTTGTGAAAGAAATGGACAGATTGAGTTACAAACTATGACATAACTATCAACACACGCATTTACAAAGCATGATTATTGCAGTACTTGAACAGGATTATTCATGTTTTTCTTTCACCTTTTTCATTTACATTATTAATAATTAGCCACTTTACAACAGTACACTGTAGGTCACTGTTCAAACTATTACTATTTAGAATATACAGTGCTGTGCATAAGTTAAGACATTTATTTATATAATAACATTTGTTTATTTACGATACATGATACATTAAAAATTGATGTCCTGTTTTTTAATTTAGGCATTAAGACAAAAGGCAAAGTATGTTTTTTATTCCTCCCTTTAGTCAATTTCAGCATGGGTGTCTTAACTTTTGCACAGCACTGTATAAACTATATAGACTTCTCTTTCATGTCATTATTGGTGCTGTGCAAGTCAAATTGAGTACCTGTCACTTGCCGTGACGGCTTGCTTGATTCTCACGGTTTTAAGCTAACTTAGTAGCGTTGTTGTGCATGGTGCATAAGAATATGTGGATGAAATTAATTATGTTTCCCATGTCATTTGGTAAAATAAATGCTCAAAAACTCGAAGAAAAACTATCTTGGATTATAGCAGATAAGTGTCTTATATCTATAATTTTGGTGAGCTCTACAGGAATTACAAACTATCTCAGATGTAAATGATTGCGTATCCTATTACTCAAATTCAATTAAACCCACCAGTAGGCTAGCTAGACCTTAGTTTCACAGCCTAGGTATTAGCAACACGGCTTGAAAGCATTGCCTGTATCACAAACAAAAACGAAACAATGCGTGGAATTTATCTGGGAATAGGCTACTGAAGGTAGGGGCGAGCTATCTCGCTGGCGTGTTTAATTTGGTTCCCTGGTTAACATAATGTAGGCTACGTTTTCTTGCACAAAATTGCGTCTGCTAATAAACTTAAAGGAACCGTATGTAAGATTGTGGCCAAAACTGGTACTGCAATCACTTTCAAATTACTGTAGAGCGGTGTATCCATGTAACACAACATGACAACATCAACATCAGTTGAGGGCTGCAACTTCACATTTTAAATGACAATATCCTGGCCGGACTACTGTTGTCAATGATATAAGTATTTGAAATGAACATGATTTCTTAATGTCTAGTGACATATCAGGGCCATTTTATGATTAATTGAAATACATTTCTTACATATGGTTCCTTTAAACATAAACACAAACTAGTGTGATCTCCTGTGGAATTCTGACTGCGCCTTCAACGTTAGCCTACTATTATTTGTTGACATGAAACCTGAACGAACGGCAGCTGTTCCTTACGGAGCCCCTAAGGGGACATGAGCCAAAAAAAAATCTGAAGTTTAGTTTCATGTGCTCACGTGAAACTTTCATGTGCGCACGTGAAACTTTCATGAGCAAAAAAAAAAAAAATCTAAAGTTTAGTTTCGTAATGCTTTTATGAAAGTTTCATGCTCACTCGTGAAAGTTTCATGTGCTCCGCATCAAAGTTTCAGGTGCGCTTGAAACTTTTCGCGTCTTTATGAAAAGCCATATTGATGTAGCCTGGCCCATACTGGAGACAGTCACAGCTAGAGAAATGACTACAGTACAGGAATTAGTTGTGCTATATTTTAATCTAGGTCTTCAGGCCATCCTTAAAATATTTTGGTTGCGTAACCCGACCGACCCTGTCAATTTAGAACCGAACCCAAATATTTATTTTTTCCCCTTTTAGTCCGACCACGACTTGCGGTTGTAAACTTCAAACACCGACCGATTGTTTTTTTTACTCTAAACAACCAATACAAATGCAATAAAATAATATTTATTTTAGTAGGCCCAAGTATTGTGAATATAAATTGCCTACATACAAACGTCGCTCCACTTAAATAAAACCCTGTGGCGTCATCTCTACACCATTGGTTTCACGTGTCACACTATGGCCCCTCACCTTCGGTTTCATTTCACAAACTGATGGCGCTTTTACTTGGCATGAAGTTCTGGGAAGAACTGTGGCCAGATCTTTTCTCATCCCTTCTCCCCTAGTCCTACTTGGTGACCGTGGTCGGAGTATAGAAATTGGTTGTGGTCTATTTAGCATTTCTCAAAATATGGGTCCGCAACATGGAGACTGCTTGTCAGCGAATTAGTCGGAGTGAAATTTGGCCCGGTGCTTCATTTGATAATTTGCTGCGCAGTTGATCAAGAAACCGCCCGTCGGCGAAAAATAAAACAAACGCGTTTCTGCTATCGATGTCATTAAACATGGAGCCCTACAATTAAGTGGTATGAGCATTCATTCAATGCTGCGCGTCTCGCGTGAGAAAACTGAAACTAATGGATAACGATGGTATCCAAAGCTCAGCTTCAACCTGTTGGAAGGCTATTTATGTAATTAACTTAAACTTAATAGAACGGCGTTGTTTTGGAACTTCCTTAGAAACAGAGCAGAGACTGTATGATACACTGTATAGCATTGAGTATTGTAGGCCTATAGTCAAATTTCAATATAACGTGGCCAAGAGCTTGTAGCCTTCTTTCTGTTTTGTAGATGAGCCCTATGACCCCAAAGTCTGCCATGACCGGACCTCAGGTCAAAGAAGTTTGAGAAAGGCTGGTCCTATATAACCCGCATCAGAATAGGGTTGCAATGGTGCGCCTACGAAGGTACGGGTTGAAGACCCAGTCAGTTACATCAATGTATGCACATTTGTGTAAATGCATTCCTACGTAATCACCATGACCAAAATTGTACTTTTTTTTTACTTTGAATCTTGAAAAAAAAAAAAAATATTGACCTACCTACCCGACCCATTTTTATTTTTTTTGGCTGTTACTGCAAACAAAAATATTTTGAGATGGCCTCATTATAAGGACATTGCTGCTTTGCTTGCAAGTCGTCACCATTATATGGTTTCGATACGACATTTAAAACGGATTTTAAAGTCTTGTAATCTGTTCCGGCGCAAGGGATACAGCGATTTGAATCAGGCAATTACTTTCATTCATGAACAGCTACAAACATCTGGCCAGCTCCACGGATATAGGTGGATGTACACAAAATGCAAGGAGAGTGGATTAAACATAAGGAAAGAGGATGTTCGACTAATTTTACGAGAACTAGAGCCAAGAGGTGTTGAACTCAGAGTCAGGAGACGGCTTCGTCGCCGAAACTACTTTGCTAAAGGGCCTAATTACATTTGGCACTTAGACTCTTATGACAAATTGAAGCCTTTTGGCATCTGTATAAACGGCTGTATCCACGGATTTTCGCGGAAAATCATCTTGATGAATGCATTTACCACAAGCAGTGATCCAAAACTTATTGGTGGCTACTACATGGAGGCAGTGGAAAGGTTGGGTGGTTGTCCAAGGATTGTCCGAGGCGACCGAGGCACTGAGAATGGTAAAGTCAGAGACTGTCAGCGTTTTCTCCGTCGCAACATTCACGATGGCTCTGCTATTGACAGCTACATTGAAGGGGCAAGCACAGCCAATCAGAGGATAGAAAGTTGGTGGGGCTTCCTCAGGAGAGAATCAATGGAGTTTTACATCTGTCTGTTTGCTGATCTGAAGGACCGTGGTTTGTTCGACGGTGCGTATTTGGACAGAGGTCTAATTCAATTCTGCTTCATGGGCATCATCCAGGTAAGCTACACATAGCCTACACTCACTGTTGATTAGGCTGCATTGTTATTTGTTACACACCTACATTGTTACTGTAAACAAACGAACCAACGTTGTACAAGGTCTAACATACGGCGAATGCATAAAATGAATGTGATGTTGCCTATGATTGCTGAAACAAATTAGATGGATAAATTCATGCTATTGGCAAGAGCAGATAATTTGTTCCTGTGTCTGGATGTTGTGTAACCTACGACATTCTGCATACTAATCAGTTTTGTGATAACCTAAGTATTAGTGACAGAAGTTGGTGTAATGTGCAGGAATTGTTCTTGTGTGATTTACGAGTCGTCCAGTAGATGGCGCTCCAACATAAAGAATAGCGATACATTCTATGGTAAGCTAGTTTTTTGTTATTTGTTAGGCCCTAAATAAAAAAAAAAACATGACAATAACAAATTGCAAAAATCACTTAATTTCTTCCCAATAAACTTTTTTCCAGGATGAATTAGATGAGACAACTCGTGTGGGATTCCCATGTCATCAGACCATCAAAGAATGACAGAGTGCCCAGTGGTCGACCCAGAGTCATGTACATGTTCCCTGAACTCCACAGAACTGATGACTGCATTTCCCCAGTGGAAATAGCCGATTTACAGCTTTGTCAGAGTAGCTGCACATTTCGACCAATAGTGCCATGTGACACAGACATCTACAACATATGCAACTTCCTTATGGTTGAATCCCAACTGCATCTTCCGGCTGATGCTTATCAAGCATTGGATTTGTATCTGCACTTGAGAAATGAAATCAGGTCCACTCTCTAATTCTATCTACACGAAACACATCAACTTTCTTAAGTCAGCGTGTACAGTAAATGATAAATGATAGCCTACTGACGCTGTTAATTCATCTGTTATGTGTATTATGAATCTTGGTAATGTACTGTAGGATGTTTTGCTTTGCCCTCACATCAGTCATGAACAGGGAAATATGGACAGAAACACAGCAAAGAAATGAAGCATATGACATGAATGAAGAAATTGTCATTTTCATTTACTTGGACATTTTGAGTATGTTTCCCATGTGAGGCTTCAACAAAAACAGTGGTATTTGCTAGGGCTGGGCGATAAAACGATAGCGATATGTATCGCAATAGACATGTAATCAATATCAATAAAGAATACGTTCGATAGAACATTCGATAATTAAAAGCAACACACACCTCCTTACGTTGTCCATAAATAAATAGGCTAAATATATTTAGTTATGTGCAACTCTACCAGAGTATGCGATAGTAGGACTACCTCAACACAGACTCTCTATGAGTCCTTGCTCCGTGCACACTCTCTCTCTCTCTCTCTCTCTCTCTCTCCCCCTCCCAACAGGCGCATCCCTCATATGCACGTAATCCAAACATTCACAAACGTGCAAGACGACTGGCTAAATTGCTATTAAATCCGGTTAGCATCATTAGCAAGCTCCACGAATTTGTTAAAAACTGTTGCATTCAAATTGACTGCTAAGTTCTAATCATCTCAATCCCGATGCAAATGGAAAAGTACTTTCCAAGACTCAAACGGGCCTGTCCCAAGAAGAAAAGGTATTCATTTGAAACTTAAACACACGTGGGAAAACTGAACAGTCTAACCAGTAGACTATGATAAACTAGCGAATTAAGCTACTTTGTTTACAATATTTTCAGGCTTCAACCAGTGCTGCTTTTCATTCAGACTTATGTGCACATTTATTTATTTGAGTGTTTTTCATGATTGTGTTTCTATTTCTTTTCCCTGTTTGCTTTGATTGATAACTGAGGTGATTAAAATCAGAGAAAGGCTAAGTTTAAAATAAAAGTGTTTAAATTGAACTTTTTCCCTCTTCTGGTCCTTATCTGAAATAGATTTTTTTTTTTTAAATCAATAATTATCAATATCGACTGATATGAAATACTTATATCGTGATACAGTTTTCAGCCATATCGCCCAGCCCTAGTATTTGCCATTAAAATGTGAAACAGGTGAATGTGCTATATTCTGCAGTATTGTACAGTAATAACAGCTTCCCTGAAAAGGCATAACATAAATATAACATAACAAACATTTATCTTAATAATCACTTTCCAAACATTCATGAACAGCAACAGTGTGTAGTGTATTTAACTGCTAAATGCAAATCTTCGGAATTCGGGGTATGTGCTGTAGGTGCATGGTAATTCAAGTACTGCTCCACAAGTGTGTGCAACAGGCCTGCGACATAAACCACACAATTTATTAAAAGTTACTTCAATTTTGTCTTTGCACAGCACAGTGGACCCTGTGCAGAAGCGCAAAAAGGTTTCTAGCTTCTTTTGGTCAATGCTTCTGACATATCGTAGTAGGTGGTTGAGGGCTGCCTGCTCCTGTGTACTTAAGCTTTCATTTGACGGTTTAATCATCTGTGCCACTTTCCTGTTGGTTGGTCTCTTAGACTCATAGAGTTCCATTAGGCGGCCTTTGGTTATGGGAGTTGGCAAAGCAGTGTGAATACTGGACTGGAAACAATAATAAATTTCGGCTCTTGAAGAAGAGCTTTGTGTGCCATTGTTACAATGGTAGCCTTTAGGTTCTCTTTACAGGGCAGGCAGTGTGCGCCCATTCGTGAGAAGAGGTCGAGTAATTCCTCCTCATCACTCTCATCCATGCTGCCCTGCATTGCTTTTTCAATGGATAGTCTCTCAGTCACTGACAGGAATCTGGCAAAGGATGTCATCAAGAGTTCTTCATCCACTGAGCTGACTCCTTGGCAGCAGGCAAGAACAAAAGCTGGTGACAGTCTGATCGGCATGATGCCGTGGTCCAAGTATCCTTTCAACCAGACTCTACCAACTGCTTTCCATTCCTTCTCAGAATAGTCTGGTCGTAGTCTGGGAACTCTCTCTTCTTCCCCCTCACACTGTTCCACGAAGTGTTCCCAGAAGGCGGAATACACCTCTCTTGACACACCATCGCTGTCCACAGCTTTCTCATGTATTAACTCCATTTTCAGATTAACATTCAGTACTCTTGGATCCATGAAGACATTAAGGACATCATGAACTATGTTTACTCGCCTTAATTCCACATACAGGACTTCTTTCTCAGACTGATCTGGTGATGCTGTAAGACTGTTTGATGATGCAGGTCCATCGTTAAATTTAGAATGCTGCAATTTAAAAAACAAACAAAAAACAATTAGATGAGATTATTGATTTATTAAATAAGTTAGATTACTGACAGAAAATTAATTAATGACTGACAATCCAGTTTATCATACAGCAAATACAACAATTTATCATATAGAAAAAATGATGATTATCACCAAGAGCAGGGGTCGGCAACCTTTTCTCTTGAAAGGGCCATTTTTTTGACCAGAAATAAAAATAAATTTGTCTGGGGCCGCAAATATAGCGGAACCATTTAAAAGAAATCAGTTTAAACATCGTTATCAAATATATCGGAACCATTTAAAAGAAATCAGTTTAGACCTCTCTATCTTCATTAGCCTCAGGCATATGGCATACACGCCATACTCTGCATTGTACAGTATAATATTTTCACTAAATGTTAATGTGTTGGGACAGCTTGAAGCTTAACGACTATATGAAATTGTTAGAAATATTTTATGACTTCCATTTTTAGAGAAAGCCTACCATTTTTAGAGGTTGCCTACCCCTGACCAAGAGAGAAGAAATACTCTTTTCTGATTGGCAGGTAGGTGGCTATTAAGTAAGTGATAATGGCTGCCGAGGTGTCCTGTTAAACGGTATTAATGAACGAGGGGGAGGCAAAGCCTGACCCTGACGTAATGACTCAATCACTCAATAGGGACAATTAAAATGTTTCATCACTATTAGCAATAACTTTGTTCAACACTATACCTGCATACTGTTGAAGGTCACAATGATTCCAAGGAAGGGTGGAGTCTTCATCACCAGCATCACCATCATCACCAGCACAAACACCTCCAAACTGTACTTCAAAGTCTTCGAGAGACGCATGGATGGCAAGGGCAATTGGGGAATCCACCTCATAACTGCACTGGTCTCCATGTTCATTTGAAGCAAGCATTAAACATTCATTAGAAAGTGAAGGCAGGACTTCGATGTCACTAATCTCACAAGGGGCTGGTCTTGATTGCCTGGTTGGTTCCCCTGTCTGATGGTAATCAACCAAAAACAGAACAAACACAGAATTATTACCTAAGCTTACTTAAAGGAGAATTCTGGTGTGATATTGACCTAAAGTGTGTTGAAACATGATACCGAGTGTGAATGTATGTCTCATTGCTCATCTCGGCTCATCTAGCCGATGCTACCAACAGGTTTTCAAAGGGGGTGCCTCGGGCATCGGCCTACCCATGCAAATAAATCACTGTTTTACACCATTTACGAGGCTCAAAGTAGCTCCACACTTCATTAGTAGACTTCCGAGGGCCCTGACATTTAAAACGAGACATTGAGAAGTTGAACTTTTGAAAAAGCACTGGTAGGTTATTTACAAGGCGATTTATACAGACAGGACCTTCAGGAAGTTTACCGTTCGCCGCCATCTTGAATTTAGTCACGATAAGTCGAGCGACGAGTACGAATGAACAGGTATGATAAGGGATCAGTTGCTGCTACTGGACTCCATGCATTTCCACGGAATTATTTTTGTTTTATTTTATTTGCATGGCTAGGCCGATGCCCGAGGCACCCGCAATATCACACTGGAATTCTCCTTTAATGCATGATCTGATTTAAGCTTTCATAACACAACATTTGACTACCCATATCTCCCAAGACTACCCATATCTCAGATTGGGTCAGTAAAAATGTGGTAGGCTTATATGTACTGGAGCTTACGCTTTCATGAGTTTCCTGGACTGAGTCAGTAGGTGCTGCATCTGAATCAGAAGATTTCTTTGGGGGATCCTCTTTTGTAGTTTCAGTCCTCTTGTGATGACGTCTCCTAGTTTTGTTCTGTAGAAATCAGCAGATCAGCAAATAATGGGCTTGTAGAACCATGACACACTCTTTCTAACCTCATTGTGAGTTGGCATTTACAGTAGTGGATAGATTGATGGGTGGATGTCCAGACAGCTTTGCATACACTGCCTACATGTACAATCACGGACAAAAGTCTTGTCACCCTTTTAGAAATTTTTGGGTTTTAAGCAAAATACACACATTTTTGGAGTTTTGATGAGAAAACAAACAAACTAGGACAATTTCAATAGCTCAAGACAACTGAAACAATTGGTTTCCCCAAATTCAACACAGAATATCACCAAAATGCTGTGAGAAGTAAATACTGTCAAAAGACTTGTCACCCTTGTCACCAAGTGTCTTTTGCACTGATAAAAGCACACTTTTCATTGTTAAAATGGGCCTGTTAGTTGAGCTACTGAAATGGTCCCAGTTTGTTTGTTTTCTCAACAAAACTCCAAGTGTGTGTGTATTTTGCTTAAAAAACAAAATGTTTAAAGGGGTAACAAGACTTTTGTCAGTGGCTGTAGTTATCTAATAGTACATAAACACATACCCAGTACAGAGACATAAATCAAGTTTCCATTAAATTCCATGTCATCCAATTCCATGTCATCCATTTTGTGTTTAATGCTTGCCACAATATGCTTTTAAACAGAGGTGTGGTTGAAGAGAAATGTGCCTACCTTCACTGGCCTCTCATCGGTGGGCTCAAAGTCTGAGGATGCATCCGAGAGAATGATTGGGGTGTCTTTATCCCGGGAGCATGTGTAAACGCGAAGCATTCGCAGCTTGGTCTTCTCATACAGCTGGCTTACGGTGCAATCAAGAGGTAGTGACTTCTGGCTGAAATCACGAATGTCAAAATCGAACTTCGCAATAGGTCCTTTGGCAGAGTGTCCATCTGGGAAGAATAAATCTTTATCTCTAGCAGCTCTGCCACGGTAACCGTTTTCTGCACAGACAGGTGCCGTGTTCCACCTCCACCTTTGGTTCGGACCTGGTGACACTCACCCTTCTGAACGTGAAGCCATCCCATTTCAACCCGCCGAGTGTCTTTCACGGCATATCTACTGCCGACAGGTCTACCTAAAGCTGTGTCGCTGTTGGCGGAGGTTCTTCCTTCTATTTTTTCTCGAACCCTGTGCATCAGAGCCGACTTCACTGTCTCACTGTTGTTCGTCAAAGTTCTTTGCCAACAAAATGTTCAAAGAGCAAGTCGGCCTCCATGTCTATCGATATATTGACCCAGCTCTTCATCCGCCATTAAAGCTATGACATTCACGTCGATCTGAAAAATGCATGGCCGTAAAGATTTTTAAAAATTAAGTCAGCACAGGCTAACATGAACTTAACACCAGGGAGAGCTAGCAAAAGTAGGCTCCAAGGAAATAACGTTCACAACACTAACGTTAACGTTGGGGCAAACGCATTTAATCTTCAATTTAACCTGAACATGTTATGATTTATGAACTAAAAAAACTCACCTGCAATTTTTTTCACGATTGCCTGAGACTGGCCATCCACCTTTTGGAGCGGTTTTGCCCTCCTGCCACTCAACAGCAAATAACCATCCATTTATCCAAATCGAATCCCCTGATGTTGGTTACAGGGGTGATGCTGTGCTTCCCCTTATCTGTGTCTTTAGTCCACTCAACCCAGGCATTACATTATTATATCAGATGAGGGTGACAGAAAAGTAACGTTATGATAACGAAAACAAGAAACCACAACAACACTGTCTCTAGTGGTTCGCGGTGGTTCTCTAGCTGTACTACAATCCCGCGCGTTCCCTCTTCTTGCCATTAGAACCACACAAAGCAGCGTTAACTTACATGCAAATAAACTAACCTAGAGCTAACAAACGACCGTTATGTGTGAGTTGTCAGTTGGAAGCAAGGATCCTAAAGCTCTAGAATCTTCAGTTTGAAGTTGGAGATCATAGCGACACATGATTGGCCCACAGTCAACAAGGACGAAGCACGCACAAATATTACTACGCTGGTTCATTTGCCGACCTATTAAGGTTTTGCACCTACGTCATAATTGTCATGTGACCGTTTGTTTACAACTGGACTGGTAGGCAAGCGTGGTAGGCAGAGCGGTAGACATACAGCGGGTTACATATGTTACACATGGGCCTACTGTAGTTACTATGGTTACAAATATCTTCAAAATTGAATTTTATTATCAAAACACTGACTGAGAGATGCCGACCACTTGCGTAGCAGTTGGTTGCTACAATAGGAAGAAAAAAAGGCGACGGAAATCGTTTCATCGTTTTCCATTAGATCCTAATCGCCCGGCGAGATGGATAACAGCTGTGAAGCGTGTAGGCTACAATATCCAAGATGGGCATCGCGTCTGCAGCGACCACTTTATAAAAGGTAAGTCAAGACGAACGTATGTCCCTAGCCTACTGTATGTTGATGGTACTTGTCAGAAAATAGCCTAGATCTAATCGGAAGTGTAGCCTATCTGTTTGTGACTTCGATCTATTGATTTTTCCTCAGGCTGTAATCGTTGATATTGCATTGCCATTATTGTTTATTATTGGTAATTTCGTTAATGCAGTCTTACCAACATTTTAAAACTGTTCACTGTTAATGTTTTAGCTATTCTAAGTTAGGCTAGCTTCTATATGTTTTTATTTGCTAGGTGCTTTAGACAAAAGCATCTGCTAAATCATGCACGCTTGCCAACCTAAGGATAACCATCTTAGATCTGTTAGATCTGGAGTAGATCAACGATCAACTCAATTTGTGATCAGTAGCATAACTTTTTTTTTAAAATAACATCTTTATTGCTTTTGTTTCAGAGAAATGTGATGACCCACTATCGCCAGATTATGTGCCTTCCATATTCCAATATGTGTCATCACCAGTTAAGAGGAAACGGGCGCAGGCGATTGAAGGTTATGCACGCAGAATGGTAGCAAAGAAAAACAAATGTGAAGGTGAATGGCTTAAGTTAGTGAATGAGTTATCTGTTGAGAATATATTATGCTGCCCTCCTACTACGTTACCAGCAGGCAGAACAAGACAGCTAGCTAACACTGTTTTTCAGAAGTTTTTCAATGAAATGGCAATGCTTGACTGTTATTGTGTTTACTTAAGTTTTCAACAATACTTCACTTTCACTCAAAACTACAGACACGTAAAACTGTACAAGAATACCAAAAAGGTAGGCTACATAAGGATACATTCGACATATTACACATGCAAACAGCATAGCTTCAAAACACAGAGATCGCTAGCCTAACTCACTCTTAACGTGACTCGGAATACCAACGAGAGCTAGCATCATTTATCTAACTAAAGTATGCACAAAATACGTAGCCAAGTTACAGAAGTACGAAAATCAAAGATATCTCATGAGAAATATTCCCCTAACACAAACGGTCTACTTACAGACAAGTAATGTCCAAGGCTGAAACGTAATTAGAAGGGATTTTCTGAGACCGTGTTCATCCGTGATAAACTCGTGGTAGACTGAACCAAGAAGTAAACACAGGAATAGTACTTAGTCCTACTACTATTCAGTTACCCAAAATGACCGCAAGGTGGAAGCATATGTAAAGAAATGTAAAATAAGGCTATCAGAATTACAAATAAGATGCATTTTTAGAAGGCAGAACATATACATATACATATATAAATAGTTAATTAAATACATAAATATAATGTAATATTTAAATAAATAAGTAATATATAGGCCTATATATCATAATAAGTATCTATCATAAATAAATAAATATAATGTAATAATTGTCATTCTAGGTAGGGAGAGGACAGCCGCTGCCCAAACCCTTTTACTACTATCCACATATGACTCTGACAAGGACACAGACTCTGCGCCAGAGCTGGATGATGAGTTAGAGACACAGCTAGACACACAGCCTGCACCAAATCCCAGCACAAACTGTGTGTCTACTCAAACAGACATTGACATGGAATACATGGATGAACTGGATCGAGTGTCAAGCTCTTAGTTCGAGAATTTAAAAAATCAAGGAGGATATTGCCAGACTGTCACTACAGGAGGACACATTCAGGGCCAATGAGGGCAAGGTTAAATTGCTGACTGGTCTGCCAAACTACCAATGTTTGTTGACTATGCTCACACTTATTGGCAGTCATCTAGGAAATGTAAATATTCTTAGTCCATTCCAACAACTCCTGATGACCATGATGCGACTCAGATTTAACCTACACACACAATTTTTGGCTTTCATTCTAGGCGTCAGCACTTCCACCATATCAAGAACATTCAACAATGTAATTAATGCACTATATGTCAAACTAGTTCCCCTCATGATTGTGTGGCCTGATCGCGAAGAATTGAGGAAAACACTACCAACTTCTTTCCGTGTCACATTCCCAAAATGTACATCAGTGATTGACTGTTTTGAAATTTTTGTTGAGAGAGCATCTAGTCTACAGGCCAGGGCTCAAACCTACTCTAATTACAAACACCACAACACTGCTAATACATGTTGAGAGAGTAATTGGCTTGACCAGACAAAAATATACCATCCTTGAAACTATCATTCCAATCACATTGTTACAGACAGACACTGTATATAATGTTACTTCGCTTGATAAAATTGTTCATGTATCTTGTGCCTTAGTTAATATGTGTAAATCTATAGTTCCATTTGATCAATAAAATACGGGTCTTTGAATATTGAAATGAAATAGTTTATTTGTGTACCTTTATATTTCTGTTTTTTGTTTGTTCAGCAGAACTTTGCAATCTGAACAAAACCATTTTCTTTTGGGTGCATTCTTCAGTCTCAAGCATGACACATGGAATTGCACAATCTTACCATTTTTATATTGACAAATCACCATATTGTCGGATAGAGGTTTACGGCAGAAACACCAAACTCTGTTGGTATAGCTTGACGCTTTGGGGAGTTTTGTATCAGTAGGTGCAGCACGAGTGAACCATTTGCCTAGAATCTCTGGAAGAATGCAGCTTGGGAAGAATATTTTAGCTTTCTCAATGATGGTGGAGTGCAATTGGAGATCAGGCATTATTCTTTCAGTGTAGAATTCTTGTGGGGTCCAAATAATGAAGTCGGCATATGACCGTTGTGTCACCATCAACTGACACTGTACTTGATAGTAGTATGTGTGGTCTCTCTTGAGGTGTACTATCCCGTCTGTCTCTGTCAAACAGAAATCAGACTTCTGTACAAGATCTCTAAGCCTGCTACACTTGGCTGTAATAGGGCACTTTATTTCCAGGACACCTTCTCTGTGGCATCCACATGCTATCAAACCATCTGGACTGGCACCAATGAATGGGTGAGTCGTGCTGATGTGCAACCCAGTCTCTGTGACGGTGAAGTCTTCGTGGTTACCAGCATAAAGCTGACTGTAGACCTGCCGAGCAACTGATTCATTCTCTTTTCCCCACCTGTGGAAAGCAAATTAAATCATTCTTAATTAATAATGTGTTCTTTGCTATGTATAACTGTGAACCAATCATAATGTACATAAGTAACCTTAATAAATAAGTTTCCACAATATACTGAAGACATCTTGCCTAGTTTCTTTAGTTGAAAAATTAGTGTTCCCAGGGTAACAGATGGACTTGATCAGTGATTTTGGTGGGTTATACACATCAGACTTGACAACAGCTTTACAGACAGATGCTGTGACTCTCCCACACCTCTGGCCAAACCACACCTTTGACTTGTACTGATCTCTGGTGCTATGATGATGTTTACCTGAAACATACATGATTTCATTTTCATACAGTGGGTACCACTTGGAATTTTCCGGTTTCACGCGTGAATCACGCGTCTCTTATTTATATTTCCCCAGTGAAGCTGCAATGACCCAAACAACCTCAAGTAATATGTTGTAAGTTGTATGTTATAAGTTGTAATACATTTTAAGTTGCAATATGTTGTACGTTATAGGTTGTAATACATTTCACGCAGCTGCGTGAATCACAGAAAGCATGAATGAAGTGGCCACTGCTAAATGGGACCCACTGCATGTCTTCATTAAAGTACATACAATAACGGTTACAACTGGAAAATGCTAAATATTAAAATATTAAAATAGGCTACCTGTTCTTCAGTGATATTCAGCAGATCTCCACAAAGAATCTTGTTACTCTCTTCCAGGAGTTGATTGTAGTCTTTCTGCAGATTCTCTGCATTGTATAGTGACGAGAGTGGCTTTGGGATGGAGTGTGATTTGGGTATGAATGCCTCACAGTATGTAGGAAGAATGGAGAGAAGTGCAGCAGTTGGGTTGGATGAATGTAGACTTCTGTAGAATTCTGCTTTCTCAATCTGACTTGGTGCTAAAATTGGGTTTCTCTGAAATGGTGCATGTCTGGTTGGACCTTGCTGCACATGAAGGACAGATGTCAACCTCTTTGCAGGGCGAGTAAAATCAATAACGGCCAGGGTAGCATACTGGGCCGGACTTTCCTTTGTAGATGAGTTCCCCAACCATGAACAAGGCAACTGAGTGACACCGACATCCTGCTTGGACTTCGCATAAACATACAGGGCAAAAGCGACAGCTGCAGTATGTGAGCATGCTTCGCTTAGTCCAGCTTTACACGTGCAGTGGGCTGTAATATAAGTGCCATCCGTTTTCGCTGCCAGCCACGCTTTCAAAGGCTCCTTATTCAAAGACTGTGAATGGAATACCTGTTGAGATATATATCAATTAGGCTATGTGCAACTTATCAGTCATCTGATATCAAAATAAAAGAATATTTGTCCAAATTCCTTATCACATCACACACACATAGACCTACAAGATCTTATTATGAGCTTAACAATTTACATGTAGGCTAGGCCTCAGTAGCCTAACACCCAGGTTGCACTAGGGGAGAACCAGTAGGCTACAATCGTAACACTTATTTTCTCGGTTCAAACTCGATTTACAAAGACGATAGACTTAGAGCTGTGAAATTCGCCCAGAAAGGAGTCATAGCCTAGCTACATGTTTACTTTTGCCATAGAGACGGGTGTTACAACTAACCCGCACAATGTTTTTATTTTCATTTACGCATTTGCTGTGATTAAATATATCAAATGGCACTCATGTTAACTTGTAACAGAGGGACTTTAAGATATGAATGATATATATATGTGATTGAAGTCCACAAACACAAATTTTGCGAAGCACAAATTTCGCGAACTTGCGAAGTGTTTGCAAAGCAAACATGCGGTTTTAAAAAAAGAATTAGGCCTAGGCTACGCTAGATTTTGCACTTTTTTTGCTTAATATCTGTGGTCGTATTTATTCTAGACCATTCTTCTATTTGGATGGCTGTAAGATTGTATCGATGTGTCTAGACTAATTACGTTTCCATAGCTACACCACGTTACTACGCCTAACGTTACTGTTACATTTGTAGCCTAAGGTTGCTACAATTGTATGAGACCGGTTCTCCCTACCGAGATACACAACTGATTAGCCTACAGATCTATGTGTGTTGGATCAGGCCTAGACAAGTTAGCCTACACAGTCCTTACTAAAAGAACAAAACAGCAAACCCACTGAGCAAGTGACGGTTAAGTGAAACAATAGCATAATGGTAGGTAGGCTACTTACCGATGCTGTTGTGGCGAATATGTCATCAGCTGTTTCTTGGACGAGTATATTTCTCACCCATCCATTGATCACGAAATTAAATGAAACGTCAAAGGGACTTGTATGCTTTCAAGTCTGCTCCTGTGTATGGGGGGGCGTGTTCACTAAATAATGATACACATCGTGGTACTCCACATTTGGGTATCTGACTGCGCTGTTAAAGCCACCATACCATCAACTGGTGTGGTTATGCGGATCAACACCCCAATTAAGGCAATTTTAGCAAAATAACGTTCCCGTGACAGGCTATCAAATGTTAAATGGGTTAACGTTCCGTCATCATTAACGCCGATGTCTGACATGTTGGCACGTAAAAAATACTGATTAGTGACCGAGGGACAACGGTAGGCAACGAAGGTTCAATGCGTTCCTTGCCTACCAGGAGGCGATGTAAACAAAGAATCACGTGATTAAAACGTCACAAGCAAAACCTTAATACTGTAAATAAAAAAGCGTTGGATGAGTTGTTCCAAGAAATGAAGCGCCAGGGAGTGCTAAATCACAGTGGCATCCTGTATAATATGTATTGTATATAGAGGCTATTGTAAATGTATATATTGTATATAGATGTACAATAAATGTATATATATATGAAACACTTTTACAGAATTTAATAGTTATTTAATAGTGTGTGTATGCAGTGTGAGTTCTATCTATTGTTTAAGTGCACTTCACTGTTGGAGTGTCACTGTTATGCATCATAAATATTGTGCATATTTTCAATAATTAAACGACTTCAGGAAAGATTTAAAAAAAAAAATATCTATTTGCACTTATAGTGTATAGGTGCCACCTAATATGGCCTAATAGTCTGTCATTTTACATTGCTGTTAAATAGGCCTACAGTATTTATTATAGCTGTGTCATAATAGAGCTGATATACTGTTGTGTATAGGGGAAAAGGGAATTACTATAATCAAAATACATTTTCGACCATTTAGCAAGCTAAACATTTTATGACCATATATTTTGTCATATATTTTACATTACATGTTATACATGTAAATATATTTCACACTTAACATCATATATTTTTGTTATATTTCAGAATATATTTCAAAATGATAAATATAAGTGAACAACAATGCAAATATATTTCAATGTATTTAACACTTTAAAATTAATTTCAATATATTTTTTTTCTGTATGGGAACTTTAATTACACCTTTGTGTTCGGTAAGGTCTGCTGTTTATTCTGATATATGGTGTGTCATGTGTTGAGGGAAAGTTCGCAAAGCCAAGATGAATGGGTAGGGAGACGGGCGCAGAAATTATGATTAAATTAAAGTTAGGCTACTTTCATTGCGAACCGTTTACCACAACAAATAACCACCAACATCGTTTAAAAGCTGAGAAAAAGCTCTTTCGTGTGATACATGTGATGTCTGTGATGAATAGGCTACTTCGCAAGTAGTTCAGCAAATTTGGGTGGAACAGAAATACCTTTACAGAGCAGCAGATCAGGGCTGGCCATATCGGCTCTGATGTACATTGATTTAAATGCATTATCGCTTCACTACCCAACACGCGAACAAGAAAGAAAATAAAAAAGAAACCAATGAGCTTATGTCGCGATTTCCAATAGGCCCAGGCCTAGAGAAAAGACAGCTATGGTAACCTAACAATTAGGATTTGCTTTGCCTACACTGCTGTTTGGTTGTTCCAAACTTTGAGACGATCCATACTCGCATTAACTGAATCTTATCAACCCGAACTGCGATGTTGAGTGACAGGATGCAATGCCTAATAATCTCACTGCCTACGGCATAACTGCTAACAGTGCGCCTAGGCCTACTGTTAAACACCTGAAAAATATTAATATTACGCACAGTGCGTACAGGATTACGGCTGGCGGCGCCACTGACCAAGGGCACAGTAGCCTGTGAACCTCTGATTTTCAAAGGGGAATCACGGCCAACGCAGGGGGCAACTCTTCTCTTCAATTTCCCTTCCAAATTACTTTTTATTGTCTGAAGACATCTATCGCAAGAATCTAACATTCTAAGCAACAGCAAAGCAAATGCAAGCTAACCAAAGTGCAGTCGGTTCTCCCGCCATGGTTTTGGAAATCACACACCTGCTGCATCTGAAGGCCCACGCATAATAAGGCCTACGACTATCACTCTACACGCCCCTATTGCACGTCACATTAATAGCTGATCACCTCGTTTTCAGACACACGTTGCGGCAAAAAGACGTCTCCTCTTCCCGCAAATTTAGCGTGATCTCTGTGTGAAAAGGCCTTTTGTTGAAGCATATCCTACAGTGCAAATTCTTCTTGTTTTAGTGTTTAGTTAATAAGGTCTCTACCTCAATATGAACTGCAAAGGATAGCCTAGGCTATAGGCACATTGTTTTTTTTTTTTAGTCGGTTCGGGTAGTTAATCAGTGCATATTTTTGAGGGTCGAGTGGGTGCAGATCGACTCTCCTGACGGGTCGGGTGGGTGCGGATGTTAAAAAACCTTAACCGGCGCAACACTACCGTTGAGCATATTGTAATGCAGCGTTGAATGGATGAATAGCTTACATAAGGGTACCCTGCACTTTTTAAACCACACTCAAGCTTATGGTTATTGTCCCCACCACTTCTAAAAACAAACTGACGGCCTTGCTAATAACACACTATAAATGTGAGTTGACACCACTTACATTTTATATACAATGCAGAATATTTATACTCTTCTCTTCTATGTAATGTATCTGTGATCTAACTAACTTACAAGGGAAAATTGAAGTCAAATCTGGGTGCTTGTGTTTATTCATGATAAGAAAAATAATAAAATAAAACGGGGTCAGGTAAATATTTCCACCTTTACCTAAGATATATTAACATTTCCTGAAGAAAGACAGTATGACTTTGTTGTGAAATGGACCAAGCCAACCAATGCCACAGCCACAGCGTGTCTTGTGGCATCCCATGAATCTTAATATGAAAGATCTGTAGATCTCACACTTTACACTTAGTTTGAAACTCAAATTAGGGATAGGGATGAACCTGTCTGTGCTCTTTTCACCATGTTCTTTTAACTGTTTAAATTCATGTGTAGGTGAAAATGTGTAACACATACATAGGTCAAGTGAGGTAAGCCAAGGCCTATCTTGCTAAATACATAGGTCAAGTGAGGTAAGACAAGGCCTATCTTGCTAAATACATAGGTCAAGCCAGCAACATGGAGCTCGTATCAGCACCAGCATTACAGCACCTGCCAGCTGACTCCTCCCCCACCTATCTGCCATGGCTCACAGTGAGAGAGAAGTGGTCCATAGTGCTCTGTCATTTCTGAATAGTGCAACCACTAATGATTGTCCCGGTCCTGTTCCTTACCAGGAACCACTAATGACTAATGATTGAGATCTGATCATTATGTTATTTTCTTGATATGTTTTTGTTGCTAGCTCCAGATTCTGTTCACCTGATGAGGTCAGGTTTCAGTGGATGCCTTGTGTTTCTTTGATGTTCTCTCCATGTGTGGTGTGATGTGCTCCCTCTCCATAACTGTTTTTAGATCAAAATCACACAAAATTCACAGGAAGAAGAGACGTCTTCATTACCTGTCTAAAAAGGAAGTGAAAATTGCTGCCTTGGTGCGAGTTTTTAGGTCAGCATTTTGAGTTAGGAAGCAGGACCAGGTCGCAAAATGAAGTATGATGTGCCACATTGGACGTGTAGAGTAACGCATGGGAGCGATGCCCCTGATAGAGTAACGCATGATAGAGTAACGCATGGGAGCGATGCCCCTGATAGAGTAACGCATGATAGAGTAACGCATGGGAGCGTTGCCCCTGATAGAGTAACGCATGATAGAGTAACGCATGATAGAGTAACGCATGGGAGCGATGCCCCTGATAGAGTAACGCATGATAGAGTAACGCATGATAGAGTAACGCATGGGAGCGTTACTGAAAATGGCATTGTATTGTGGCCTTTGTATGTAAGGTAGAAAAACATTTGTATATTGAGCATGCCGTGTCCGAAGGAGAATGCGGTTATGGTATGGCTTAATGGTCTATTGAGAACGCGGTTATGGTCTATGGAGAACGCGGTTATGGTCTATGAAGAACGCGGTTATGGTATGGCTTAATGGTCTGTGGTGCAAAGCATAACGTTGGGCCAGTTGGGGGATTTCTTGTGTGTCTTGTGGGATTGCTTCCACTGTGCCTGTATGGTGGACTTACCTGTGGTATGCCTGTCTTCCAGGGTGCAGAGTTACAAACAGGGGTGTAGAAGGTGGTCAGGGGGCGCTCCCGTAAAGGAAGCGCTCATTTAGGCAGGGGGGTTTGGGTAGGCAGGGGGGCTTGGGTAGGCAGGGGGGCTTGGGAAGCGCTCATTTATTAACAAATATGTTTTTCTTCATTACTAGAGTCTTATTTAGTAGGTGTTATCAGTGTGTTCTTCTTTGTTATAAATGATGAATTCCTAATGTGTACATACTGAACTCATGATGAATTCATAAGGTACAAACAGTAAACAAATTCGTAATTCCTTATGTTTACATACTAAACACATGATGAATTCATAATGAGCTAAAGATTAGGTCAATGTTACTTTAGGTAAACTGCAATTGGCAATGCAATGTTATTCAGACTTTATCTTTTAGGCTTATTGTCCCAGCTGGTAGACAGACAGTACTGTGTGCAATGATGTGTTGTGTCTGTGACAAGTGAACCTTCTTGTGGTATCTACAGCTGAATTAGTTTACTGCTTGTACCTTATGAATTCATCATGAGTTCAGTATGTACAGTACACATTAGGAATTCATTATTTATAACAAAAGAAATGCACCGATAACACCTACTAAATAAGACTCTATTAATGGGGAAAGGGATATTTGTTAATCCTTAAGTAATGTTGAAAACATACTTAATAATGATGAATTAAGTGTTTGTTAATGCGTAATTAAGTTTAGGTGTTTGCTTGTTTCCTAACAAAGTGGGCATTGCATGTTGTAAGTTAATTTTGCTAATGTCAGGCTTCTAGATGTTATGTGGCTAACAGTAGTTTATGCTGTGAAGTGTGCCAGGTTTATTTTTGCGCCATCATAACAGCATAGAATGCGAACCTCCAACTGTAGTATGCAGAGTAATCATACTAATGCTTGGAATGCTGCAACTGTAGTATGCAAAATAATCAGACTGATGCTGTAGTATGATGTAGTATGCAGAGTAATCATACTAATGCTGTAGAATGTAGTATGCAGAGTAATCATATTAATGCTGTAGTATGCAGAGTAATAATGCTGTAGTATGCAGAGTGATCATACTAATGCTGTAGTATGCAGAGTAATCATACTAATGCTGTAGAATGTAGTATGCAGAGTAATCATACTAATGCTGTAGTATGCAGAGTAATCATACTAATGATGTAGTATGCAGAGTAATCATACTAATGATGTAGTATGATGTAGTATGCAGAGTAATCATACTAATGCTGAAGTATGCAGAGTAATCATACTAATGCTGTAGTATGCAGTGTAATCATACTAATGCTGTAGTATGATGTAGTATGCAGAGTAATCATACTAATGCTGTAGTATGCAGAGTGATCATACTAATGCTGTAGTAGGCAGAGTAATCATGCTAATGCTGTAGTATGATGTAGTATGCAGAGTAATCATACTAATGCTGTAGAATGTAGTATGCAGAGTAATCATACTAATGCTGTAGTATGCAGAGTAATCATATTAATGCTGTAGTATGATTTAGTATGCAGAGTAATCATACTAATGCTGTAGTACTGTATGCAGAGTAATCATACTAATGCTGTAGTATGATGTAGTATGCAGAGTAATCATACTAATGATGTAGTATGCAGAGTAATCATACTAATGCTTGGAATGCTGCAAGCTTATCTACTATGATTACATTTCTGCCATGTTTTTGTCTCACTTCAGAGTTGTGTATCTGCTGTCAGATATGTCATACATCCCACTGGTTTTAGCTTGTTTAGTTTGGCTGCACACAGTCCCAGTAACATTAGAAATGTGATGCATATGCATTTGGGTTTAACAGCACAGAACAGGCAGAAATACGAGAGATAACGTGATAATGTAAAATCTTGCTAGGACAGTCGACACTCATGAGATAACTTGAATGTAAAATCTTGCTAGGACAGTCGACACTCATGAGGTAACGTGATAATGTAAAATCTTGCTAGGACAGTCGACACTCATGAGATAACGTGAATGTAAAATCTTGCTAGGACAGTCGACACTCATGAGGTAACGTGATAATGTAAAATCTTGCTAGGACAGTCGACACTCATGAAGTAACGTGATAATGTAAAATCTTGCTAGGACAGTCGACACTCATGAGGTAATGTGATTATGTCAGTGAGGATTAGGAGCAGGCTTCACTCAATTTGTCTATTTTTAAACTTTAAGAGTGTTGGCCTGGATAGTTATACATAAAGGAAAGTAGGAGAGAGGCCGCACTATGCATATATACTCTTTTATTTGCTCATATGTGTTTCGCCGTGTGCCTTCTTCAGTGTGCAACAAGGTAACAATGTAGCCCATCTTATATACCCACACCCATTAACACACCCATATGAACACCCGCCAATGCTGTTAAAGTGATACACATTCCAATAATCAGAGGTGGAAAAAGTACGAAAATATTGTACTCAAGTAAAAGTACCAATACCTTGATGAAACATTACTCAAGTACAAGTTAAAATACCGATCTGAAAATGTACTTAAGTAAAAGTAAAAAGTAGTTCATTTAAAATGTACTTAAGTTAGTAAACTAAGTTACTTAGTTACTTTTTTTGGGGGTTCCAGAACAACCAGTTTTACCAGAGACTTTCTAATGAGGAGATATAGCACTCAAAAAATCCTCCATAGTAATGCATGGGGTTAGTCAGTTGTCTACAAATATCACAACCCTTCCGCGGCAAAACGTTGACATTTGAATACATTGAGCCAATCATGTGGTGTGTTGTAAAATACATTGAGCCAGTCATGTGGTGTGCTGTGAAGACATCGTGCCAATCATCTGTTGTGATCTCTGCTGCTGGAGCAAGATTGGTGTCGTGAAGCCTTACGCATTACAGCATTTCTGCGAAATAGATGCCGCGATAAGTGCCCAAAAAGTGTTGCAATATGGCTGCCGAGTGGAGGTACTTGCCTGAAAAGGACTTTGGTCCTAGCTCGAGTTGCTGCAGCCAGCAGCTAAGGCAGCCATGTTCATGCTCCCAGTGTGTAGCGCTGTAGCTGCAGCAACTCGAGCTAGGTAAAACCGATTGTTTCAGTTTTGTTCATACCGACAGCACTTCGGTGGCGTTGAGAAATGGAGATCTATGTGAAAAATCACGGAGTTCTCCTTTAAGTTTGAGCAGTAGTTGATTTTCAAAGTTAGTTGCACTCATCCTTGCGGCCGCTTTGCAGTGAACAGTAATCCAACTGAAAAGCCCCTCACAGGCAGCTGAGGCAGGGAGGCCAATGTTGAGTTGTTTTTTTATATTTGGAAACAAGCAGAAGGTTCAGCAGATTAAAGGGCGTCGAACTGGGGGGGAGAGTGGGAAGTATAGGGCCCCAATGGAGGAGGGGCCCATGAAAAGTGGAATAATGGGGGTACAACATTTTCACCAGGCATTAGTAATAACTCAGGTAATCCACACATAAAAAATCAAACAACTCCATAAGTAGAGTCATGTGTAATGAAGTGGAATAACACAGGGGAAAAGTATTGAACAAGCTAAGAAAAAGCACTAAGGCAAGGAAAGGAAAGGAACGAGCTGGAATCTGTAAGTAGTTAGAGTAGTTATCCTTTCTATCTGTGCAAAATTAATATAAGCTTGGTTAGTATATTGATGGGCTATAAAAGGTTTTCATTACCAAGGTGTCACACAAGAAACATTTCATGATGGATAAAAGCAAAAAAAACTCTCCCAAGACCTTTGCAACCTTATTGTTGCAAAACATATCAATGAAACTGGTTACAGATGCATTTCAAAACTTCAGAATCTTCAGTAAGCAGCATGGGAGCCATTATCTGCAAGTGGAAGAAACATCACTGCATCATCAACCGGCCATGCAGGATCTCCTCGCAATATTTCTGACCAGGGAGTCAGAAGGATAGTCAATTCCAAAAGCCAAGGACCACTCGGAGTAAGCTCCAGAAAGACTTGAAGGCAGCCAATTCAATTAAACAGTTCTGGAAGTAACTAAAGATCAGGATTCACAAGAGGGACCCCTGGAATCTGTTTAGAACAATGGGCCAAAATCACACCTGATACTGTGACTAATACGTTTTGTCATACAGGAAATGTCTTGAAGCTGTCTTTACAAACAAAGGCTTTTCCACAAAGTATTGAAGAAATTTCAGTAAAACACGTTCATTACTTTTTTTTCCTGTGTCATTCCACTTTAATACACATAACTCTTATGTTTTGGATTTTTTTATCGTGTGTTAATATAATGTGTGGTGAAAATTTCGAATAGACTCACTGGAAATTTAAGCTAATTACTGAAAAAAAAAAAAAATATATATATATCCACCATATATTTATTTTACCTGAATATTTTAACTTCCAAATTAAATGTCAAAATGAATGTCAGACGAAATTTAAAGTTTGACTGACTGGATTTTGTATACAAAACATAGTGAAAACTGTCTAAGGTCACTCTCCCTTGCTAAAGAGCTAAATGGTTTAGTCCGCCTGCGATTCATAAGGTAGTCTATCTTTTGTTTATTTAGTTAAGCATCGCTAGTAGTGGACCGCTAATTGTTGTGCTGCTGGTGCAATGTTTTCTCAAAGAAAGCCAAGTCAGGTTACTAAAAAGAGAGAGACATCAAAATGAGGGGAAACAACTGCTAATAAACTTCTTTCCAAAGAAAGGTGAGCACAAACGTCAAAACACGAAATCCCATGGTGTTTGCTTGAATATCACAGCTATCATTAGTGCTAAAACGAACTGAGACAACCCATTGAAATAGCGGAAAATACACTTTCATAGGTTAGGCTACACATGAAATCTGATGCATCTCATGATCCAGCTCCATCTCCATCACTTTCAGAAAGACTGCATGGCGCCAGCTTGATTCATGTCCTGTTGTAGGCTACATGCTGACCATTATCACTATAGTGGTTTAGGGCGCGATTTCTTTTCTCTCCCTTTCTGTTTTCGTTAGTCTTAACTTTTTTTTTTTACTCAAGTAACGGATGGGATTTTTGATGTAGCGAAGTACAATACTTCACTCAAAATGTAATCAAGTAAAATTTAAAATGCCGATTTTATAAACTACTTAAAAAATACAAAATCACAGAAAAACTACTCAATACAGTAACGTGAGTAAATGTATTTCGTTACTTTCCACCTCTGCCAATAATGTCACTAATGTTTCAAACATGTTAAATACAAAGATTATTGAACATATTAAAAGTGAACATACAATCCACATATGAATTCATAGGAAACAACTTAGTGACAAATCTTCATTCATCCCATTCGGGATACATGTGTTAAAGTTAAAAATATACCAAGCCTCTAGCTGCAGGAGGCGGTTTTCACGGTCTCCCCCTCTTGGAGACCGATCGACAAACTCTAAGCCCATAAACTTAATTAAGCATGTTGGCATCATGGCCTGCAGAGTTAAAATGCCTTGCAACTGATGATTTTTCATCATTTTTTCTAATTGCGCATTTATGCTCAAAGATTCGGGTTTTGAGTTGTTAAACGGCTTTTGCCATAAAACAACCCACAAGGGCACGTCAGTAAATATACTATGAAAGTAGATACAGGTAACTCTGCCCTTTACTGTGTATGTCCTGCCTGTTTTTGGATGTGTAAATATCTTTTCTGTGAGCATGAAATTGCATGCTGCACAGTTCAAGCACTTAAAATTGCCGTGTGGAATTTTAAAGGGAAAAGGCGACTGAGTAGGTGCAGGGAGGTCGCGAGCAGCACTAACCGATCTCAGGCTAGGTGCTCGTTTAAAGCAGCTGCGCGGTGGATCCTGGATCGCAGCTGCTTTAAAAGAGCACCTAGCCTGAGAGATCGGTTAGTGCGTTCGCACCTCCTCACTTTAACAGCATTGGCGGGTGTTCATATGGGTGTGTTAATGGGTGTGGGTATATAAGATGGGCTACATTGTTACCTTGTAACGTGATTATGTAAAATCTTGCTAGGACAGTCGACACTCATGAGAGTTCATGCTTTGTTTCATCGCTGGATTTTAGGATATACAGTATAGCATCCGATTGCATTCCGACCTACAATCAACTGTTCCTGCGGGCGTGAAATGACTGGCAGCTTTGTGGATTTAAAGATTGTCTTAATGTGCTGTCTCTGCTGTTGCTCCTTTTGCTGCTCAGATTTGAAATCTCCCGGTGGTGGGTTGGACATGCAGTGCCCCACCCAGATTACCCCATTCCGCCTTGACCCCTTCACACTCAGAGACGGAGCCACGTGTCCCGGCTCTGTGACTACCCTCTTTGTTGGTAAAATTGGGTGGCCACAATGACCCCTCTTTCCACCTCCGTCTATCTAAAGAGAAAAGGCATTCCGCAGTAGGCATTCCGCAGTAGGCATTCCGCAATAAAGGCGCATATATGGCAACCAATCCGGCAGCGTAAAAACGTCTTGTGTGTTGTGATGTTCCGTGTGATGTTCTCTCTGTCTGCATGTTGTGATGTTCCCTCTGCATGTTGTGATGTTCTCTGTGATGTTCCCTCTACATGTTGTGATGTTCTCTGATGTTCCCTCTGCATGTTGTGATGTTCTCTGATGTTCCCTCTGCATGGGGTGATGTTCCCTGTGATGTCCTCTCTCTCCATGTGTCTGTCCAGGTGCTACGTCAGCAGTGACGTGGTGAAGCTGGTGACCACGGTGGGGGGCTTTGCGCTGGTGTTTGTGTGTAACCTGGGCGTGCTGGCGGTGACGCTGCGGCTGATGCTGCAGATGCGTGAGAGTGAGAGTGGCGCCCCCTCTGGTGAGCAGCGGCGGCGCGGGCGTGTGTGCAGAGACGCGTGCTCGGTGATGGCCATCTCCTGCATGCTGGGCATCACCTGGGGCCTCGTTCTCTTCTCCTTCAGCCAGCTCACCCTGCCTGGCATCTACCTATTCTGCACACTCAACTCCTTCCAAGGCAAGTTAAAAAAATGATGTAAATGTAAATGTGTGTGTGTGTGTGTATTTTTGTGTTTGTGTGTTCTCCAGTGCTGTTCATGGTGTTCATGTGCTCATGTGTTCATGTGTTCATGTGTACATGTGTTCTGGTGTTCATGTGCTCATGTGTTCTGGTGTTCATGTGTTCTGGTGTTCATGTGCACATGTGTTCTGGTGTTCATGTGCTCATGTGTTCTGGTGTTCATGTGTTAATGTGTTCATGTGTTCATGTGTTAATGTGTTCTGGTGTTCATGTGCTCATGTGTTCATGTGTTCTGGTGTTCATGTGTTCATGTGTTCTGGTGTTCATGTGCTCATGTGTTCTGGTGTTCATGTGTTCATGTGCTCATGTGTTAATGTGCTCATGTGTTCATGTGTTCTGGTGTTCATGTGTTAATGTGTTCTGGTGTTCATGTGTTCATGTGTTCTGGTGTTCATGTGTTTACGTGTTTTGGTGTTCATGTGTTCTGGTGTTCATGTGCTCATGTGTTCATGGTGTTCATGTGTTCATGGTGTTCATGTGCTCATGTGTTCTGGTGTTCATGTGTTCTGGTGTTCATGTGCTCATGTGTTCTGGTGTTCATGTGTTCTGGTGTTCATGTGCTCATGTGTTCTGGTGTTCATGTGCTCATGTGTTCTGGTGTTCATGTGTTCATGTGTTAATGTGTTCATGTGTTCTGGTGTTCATGTGCTCATGTGTTCTGGTGTTCTGGTGTTCATGTGTTCTGGTGTTCATGTGTTCATGTGTTAATGTGTTCATGTGTTCTGGTGTTCATGTGTTAATGTGTGCTGGTGTTCATGTGCTCATGTGTTCTGGTGTTCATGTGTTTTGGTGTTCATGTGCTCATGTGTTCATGCGTTCTGGTGTTCATGTGTTAATATGTTAATGTGTTCTGGTGTTCATGTGTTCTGGTGTTCATGTGTTCTGGTGTTCATGTGTTCATGTGTTCATGTGTTCTGGTGTTCATGTGTTCTGGTGTTCATGTGTTAATGTGTTCTGGTGTTCATGTGTTCTGGTGTTAATGTGTTAATGTGTTCTGGTGTTCATGTGTTTATCTGTTCATGTGTTCTGGTGTTCATGTGTTAATGTGTTCTGGTGTTCATGTGTTCTGGTGTTCATGTGTTCATGTGTTAATGTGTTAATGTGTTCATGTGTTCTGGTGTTCATGTGTTCATGTGTTCTGGTGTTCATGTGTTCTGGTGTTCATGTGCTCATGTGTTCATGTGTTCATGTGTTCATGTGTTCTGGTGTTCATGTGTTCTGGTGTTCATGTGTTCATGTGCTCATGTGTTCATGGTGTTTTTTCTCCATCTCCTTCTCACTCTACAGGCTTTTTCATCTCCATATGGTTTTGCGTGTCCAGACTCTCCCCGAACTCAAAGAGTGAAAACAGCACTGAGACACATAGCATGCAAGGCTAGGACGATGGAGTCACACACACTCATATAGGTTAACATTTCATCACCCAGTTAAATATACTATCTATAACCATGGCAATAGGCTATTCTTATCATCATAGTAAAATATGTTGCCCTATTTTCTGATGTTGGCCATGTCCAGGTTAGATGCAAGAGCATCATCTGACACACCTTGCAGGCTCCCTGCATTTGTGTTGTCTGCTCATTGTGTCCCAACCATGTTACAATTGTTTGAAATGCAGTTTTGATTCCAAGGCCTAGTGTAAGGTCTTCATAATATCTTCTGTGCAATTTTGATTCCAAGGCCTAGTGTAAGGTCTTCATAATATCTTCTGTTTTGATTCCAAGGCCTAGTGTAAGGTCTTCATAATATCTTCTGTTTTGATTCCAACGCCTAATGTAAGGTCTTCATAATATATTCTGTTTTGATTCCAAGGCCTAGTGTAAGGTCTTCATAATATCTTCTGTGCAGTTTTGATTCCATCGCCTAGTGTAAGGTCTTCCTAATATAGGGGCAGCCGTGGCCCACTGGTTAGCACTCTGGACTTGTAACCGGAGGGTTGCCGGTTCGAGCCCCGACCAGTGGGCCGCGGCTGAAGTGCCCTTGAGCAAGGCACCTAACCCCTCACTGCTCCCCGCCCCGCCCGTTGAAGCAGGCAGCTCACTGCGCCGGGATTAGTGTGTGCTTCACCTCACTGTGTGTTCACTGTGTGCTGTTTGTGTTTCACTAATTCACCGATTGGGTTAAATGCAGAGACCAAATTTCCCTCACGGGATCAAAAAAGTATATATACTTATACTTATATCTTCTGTGCAGTTTTGATTCCAACGCCTAGTGTAAGGTCTTCATAATATCTTCTGTGCTTCTGCCTTTATTTTGCATCTTCATTTCTCAAATCAGAGCTGTTCTTTCTACATTGATTATCACATCTATTTCATGACATCCTGATTCTAAGAAATGTGCCCTATAACTTATATCCTGTATCTAAGAAATGCTTTATATGGAATGTATGTAATCTATTTACAGTTTGTCATGAAAATTGTTCTGAATGTGTAAAGCTGTATTTATGATGTCAAAGTACTAGGGGACCAGACAAGGTGAGGGGACCTGATCATATCCAAAAACGGCATATTACCAAGTTTACAATAAAACATACCTGTTAACACTCCGTCAACACCGTTTTTCCCGGGTTTCTCCCGTATTTCAAGGTCATCTCCCAGCACCCTCCCGTTTTGTTATTTCTCCCAGAAAACTCCCGTAATTTGCATGGCCATCAAACTTCATTTTAAAATCATTGATCCATTCAGGTTGCCAGATTGTGTTTGAAATACACCTTACACATACACCATCACTTAGTTTCAATTTCAACCGTTTTGTCATAGGCTAAAACCTGACAACCCAAAACCCAAATAAGGGAAGCGGGTGCGACCTCGCAGCCTGAGTCTCGTCGTAAGCAAGCGGGCTAGTTGAATGGCCTAGCCTACTCCAGAACTAGCTGTTGTGAAATTGTTGGGAATTTAATTGATTAACACATCACATAAACTGTTATTAAGTGTTGTTGATACACTGAACTTGTGCCCTCGGAACCAAATCTGACAGCAAGCAGCTTTGGAGTTTTGGAAGTAGGCTGCATGCAGGCAGCTGGTGGATACATAACTGGCATGCGTAAGGTAATGGTAAGGTAAAAGCAACGACCGAAATGCAGTGTTGAAACACGTGTATGAAACGTAGTAAATATGCAAACACAGATCGGTATAAACACTGGGAACCCCCGAAAAAAAATCTCCCGTTTTTGGAAAGCTAAATGTGCAGGTATGCAGTAAAACTGTTGGACATGAATGGCCACATGGACTACAAATGATCAACAACGTGATGACAAAAGTGATGTTGAGCCCCGAACTGGGCAACTCTGTTAGCAGAATCTAGCCCCAGTTTCCCACCTCTGATTCCCACATGAAGTGACGGGAATGATTACCTTTTCACAGGGAAAAAGGTTTTCTGATGCCCATGAACGCATGATAAGAATCATAGGAACGCCTTGTTGCGACGTTTGATAACAAAAACACTCCCAATGTGGACTGGACATCCTACTAAATTTGAATAAGCTTTTGACTAGTGACCATGCGTTTTAGACCATGATAATAGGGCCCTCTCTCATGGCATGACATGAGAATTCCCAAAAGCCTGAAATAGCATTTTCTATATATGTCATTTGAGGCAAGACAACAGGGATGCTGGCATACTCAGTCGCTCCTTCTAGGTTGTTTCTGTTTCCTAATTTTTAAAAAATAATTGTATTTTATTTCCATATTTCTTTATATTTAAGTTAAGTGACGCTGTCATCAGTAATACCTTTCTTTTTGTATTTATTTAATACAAAAGAGTGCATGACTAGGGCTGAAACTCTGAGAGAGATCTGTCTCTATCAGAGGTCCTCAACTGTGATCTGCATGCTGTCTCTGAGGTCAAAGGTCACTGTCATTCCAGTCTCATCGGAGAAATCTCAGGCTTGCACGATTGGACTCTGAGGGAGATCCGCCATTACCAAAGGTCAAAGGTCAGCCTGAGGGGAGAGAGAGAGTGGTGTTAGGATGAGAGAGAGGTGGAGAGAGAGAGAGCAGTGTTAGGAAGAGAGAGGTGGAGAGAGGGAGCAGAGAGAGGTAGAGAGAGGAAACAGTGTGAGGAAGAGAGAGAGGGAGCAGTGTGAGGCAGAGAGAGAGAGTGTGAGGAAGAGAGAGAGATGGAGAGGGAGAGCAGTGTGAGGCAGAGAGAGAGGTGGAGAGAGAGAGCAGTGTGAGGAAGAGAGAGAGATGGAGAGGGAGAGCAGTGTGAGGAAGAAAGAGAACTGGTCCAAAGGTCTAAAGAACACAGACTGCTCTAACACTGCATACACTCACAGCAGATATTTCAGTGGAGCAAAAACAAACATTGTAATCTTCCAAAAGAAAGCCAGATCCCAGGCAACCAGACACCTTTTCACTCTAGGAAACACCGCTCTAGAGCACTCGCAATGTTACGATTACCTAGGCCTGAAACTCAGTGCCTCAGGAAGCTTTGACCTTGCAGTGAATGCGCTAAAAGATAAAGCTCGCAGAGCTCTCTATGCTATCAAAAATATTTTTAATAAAATACAAATTCCAATTAACATCTGGTGCAAAATCTTTGACAGTGTCATCATGCCAATTGCACTGTATGGATGTGAGGTATGGGGTCCACTCAGTAAGCTCGACTACACTAAATGGGACAAACACCCCATAGAATCCCTGCATGCAGAATTTATTAGGAATATTCTCAGGGTCCAAAGGAAAACACCCACAAATGCATGCAGGGCAAAATTAGGCAGATTCCCATTAGCTTTAAATGTACAAAAAAGATCACTAAAATTCTGGATACATCTGAAATCTAGCCCAGAAAATACCATAAAGTTTCAAGCAATCAAAACCCAAGAGGTCAGCCCTGAAACCAGTCCCCTCTGTCAGTTGGTTCTGAAGTTAACTAATAAACTAACCCATCAATCTCAGACCAGCACTGCTTTTCAAAATCAAAAGTAAAAGAAATTATGAATCAAAGTAAGAAAAAATATCTGGAACATTGGGATGATCAAACAAAATCACAATCCAAATTAGAATGTTACTTGTCACTAAAACAAGATTATGAATTGGCAGAGTACCTCTCCACCGTCAGAGATACAAAGCAGAGACAGATTCTTACAGAATCTAAGTACAGGCTAAGTGACCACAGCCTTACCATAGAGAAAGGCCGGTACAAAAAAGTATGGCTTCCTAAAGAGCAGCGGCTCTGTGGTCACTGTACGACTGGTGAGGTTGAAACAGAGATGCACTTTCTCCTACACTGTCCAAAGTTTGAACAAATTAGAAAAAAATACTTTTTACAATTCTCAAATAAAATTCCAAATTTTAGCTCCCTTAAATTGGCCCACCTGCTAGGAGAAGGATTGACTGCTCCGCTGGCTGCAAAATACGTTACAGCTTGCCACGACATGAGGGACAGTGAGTCGGACACTTTGCCATAATGCTCGACCTAATGTCTGTACTTAATCTAATGTGTTATAATGTGTATGCTGTCTGTGTGTGTGTGTGTACAGTATGTGTGTGTGTGTGTGTGTGACCACATGCCTACGTGTGTGTGCGTGTGCGCGCGTGTGTGTGTGTGAAAGAAAGAGAGAAAGTGAGGGTATACACACAATTTTTCATGTTACATGTTACTGTTTCCCCTTAATGCTGTCAATGTTCTAATTGTTATGCTGTTTTAATTGTGCTTTGGCAACACTGTACTTACTTAAAGTCATGCTAATAAAGCAACCTTGAATTGAATTGAATTGAATTGATATCTTTATTTTTAATTACAAGAAATAACACACCTCAAGAAAGAACACACTTCAAAAACTCTCTTCACACATATAATGTATTATCACAAGCTTCCAGACTTCAGTTCATCTGTTTGTAATGGCATGACTGCACTCACTCCATTGCTTAGATAACAGTGTGACACACACTGCAATACACAGACACCCCCCACACACACACACTGCAATACACAGACCCCCCAACCCACACACACACACACACTCTGCAATACACAGACACCCCACCCCACACACACACACACACACACACACACACACACACACACACACACACACTATACTGGTGTGACATCAAAGGAAACTCCCTGGAAGAGGAAGTCAGGATGAAAAATGTGATGCTGATCATAAACACCTCATGCAAATGACCAGGTGATGAAGGCATGCTAGCGCCATGGAGATCTGCAGGCCTTTTCTTCTCTACTAAGCTTTATGTACTAGAATTACAATGTTTAATTATGGGTAGAGAGCTTTATTGTACCTATTACAATGTTTGTGGATCTATAAATCCATTATGTGTGTAGCTATCTGGCATCTAGGAAAGGGAGAGGAATAGATGGTGAGTCAGTGACCCTGCTGAATTTGAATAAAAACATTTCAACAACACAGAACACCTGTGGCTGATGATACTTATGCAAAGCATGTCTGGGAATAAAGCTGAAGCCCTGTTGCGTTGGAGGCAGCATGAGCAACACATGTGCAGCGTTGATGCTGTACTCCACTGCTGGGACAAACAGCCTTCAGAACTACCACAGGTACGCCATGCGAGGCCAGGTTTACATTTGTTTTGGAATGCCAGGGTTGGGGGTGTATGTAGTAGTCTTTCACATGTACGTCTGAGGTTAGACCTGCTGAGGAGGCTGAGTTTTGGAAACAGGGTTGTGTACAAGTGCTTATGTTTCTGGTGGACTTGGTGAGACAACCATAACACAATGCATTTATATAGCACTTTCCAAAGACAAGGGGACCTCACAAACCACCACAACAAATAAGGAGGCATATTATTATTATTATTATTATTATTATTATTATTATAGAGTATAAAGTTTATTTCTGCCTGCAGGCGCCAACCCTCATACCTTAAGCCTGGATCTTAAAATCAGCTGCAGTGTCGTCTGTCACCTAAATCTAATCTGTTTTTTTGAGTGGCCCATATATTTTCATTGAGTTGATTTGTAGGCTTAAGGATCTTTGTCTTAATCAACCAGCCCAGTATGGTGTTGACAGTGTGACATAGCCTATAGTCTTTGTGTATTTATTGAAAACATTCTTTATTTTTGGGAGGGTTTAATTTTGATTGTATAATTATCTGATTCTGTGTTGGGCTTTAAAAAGCAAATATTTGGCAGGATCTTACTCGCATTCCTGCACCATTATGTCCGGAATATCGTAGTTCCATTTTTCAGGCAGTTTAACCAGAGATCAGCTGATCTTATGTGACTCCTTACAGCAGTGTTTTTCAGCCACTGTGCCGGGGCACACTAGTGTGCCGTGAGAGATCATCAGGTGTGCCGCAGAAAATTACCCAAATGTCACTCACTGGTCCAGAAAAGCAACTGTTGCATCAAAGAATTTATAACCACATGCTCTCATTGATTGTATGATTGCACTATTTGTGGTATGCAGGCATTGTACAACGGGGGCCCCATATCCAGTATTCACAGAATCATCACATATCCAGTTCATAACAACAATAACAATATAGTCACCTACAAATGAAACAGAGGGCGCTTGTTTTATTGAGCAGGTCTTGCATAGAAGCCATAATAAGGCCATATCTGTGTATTATTTGAAATTTTAGGCTATGGTATGTTTATTTTTTCTTCACACAGGATGTTAGTGTGCCGTGGGACATTTTAAGTGTCAAAAGTGTGCCGTGGCACAAAAAAGGTTGAAAAACACTGCCTTACAGTAACCAGAGATCAGCTGATCTTATGGGACTCCTCACAGTAACCAGAGATCAGCTGATCCTGTGGGACTCTCACAGAGCAATCACACTCAACTTGGTCTCAGCTGCGTGTTCAACTCCAAAACTTCAGGAGTACGGTTCTAAAGCGCAACTCAGCTAGTGCATTGCTAACTGACAGAGCAATAGGCCCATTATTATTATTATTATTATTATTATTATTATTATTACAGCTAAACTAATAGAAACTGGGAAAATCAGTGTTTTGTTCGTATGCACATGGATTTGGATTCATTACCCTCAACTGACATGTTCAAAAATCTTTTAAAATCAGGTCTTACAGAACGGCGCCATTGTTTCTAATAAGTGGCTTTTTATTTCTTATAAAACATTTAACTACAGATTTACAATATTTCCTTATGCTGTGTTTTATGTTAACTCTCACTGTTTGTATTTAGCTATTAAACTTTGATCTCATGGCTAAACAAAGGATAAATAAATAAATAAATAAATTATTATTATTATTATTATTGTTGTTGTTGTTGTTGTTGTTGTTGTTGATGTTGCCGTTGTTGTTGTTGTTGTTGTTGTTGATGTTGTTGTTGTTGTTGTTATTATATAATAGTTGTCGTAGTGGTATTGTTGTTGTTGTTTTTTTGCAGCAGTAAACACTGATGAGCTGTTTTATTAATAGTGAGCCCACTGATGAGCTGTTTTATTAATAGTGAGCCCACTGATGAGCTGTTTTATTAATAGTGAGCCCACTGATGAGCTGTTTTATTAATAGTGAGCCTTTTGCTCCTCAGTTGAACAGAGAGCAGGATGGTTCCTGTTGTGCTGCTGCTGCTGCTGATTGGAGCCGAACCAGAGAGCGGTGAGCAGAATGACATGGTCTAGAACTGCCTAGAATGGTCTAGAACTGGGTTATAATCATGCATTACGACTGCATTCATGGTCTAGAACATGCATTACGACTGCATTCATGGTCTAGAACTGGGTTATAATCATGGTCTAGAACTGGGTTCTAATCATGCATTACGACTGCATTCATGGTCTAGAACTGGGTTATAATCATGCATTACGACTGCATTCATGGTCTAGAACATGCATTACGACTGCATTCATGGTCTAGAACTGGGATATAATCATGCATTACGACTGCATTCATGGTCTAGAACATGCATTACGACTGCATTCATGGTCTAGAACTGGGATATAATCATGCCTTACGACTTCATTCATGGTCTAGTACATGCATTACGACTGCATTCACGGTCTAGAACTGGGTTATAATCATGCGTAGCATTACAATGTTTATGTCAGTTCTAGACCATGATTATAACCCAGTGCATGGTGCGTATATAGCCTACTACTACAGCCCTAGCGATGCCCCTGCCTGACAGGTATTGTACACATACAGCATAACAACAACAACAACGTACACATGCTGCACAGATATTTCAGTCACAAGAGTTGCATTACTGTAACAATACTACTGTACTGTAGCCTATAGACAAGAGTTGCATTACTTTAACAATATACTACTGTATTGTATAGACAAGAGTTGCATTACTTTAACAATATACTACTGTATTGTACTGTATAGACAAGAGTTGCATTACTTTAACAATACTACTGTACTGTATAGACAAGAGTTCCATTAACAAGCCTACTGTATAGACAACTACAGCATAGACAGCCTCTATATGCTTAGCCAGCTACTACACAGAGAACCACAGCACAAACATTATTATAACAGCTAATATAGCTAATATAGACAGCTATGTCATAGACAGCTCACAGCTAATACAGGGGGTCCCATTTAGAAGTGGCCACTTAATTCGCGCTTTCCGCTGCGTGGAATGAATTACAACTTTTCGCCACGAGGTGGCAGCTTAAGTCCGCTGTAGAGAGTTTGGACAACTCTAAGGAATCGAATGTTCTGAGCTATTCCGATAGCTATTGGTTCCGAGGTGGTCACGTGTTTCATGGACGCCATGATCCCAATCAACATTCAGAAAATCCCCATTGACATAGTAGCCAACAGTGAACCAGCAGTGAACAGAGGAAAACATATCTAAAATTATTAAAAAATAAAATGAAATATTTAAAAAATGGCGAACTGTTGCGTGTGTGACTGCAGTGCAGGACCGGGAAGTGGAAAACCGTTGCACAATTTTCCCCGTGACTCAAAAAGGCAGAAAGTATTGAAGCAGAAGGCCAAGAGACAAAACTGGACGACTAATAATTACTCAATATTGTGTGAGGTAAATGTCAATTTCTCTCTTCGACTTATGATAACTCATTCCATAGGGAAATTATAGTAGGCCTAATACAGGTGGGTCGCAGGAGATTTTTATTTGGGTCGCCAGCATAGTGACAATGTATGTTGTGTAATAGGCCTAGCTTATACCTTAGCCTATATAGCTTAGGAAAGCTAACAGCTTTCTGTTAGGATCTAGTTGGTTAACTACCACAGTCACGGGTTTGTCATAACTCCCTCTGTGCATTTTGCATTTAGAATAGCTCTGAAACGTCGCAGAGGGGACGCCAGAGCGTGGATATCTCACTCGCAAAATGAAACAATATTTGTGTCGGGCGCCTACCATGGACCTCACAGTTGCAAAATGCAAGGGGACATGAATCAGCCTATATTTGTACGAACAATAACGGACAACAGCTCTTCAACTTGGCCCGTTAAAATCTAACAAGTATAATTTTAAATAGTAAAAAAAAAAAAAAAAAAAAGACATTGCCTAAGGCTATTACATTTGCGTCATAGGCTGCAGATAGCCTACGGTAGTTTCAATTGTAGATTACGGTAGTTTCAATTGTAGATAGGCCTAATAGCCTACTCTTTAAAGTTAATAGCAGTCTCCTCACATTCCTTCTTAATTCGGATTTAAAACGCACAACAGTGCCTTAGTTTAGGCTATAATTTAAATGGACATTTAAACGCTATTTTATCTTTCCATCTTGCAAACATTACTAGCCTACTACAGGCTATGGCACATTATCGTTCATATTAATATTTCGGCTATTTCGCAAAAGCCTTTTGTTCTGATATTTATTCATTTCATATTCTTACAACATAAACACAACACCATACCTGTCAAAATATAGCTTTCCAAAAACGGGAGGTTAACTGGTGATATTTGCATAAAATCAGTGAATATTCAACAAGACCCTACCTACTTCTTAGGAGCGTTCTGCTCTGCCTTAGCATTATCCACACAAATACGACACATACTGTATGAAGGGGGAGGGGAACTGAGATCTAGCTGGATGAAGGGGGGACTGAGATCTAGCTCTATGAAGGGGGGGGGGCTGAGATCTAGCTGTATGAAGGGGGAGGGGAACTGAGGTCTAGCTGTATGAAGGGGGGGATCTAGCTGGGATTCAAACCTCATTGACAAAAGAGGAGAGAAAATTGCTACTACATCTTCCATACCACTACACTACGGACGGCTGAGATGATTTTGAGATTTCTAGCCTGTCTACATATTGGACTTTTAGTCTAAGTCAACACAGGTTCATGTGAAAAATATACACCCATGTTACAGTTTTTCTCAGTTGCTTTGGTACTTTTCTCAGATCAGAATGAAAATTCTCATAACTACTTAGTTCAACCTTTGAACATGTATTTGCTTTGTCATGTCAGGCAAAATAAACTATACTTATGGATGCTGAATAGTCGTTCCCAGTAAAACTAATAGTCTTCATTTCATTGCTTGAGTCATTACATACAAAATTGGTGAATTAGTTATCAAATTCTGTCACAATGCTGTAGAATTGCAAAGAGCATATACAGTAAAACTGTGAAACGTACATATTCCGTGTCTTGTACTCAATTACTCCCCTAACTACAGCAATTTGTAACTTAACTGTAGTTTTTAAATGGCTGTACAAGTACTGTATAGTGCTGTCTTGAGCATTTTCAGGTAGTGTCACCGAGTTCTGACCTTTTTTTCCATGGGAAAACACTGAGAGCATAAACTGTTGTAATGAAAACATGACAAAGCCATTTGACTATCTTGTTCATAAATGATGGTGTCAAGACTTCTCATTTTGATGATACTGGCAGTTCATTGACATAAATACTTGCTTTTGAGGAATGGACTATACATTTTGAGCAAGTGACGTGCTTTTGCAGGTTATCCACTAGGTTTTGCAGTTTGCACTAATTGTTTTGAGAAATGCACTAACTGCTGTGCAAATGTTAATAGTGATGTGAGAAAAACACCAAAGCGAAAAAACGAAAAACGTCTGATGGGGTCATGCCAGTTTGTTACAGTTGATGACAATTTGCAACCTGCGGAGGTCACGTTTGTCTGTGCCACATATTGTCGGAACCGTACTATAACGTATGTGGAGAGCTCGAGAGCTTTATATATTTATTCATATTATATGTTATTATGCTGCATGTCATTGTTATCCTATGTAGGCTAGGCAACTACACTATTATTACCATCAAGGACATGAATGAATTTATAGAGGAAAGGAACATTTGCCAGGAACATGTTTATGCAAAGAAAGAGCTTTATTAAGCAAACACACAACTATGTACAAAGAGAGGATCTGCCCACACTTGGTAGCTCACGAGCAGCCCAAAAGCTACAACTCCGTGAACTGCCTGTTTGCTGCCTCAGGGCTGTATGTAACTGGCGGTTCTTTCTGAGGCGCCTATGGTGCGTGGCTCTGTACTTCGGGATCGCCTCTAACCGGGACTGCAGCGTGGCACTAGTGTTAATTTTGTCACCTATTTTTAATTTAGTCTTAGTCTTAGTCTTGTGACGAAATGTCCTTTTTAGTCTTTGTCATATTTAGTCATTCAAATATCATTTTTGTTAGTCAAGTTTTAGTCAACTAAAAGTCTCGTCATTTTAGTCTAGTTTTAGTCAAAAGAAAACTAAAGCTATCTTAGTCAGTTTTAGTCAAAACATTTTAGTCTTTTTTTATAACAAATTATTTCTGATTACCATTTGAGTCAAATAGTGTTTCACACATCTCAATTTTCCAACAATATTGTGTGTCCACAGGGCTACTCGTCTGTTATAATTACTCATTCTGATTTTTTTTGTCAGTCAGTACATGCACAGGTAAGTCGAGCTACAGTTATAGCTCGGCTGGGATTTGGCCATAGACAGTAAAAGATTTGACTGGACCACTGTCATGATCTTCATAGACCAGTGTTTCACAAAGTGTGGTCCGGGGACCACTGGTGGTCCATAAGTTATCCCAAGTGGTCCACGAGCAGACGTGGTAAAATATAATATAGATGAGTTGTTTGCAATATTGAACCAACTTGTATGTAAATTGAAACTGTTCTACAACACTGTCTATGTCAGATATGCCAGTTTAAATCATATGAATCCTCTGACACAATTAAATAAAGTGCAAAGACAATAAGCAAGGTGGTTCAGTGAGTATTGTGTAGGCTAATATACTGCTAGGTCTATTTTTTTTTTTTTTTTTCTGTAGGTGGTCCGTCGCTTTTTTTATTGATTAGTTAAGTGGTCCTTCATCTGAAAAAGTTTGAGAAACGCTGTCTTGGACCCAAGTATGAATGTTTTACTCCGCCACGCTAGATGGCGATATGCGCCCAAACACAACCCAAACTCTCAATCTTAGCTAACTTGCTAGCAAACTTTCCATATTAGCTTACTTGCTAGCAAACTTTGCATCATCAGTGTAACTAGTTAAATAGTTGACATTACTTTTCAAAACTTTTCGTATGGACATTCTGGGGGATGTTAATTTGTATATGTATGAGAGAAGCTTCAACTTCTGGGTTGAAATCTCCGGTGTTTTTGTTCCATGTAGTTTCCTGCTGCAGCCACAGGGTTGCAGCAACAGCACGTAGACTAGCCTACAGGAAAGTTGCTGCGCATGAACCATGAACTCATTCGAATATTTTGAAAAGGTAACAGCTATTCTGTCTTCTCATTTTGTAGACCGAAAATGGAAGAGAAATTTTATCTTGGTTTTATTTCAAGCAAAACATTTTAGTCTCGGGCCTTTTTTTCGTCAACAATAATGCATCTTAAGATAGTCTTAGTCAGTGTTTCAGGACATTAGTGCAGTCTCGGCCATCGCCTGCCTTAGTCATGGAAAAAAAAAAAGGTTGTTGACCTAACATTTTTCCCTCTCGCCTCGCCTGATCTAAAATTAACACTACGTGGCACAGAGTTCAGAGAGCTCCGGGCTACGAAAGGACGGCGATCGTACAATCCATTCAGACACCCAGCCAACAACGCCATCTTAATCAGACATCAGGTCTATGGCGGACTTCCAAAGTTCCACCTCGTCCTCTGCTAACACACTCTGTCTCGATTCCAGCAGCTGTAAAAAACAATTAATAAAGACAATCAGTACTGTGCGATGCACTGCGTATGGACACAACACATTTATCAATGCACCTGGAAAATAGTCACCAAAAAAAGTCTTACCCTCTTTCTAAGATCTATACATATCTATTTCCTTATACAGCAGAATGAAAGCATATTCTTTAAATCGTACCCTTGCTCCAGTTCGTAGCGCCTACAATTTGTCTCCGAGTTGTGAAGACGGCGTACTGCTTCCTGTAAATTACAAGACAAAAAATACACTTTAATAAAGCAAATTACACTGGTTCTGCTCACTTGTTCTTTTGTAAGGCTACTAGGTTACTCTTAGCTTTGGTTTTAGTCTAGGCTACTTTTAGCTTAGCTAGCAGTCATTGAACATATTCTTACCGCAAGCTTGGGATTGTGCACCCGTCTTCTCTTCTTAGAGTTAGTCTCTCCCGCACAATTTTTCGACTCCAGAGCAGCCAACCGGTCCTCTATGGACAGCAACCTGGAGTTTACCAAATTGCTTGAATGACTTGCAGACAGCTCCGAGCAAAGAGGAGGTCA
>NC_063209.1:30384081-30431581 GCF_017589495.1 Alosa alosa | reverse complement strand
ATTGTGTTGGTGTGAAGGGAAAATCCGAATCTAAACTTGAGTCTATCGACTGTTTTAAGTCAGGTTACATGATTGGAGCTTGCAGGGAACAGACATGTCATACCCAGCATAATTTCTGCCTGTTGAGTGTATTGCTGGGAGTTGTGTGGTTAACACATCCACTGTTTAAGCATGGGGGGATGACTGCCAAGCAAGGCCCACGTCAATTTCTGACAATTCATGGTAGTTTTTGGCGTTGCCTGCAAATTGCCGTGAACAGCCATTAACCTGAAGTTCCACAAAAATCTACAGTGCCTCATACTGACGAAAATCACACTTTTCATGCAGTGTGTGGTGTAGTGGTGTTAGTGCTTACTGCTTTGAACATTTTGCCTCCGTGAGACTCATGTTCGAAACCCAACAAAACCTTTGTTGATTCACTTTGACACATTTCCTGTTTGCACAGCATTTTGAGTGGATGCTTAAGCAGACATGCATTATTCATGACCTGGTGATTTCCGCGTGTTGATCTTGCTTCATATTCTGTCGCTACTATATGGGACAGAACTGCAGCTTACTTCCAAAACTCTAAAGCTGCTTGCTGTCAGATTCGGTTCCGAGGACACAAGTTGTCAATTGTGTATCAACAACACTCAATAACAGTTTATGTGATGTGTTAATCAATTAAATTCCCAACAATTTGACAACAGCTAGTTCTGGACTAGTTCAACTAGCCCTCTTGCTTGCGAGCGCAGTCGGCACCCGCTTCCTTATTTGGGTTTTGGGTTGCCATGTTTTAGCCTATGACAAAACGGTTGAAATTGAAAGTAAGTGATCGTGTATGTGTAGGGTGTATTTCATACACAATCTGGCAACCTGGGAAATGTCAGACTACAGTGTTTCCCAGAGAATTGAATTATATTTGTGGTGGTTGGTTTGCAGAATTAACTTTAACACATTAGCACAGCGTGGTTATGATGTGGGCCGCCACAAATAATTAAATGTATGAGATACACTGGACTAATAGAAAAAATGATCAAAAATGATAAGATTGATGGCCATGCAAATTACGGTAGTTTTCCGGGAGAAATAACAAAACGGGAGGGTGCCGGGAGATGACCTTGAAATACGGGAGAACCCAGGAAAAACGGGAGTGTTGACAGGTATGCACAAGACCAACAAATAGACTACAATATAACGACTTGAGTTATTTTCTGTTTACATCGGAATTGTCCACAGTGTTATGGATCCATTTGTCTGCAAAGCAACATAGGCAACAACAACATCTATCTTTAGAAATACAGGAGCAGCTGTAGAATGGTTATAGGAAAGTTTGAGAACCTGTGGCCTAAAACATCAACGTTTTGGGCAATATTGGTGGTTGCATCTTAGATCTGAAGTGAATTGGGTCGCAATAGTCTGTCATTTTTAAAAAGTGGGTCCCCAGAAAACAAGTTTGGGAAACACTGCCGTAAGCTACAGAACGATACTAAAGATCACCTTGTTGAAGTCATACAGTAGGTTAGACTTGGCTAAATCAGAGCCTGCTTTTTTTATCAAGCTGGGGCCAGAGATGATGGCCTTTGGTGAACAGTTTAGTGTGTAATGAGTAAAACCAAATCTGGTGAAATCTTTTTTCCATTTCCACTGTGCAGTAGTTTCATTAATTCCAATCGGAGGAAAGAAAGACTCTAACTCTCTAACTCACTAACTCACGTAGACACGTGCACATCGACAAGCTACGCAATCAATTATTCAGGGCAAGATGTCATGTTATTCTCCTCGCCAAGACTCGCCCCCACCGACCTGCCTCCTTTTCCTCCGCCCCTGAACAATCTGTGCGTCCTCCTCTCTCCTCATTCTGAGTACATCTCCAGATCACCTGATTCCTCTATTGCAACGCAGGACTGGGAGACGAAGAGGAAGAGGAAAGCTGTTTTTTTGTTTAATTAATTTGGTAGTTGTATTATCTGCTAGCTAGGATATAAGCCTAATGCAAAACCATTTTCTAATATTTTGCATAGATTGGTTATCGATAGGCATAAACAGGGCGCCCAATGCGTGAGACACGCATTTCAATTTGTTCACACACTCACACGCCACACCTTGTATTGCTGTTGTACCTAAATTAAAATCTGTTTCAGAGCCACCAACCCCAACCCCACCCCTACCATTCCTCATATGAGGCTGACTTCTGCGCTGCAGAAGACGAGCTAAAAACACCGCCACTAGCTCCCCTCCCCCAGCTTACTTCCATGACAGTAGCCAGCAAAGACAGGCCAAGAGCAGCTTCACACATTAGATCAGCTTGTGGGCCATTAGCAATCATATATATATATATGTATATGTATACTTAAAGTGTCGTGAATATTTCCCTCTCCGTATTAAAAATCCCAGGGACACGAATCAATCAGAAGGAGATAGTATACAATATAAAAGTACTTTATTATAAATATTTGTTAAAACGAATAGCAATTGGAATAGAAAAATTGGAAAAGAAATACACGCACTTTCGCCTGGTGAGACAACCTCAAGCAGGATCTTCCGACAAAAATGTGCATTTCTAGGAGAGAGATCGTGCGCATAAGTGACAATGATTTCTGGTGGTAGCAGAGTAATGGATACCTACAAGAATTGTTTCGAATAAGACAAAAAAAAGATGGATGAAATCAGGGCTCTACAGTGCGCCCATTTCACTCGCACATGCGAGTAAAAATGATGCTGTGCGAGTGCAAAAAAAATATTTAGGCGCACTGGTGCGAATGACTTCTAACCATGTCAATGTTTGTCTACAAAATACACCGCAACATCGAGAAACATTACTGGTGCAAACCATAGAATTGTGGGATATAGAATCACGTTGCGAATGCAGCATAAAAACTACACCTCCCATCAACGTTAGCAGTTTCGCGTTGTGACTCACTAGTAGTCGCTTCTATCAAATCTAAGAGCCAAGAGAAAAGCGGAAAGTTAGACTAGCTAACCAAGATGCAAAGATTGAAGAAATTAGTTCTTCTATCCACCGAATTCATTGGATATAGGAGGAACAGGATGAGATTCTGAGAATGCAGTGAGAGAAGGAAAGGTAACCTAACATGCCTTTCAGCCCAGTTAACGTATTGGCTGCAATATGCAAAATATAGCTGTAGCTTAACCGCACAAAAAGTACCCTCCCGTAATACTCCCATTTTATTCAAAGGTAGAACGCTACTGACAACTCCAGGCATCCACGCATGCTTGTTTGTTTACATCGAATACAAGCTGAAGTGCAAAACGAAAGTAGACCTAACGTTTGCCTACTGCCCCTATCAATGCAGATATTTCAAATAAAAACTAAAAGTATAAAACATATATCCTTGATTAGCCTATGTTGGTAGCCCTGGCAGCAAATGTAATTTGCTTCCGCTAGGGGCGCGTCTAGATTTCTAGGCTACTATGTTGGGTTTTGTGGAAGAGAAAATAGACTGTTTTAGTAGTAGTATTAGGCAGTATGCAGTCAGATAGGTCACCATTGGCATATTTGGTTTAGCTATAGATGGATTCACAAATAAATAAATTAGCCTACATTTGGCAGGATACTTGATATACAGGCTAAATGCAAATATGGCAATGTATTATATTATTTTACATTAACAAAATGTAGGAAAATAGAACAGACTGAAAATAAAGTAGGCACTGATCTTTAAAATCCTGTTTCCTGTAGCCTAAATGTTGTCAGTCATTCTTAATGTGACTTAACTGACTGTGCGCCCAAATTTTTGTCTGTGCTCCTAAATTTTTTAACTTGGGCGCACAAGTGCTCCTGAAAAAAAATGTTAGTGTAGAGCCCTGGATGAAATGTATCTACGCAATAGGTATCCGCACGCAGGGGGGAACAGCGAGTCAAGTGAAATACATCAACCTATTCTGTTCTTGCTGTTTGTCTCACGAGACAGCAGGGGGTTTGGACAGCGAGTTAAGTGAAATACATCAACCTATTCTGTTCTTGCTGTTTGTCTCACGATACAGCCTGTACTGAAACTATAGAAAGCCCCAGACGAATAGGCAAGATGTTTTGTGGTGCGTTGGAAAATGAGACATTTTATTTTATTTTTTTTTCCCCGAAAAGTGGGGTAGCCACTGGCCTCCTGAGCCAGTGACGTTGGAAGTGGGGGTTGTGACATGCCGGCTCAACAGGACTAGAGAAAGGGAGAGCGGTAGAGAGCACAGGCACACCAAACAGGGCGGGGTCTAAGACCTGCTAATATCCGTCACAGGGTGCACACTAAGACACTTGTCTATTTTCCTTGTAGACAGACCCATGGCTACACTAGACAGGCAGCTGTTCCCAGGGCACGCTTTCTCTGTCTATGATCTGCAGGCTTAGGGCCTCCTCGACGAGGAGATTGCCCGCGGATAATTTGCGGCACAATTGAATGGTAGACTATTATGGAACCGCGGACCGAAAGAAAAAGAAACTAAACATTTTCCTGATTAGAAAATATTTCTTAATTTAGTGTTACACACGGGTGAAAATCAATAAAAATTCCTGATGGAAGCAAGTGTGCGGACAATCCACTGTTTGTTAATTTAGTGTTATCAAATAAAGAGACATGCAATTGGGGGGTAGTGATGTCAGCGCGCATTCAATGTAGGTGCGTGTCTGCGCAAGTAAAACTGAACCACTGGAGATGACGTGTATAGAAGCAACAAACAACATTATTTAAAACAAAGAATGAAGCGGATCCTTGCTGTCCATGAAAACAGCATAGAGACTGGCTAGTCTAATCCAAAAATGTAAATAACAGGTCTTTGAATTGACACGCGAAATGATCTGTTGTAGGCCTATAGTAGAAAATATTGTAGTAAATAGCCTGGTGATAGCACAGCTTTTAAACATTTATTTCACTTTCGCTGGAGAGCGGGCTGTTGCACAAACAAATGAATTAGGGTGATGATCTGCATCTCTCACCAAAAGCTATAGTTTTGCTAACCCATTCGCACAATAAATAATTCTGAAAGGTTCTCTCCATTGTTAACGTGCAATATTTCTCCATGTGGGGCAGTGTCAATTATTTTGCAGTCACTTTGTCTGTTTTTATAACCCAGAAGGATCAATATACTTACCAATGGATAGCTCTGTGTCTCCTCTTTCATCTGATATGCTTGCCATATCTATGCGATCACGAGTTCGCGAGTAATTCAATCTAGAGTAATAGGTGCGCAGGTGAACGCAGAGAAGTATAGACTGTAAATATGATGCAATTTGATTTAATTTCATGATTTTTTTTTTTATTTTCATACTTGATCGTACAGACAAGTGCATAGTCTCGTTGGAAATCCCCACTTTTGCTCTGTCACGCAATAAAGGTTTCATCTTGCTGCAATGAACAGTTCCAGAGCAATGTAACAGAGAAGAAAGGATGTGTTTTTTGACGCACTTTGCATCAATCGGGTTCTATGGGTTAATACAAAATAGCTTATTGGATGTCCTCTGCCTCAAAACTCTCCATATTTCCATATACAAATATATATTTTCATACTAGGTTGCTTTCTTGGCTGTTGTGTTTTGAAATGCTGGCTATAAATGTAGAAATGGCTGTAAATGTTGTCATAATGCGAGTAATAATGGTAACATATGTACAGTATATCTTCATTGATTTATCTACACATCAATCAACATTAATTAACAATATTGTTAGCCTAACAATTGCTCTTTAAAAAATGCCATCCAACACATATTTACTTTTGTGCTCAAATCACCAGATCAACAAACTGAAACTATGCAAACTTAGTTTCAGATGTTACTGCAGCTATCTCTGGGCTCACAGTTTTTCCATTGCATCAGCCATAAACGTTACGCAATACGCAATAAAGGACCAGTGGACTATGTGCCACAGAAGGCTGTTTCAGGCAGCACTTTATTTCCGGTGGAGCGTCAGCAAGCGCATCTGCACTTTTATTCTGCTCCTTCCTGTTCACTCAGACACTAAACATGTTTCTGCCCAACAGTGCAACACTTCAACACACACATAAATCCTTCAGACAGACAGATAGATAGATAGATAGATAGATACTTTATTCATCCCAAGGGAAATTTTAGGCATCCAGTAACTTATACAACCATATCACAACAAACACACACATATATCTCACACACATAAAAATCACTCACATAAATGCCAAACGTAAAAAGGGCATATGAAGTGATTATAAAGGTCTGGTCTGGACTGACCATGATAAGGTGACCATGATAAGGTGCTATGGTAGTGTGTGAGCAATGGTGCTATGGTATGGTGACCATGATAAGGTGCTATGGTAGAGTGTGAGCAATGGTGCTATGGTATGGTGACCATGATAAGGTGCTATGGTATGGACTGACCATGATAAGGTGCTATGGTAGTGTGTGAGCAATGGTGCTATGGTATGGTGACCATGATAAGGTGCTATGGTATGGTGACCATGATGAGGTGCTATGGTATGGTGACCATGATGAGGTGCTATGGTATGGTGACCATGATAAGGTGCTATGGTATGGTGACCATGATAAGGTGCTATGGTATGGTGACCATGATAAGGTGCTATGGTATGGTGACCATGATGAGGTGCTATGGTATGGTGACCATGATAAGGTGCTATGGTAGAGTGCTTTCTTTTTTATTCCCATCATCAAATTCCTGAATTTTTGGTCAACGTTTCCCGAAACACCAGAGCTCATGAAACTTGGTGGGCATGCGTGTGAGTGTGTGGGGGGGCATGTTACCCCACTAGACTTTTACTTACTGAAACCCCCCAAAAATGTTTTTTCCTAAATAACCACCTGAACGTAACACCGAAGATGACCGCATTTATATGATATGTTGGTCTCAAGGGCCCACATCAACCTAGCCCAAAACCACTTATTTGTGATTTGCGGAGTGGTAGATGTAGCCTATAGCTCTGACCAGCTAAGAAAATATAGGCTAAAGCAAAGTCCTTTTAGGCAAGTCCCTCCACTCGGTGGCTATATCGCAACGCTTTTTGGGCACTCACCTATTCAGCAGAAATGCGCGTGCGCAAGGCTTCACGACACCAATCTTGCTCCAGCGGCGAGTTCACAACACATGATTGGGAAGATGTGTTCACAACACACCACATGATTGGCTCCATGTATTCACATGTCGACATTTTGCCGAGGAAGGGGTGGGATATGTGTAGACAACGGCAAACTAACCCCATGCATTTCTATGGAGGATTTTTTGAGTGCTGTGTCTCCTCATTAGAAAGTCTGGCTAAAGGAACAGCAGACCTACAGAATATTCTAAATTGGCTAATTTCCTTTCTCAGTGTCAGAAATGTCACTTGTACTGACACATATGAATTTAAACCATGTTCAATTCGAAAGCATCTAGCTAGTGACAGGAAGATTTAGGAGGAAAAAGAGAGCAAACTCTGTGTAACCTACCTGATTCCACATTCAGTGTTCAGTATTTGGCCTATAATTTAGCCGGTCGTGTTACTCTCTTTTTTCACCACACATGTGTTTGCATCTCTGCAAATTGACGAGCATGATTTATTTTCGCGGACAGGATGTACAAGAGTGAGCGACAGTCAAATTTTGTACCACTATGCGGTATATCTAGTCTGGCCAGTGAGTCATCATCTCGCAAAGAGACACTCTCCTGTGTGAGACTGTTACCATGGTTACTAATGATGACATCACCTGGGATCTGCGAGCAGGTCCTGGGCATAGAAGCACAGGTATTCCAGTCACAACTGTGACGGTCTAGCTACGACCGCACATGACTGGTGAACTGTCAGCACTCGTCCTCTACACATCAGCTGATATTTGTGCACACACACACAACACACACTCGTACATGGGCCATTGCTATGTGGCTAGCACTTTTAAGATGTGTAAGAAACAACACAACACGGAGCTATTAGCAATGGTGGCACATTTATTGTTTGTCTGAATTAGACACATAAGTTTGAATGTTTGTCAACCGATAGCTACCGATTCGCGTTCATGGCGTTCTCTCGTTTCAGCTTCTGAAGGTCCGGTGGCAAAGGAGGGCCGACTGGATCGCATGGACTGTTTATTGTTTCCAGGCGGTATTGGACCGTTCCATTAGGTTAATTGATTGTGAGGTATTTCGAGACGGAACTGATCAAGCCGCATCGATGATTAGTCTTTCCACATGTAACCAAGTTTATTATTTAACAATGTATTTAGCTCATTCTGCTAGTGGCAAATTATATATATTTATGCTTGTGGCCCAGGGTCTGTCTTGTCTATTGTGTGTTAATTGATTGTTTAGTGTTTACCTGTCTATGTTAAATGGTGCTGGCCGCCAGGTATATGTTCCCCTCTGTCTAGTCTGATGTTAGTCTTGTCTGGCCTATGTGATGTGTAGGGTACTGTGAGTACTATGACTGCTGTATTTTGATTAGAAGCTAAAGCAGATTTTTCATACTGGTTCAATCTCGCAAGATTAGATGCTAAAGCAGAGTTTTCATACTGGTTCAATATCGCAATTTTGGAAGATTATTATTAGCATTTTTCTTTGCATTTTTCTATGGACTCTTCTGCTTGGTTGTTCGAGCCAAGCCGAATAATAAATTACTGTCCATCTTCACTACTGTCTCTGCTTCTTTGGCCACACCCACATTTGTTAATGGTAACTTCCGCTCGGTTCCATTACAACAACAAATCAAAATAATTAATACGACAAATATTTCAATTAATTGATAATTGTATTACTTTTCATTCAACTCAGTACACTTACCCCCATTTTGAATAAAATTAATAAATCATAAATCATAATGATGTGCTCACCATACTTAATGCTTTAGTTGATGTGTTGTTCATGTATGAGGTCATGAATGACAGACTATGAACTCATGTAAATTCCTGATGATTCATGAGATATTAAGGAATGAAGTAATGCGTAAATCATGAATTAATTAATGCATGAGTTCATGATAATTCATGTCCCTTACCGTAAGTGTTACCCAAAATCCTTATACCTTCCGATGATGACCAACACAATCCTTATACCATCGATGATGACCAACACAATCCTCATACCATCGATGATGACCAACACAATCCTCATAATCCTTATACCATCGATGATGACCAACACAATCCTTATACCATCGATGATGACCAACACAATCCTTATACCATCGATGATGACCAACACAATCCTTATACCATCGATGATGACCAACACAATCCTCATACCATCGATGATGACCAACACAATCCTTATACCATCGATGATGACCAACACAATCCTTATACCATCGATGATGACCAACACAATCCTTATACCATCGATGATGACCAACACAATCCTTATACCATCGATGATGACCAACACAATCCTCATACCATCGATGATGACCAACACAATCCTTATACCATCGATGATGACCAACACAATCCTTATACCATCGATGATGACCAACACAATCCTTATACCATCGATGATGACCAACACAATTTATACCTTCGGGATGATGACCAACACAATCCTTATACCATCGATGATGACCAACACAACTCCTTTTCATTCAATTTACACCCCCCATTTTGAATTAAAATTAAAAATCATAAATCATAATGATGTGCTCACCATACTTAATGCTTTAGTTGATGTGTTGTTCATGTATGAGGTCATGAATGACAGACTATGAACTCATGTAAATTCCTGATGATTCATGAGATATTAAGGAATGAAGTAATGCGTAAATCATGAATTAATTAATGCATGAGTTCATGATAATTCATGTCCCCTTACCGTAAAGTGTTACCCAAAATCCTTATACCTTCGATGATGACCAACACAATCCTTATACCATCGATGATGACCAACACAATCCTCATACCATCGATGATGACCAACACAATCCTCATGTCCGTTTGTTCTACAGCGGAGTCATTAACAGTAGATCTTTAGGTTAGCTGAGAAGCGAAGCAACTTGGCTACAAATAACTGTAAATTGTGCTACATATTTCTACAGAATAACAGGTTTATTTGACAACACAATACCAAGTAGGTTTACTTTTGCCTTTTGATGTTTTTGCTTCCAGGCGCTCTGAGTGAACCCTTTTGCAAAGACGGGGATACTCCAGGTAAGAGGAGACACCTTTAATCTCCATCATTCATGTGATTCCACTATCTGATGCTGTCAGAACAGAAGAATCTATCAAAGCTTCATGTCCTCAGAGATCATCTGCTGTATGCTTCAACAGCTCACACACATCCCCTACACACACACACACACACACACACACACACATATACACACACAGCAACCCCCCTACACACACACACAAAGCGTCCCCTACACACACACAGCAACCCCACCTCCCCCAACACACACACACACACACACACACACAGCTCCCCTCACACACACACACACAGTAACCCCCCTACACACACACACAAAGCGTCCCCTACACACACACACACACACACACACATAAAGCCCCTACTCACGCACTCACATACTCACACACTCACCATACTCACACTCACATATTCACGCACTCACATACTCACACACTCACCATACTCACACTCACATACTCACACACTCACCATACTCACGCACTCACCATACTCACGCACTCACATACTCACCATACTCACACTCACATACTATAATAATAATAATAATAATAATAATAATAAAGCTTTATTTGTATAGCACCTTTCATACACAGAATGCAGCTCAAAGTGCTTTTACATTTGAAGCATGTAACACAATAATAGTCAGTCAGTCATTATCAATCACTTTTCTTTGCTGTTTATGTTATACTCAGCAACATATCAAAAATATAGAAAATGACGCCATAAGACTGGCAGCCTTAACCCTCTTACCCCCACAAGCACGCCATATGGCAACTGTGGCAAGGAAAAACTCCCATATTCCAGGAAGAAACCTTGAGCAGAACCTGACTTAATAGGGGAGCCCATCTGTTTCTGGCTGGCTGCCTCCAATAGTAGCAGATGTAGAATAATCTGAAAATGTAGTCTACAGGATAAGATGAGTTAACTAAAAGCTTTCCTGTACAGGTATGTTTTCAGATCTTTTTAAAATATTTACTGAACTCGCCTGCTTGATGTACAGAGGCAGGGTGTTCCATAGTTTGGGGCATAATGGATAAACGCAGCTTCTCCACTTTGTTTGTGGAGCACTTTGGGCAATGATTAAAAGATTAGAATTGATGATCTAAGTTTCCTTTGTGGTTGATAAGATATTAAAAGCTCAGAGATATATGAAGGTGCTATGCCATTCAGAGCTTTGTAAGTAATTAACATAACCTTAAAATCAATTCTATAGGAAATAGGAGCCAGTGCAGTTCAGCCAACACAGGGGTGATGTGTTCTCTTTCTTAGTCTTAGTTAAAAAGTCTAGCCAGCAGAGTTCTGTATGAGTGCCAATTTCTTTAGATGTTTTTGGGAAGACCAGTGAAAAGTGCATTGCAGTAGTCTAACCTGCTAGTGATAAAGGCGGAATTAGTTTTTCTGCATCTTGTTGAGTTAAAAGGGCCGCACTTTGGCAATGTTTCTCAAGTGGAAATAGGCTGTCTGAGTAACTTTACTGATATGGGGCTTAAAACTTAACTCTGCATCTAAGATGACACCGAGGCTTGTTACTTTTTGGTTTGACCTGGTGTGCCAAGTTCCCCAGATTACTAAGAATAATATCTCGCTTTTAGTTTTGGTCCAACCAGAAGTACCTCTGTTTTGTCATCATTTAGTTTCAAAAAGTTTTTGCTCATCCACTGATTAATGGAGGTTAGGCATGCAGTGAGGGAGCAAAGGCCATCTGGGTTAGTTGGCTCCACAGAAAGATACAATTGGGTATCATCATACTCACACACTCACATACTCACATACTCACACACTCACCATACTCACACACTCACACACTCACCATACTCACGCACTCACATACTCACACACTCACCATACTCATACTCACATACTCACCATACTCACACACTCACCATACTCACGCACTCACATACTCACACACTCACCATACTCACACACTCACCATACTCACACACTCACCATACTCACATACTCACACACTCACCATACTCACACACTCACACACTCACCATACTCACGCACTCACATACTCACACACTCACATACTCACACACTCACATACTCACACACTCACCATACTCACACACTCACCATACTCACACTCACATACTCACACACTCACCATACTCACACTCACATACTCACACACTCACCATACCCCCTTACACACTCACCACGTCAGGTGCATGTTGCTGTGAATGAAAGTGTCTTTAATTGAGGTGTTGTCTTCCAAACTAATATGTGCCAGCTTGCAGTACATGTGGCAAAGCTCCAAGACCTTTTCTTTGTTCACCAGTGAACATCTCGTACAACAACGAGACAGATGGATTTAGTGTCTACATATCCACGTGTGAACTGAAAGTCACTAACAACCTGCAAAATTTCACCTGCCGTTGGATGGGGAGGCCATGTTATGCCCAGTGTTCCGGTGGGAATGCGTCTCTGGTGAACCTGACTGACCCCAACTATGTGTGTCATCATAACAAATGCGCAAGCTTCTACTTACATGGTGAGCGATGTGCAATACAAAACAGTAACAAAGTTGTTTACAAATACATAATGTGTGAAGTTGATTTTGTTGTTAAGGCTCATAGGCATATGAAATGAGGGATAAGGTATTGTCTGGGTTAGGGTGACATATAAAATGAGGGATAAGGTATTGTCTGGGTTAGGGTGACATATAATATGAGGGACAAGGTATTGTCTGCTAGTCTCTTCTAATCTCCAACACAACACATATTACCCAACATGCCCAAGACACATTTACTATGCACTTCCATTACACATCTAACAACCCAGCATGCCCAAAACAACCCAGCATGCCCAAGACACATTTACTATGCACTTCCATTACACATCTAACAACCCAGCATGCCCAAACAACCCAACATGCCCAAGACACATTTACTATGCACTTCCATTACACATCTAACAACCCAACATGCCCAAGACACATTTACTATGCACTTCCATTACACATCTAACAACCCAGCATGCCCAAAACAACCCAGCATGCCCAAAACAACCCAACATGCCCAAAACACATTTACTATGCACTTCCATTACACATCTAACAACCCAGCATGCCCAAAACAACCCAGCATGCCCAAAACAACCCAACATGCCCAAAACACATTTACTATGCACTTCCATTACACATCTAACAACCCAGCATGCCCAAAACAACCCAACATGCCCAAAACACATTTACTATGCACTTCCATTCTTCTTCTTCTTCTTTGTTCAAACACTGCGGGCACTGGGACAGTAGTAGACACAGGCGTCTATATGGGACAGTATTAGACACAGGCGTCTATATGGGACAGTATTAGACACAGGCGTCTATATGGGACAGGCCTTAATTCCCTTTTACACAAAACGTTTCATCTGCAAAGATGGAAAACATTATCAAATGAATTATTTCAAACACATTGAATGTCTACCCATATGACTAGGCTATCCGATGACAATTACGATCATCATTCATTTAGTGTTGAGATGTTCATTGAGTGAGATAACAGATGAAACATGCTTTAATCAAAAATAATTTACAAAGAGATCCTATCACACTGAAAGCTCATATTTTGTCACTAGCAACCTAGCCTACATCTGTACTCTATCAAATACAGTTGCATTATCAGCCCTGATCAAAACCGTTCAGGAATTATTTATGCAAAAGTGGAACGTGCTTAATGTTTCATTCTCCCTTCCTTTCAGCATGAATGAAACAGCATGAGAGACCATGAACCATATTGTTTCTCCCGTATTTGATTTGGCAAATTTGACAACAGTCAGCTTACATTTCAAATCATAGCCTACTTCTTTCTCTTTATTGCCCCGGCGGTACGCATTCACAATAAAGAATAACATTTGCGAACCCTTTTGTTTTGTTGCCAGCATAAAAACAAGCTTACTATACCATCGGCCTATCCGCAAATTAGAAACAAAAGGGATGAATTGAACTATGACGAAGACGGACATATAGGCATAGTTCATTTTGGAAAATGTATACAATTTGGAACTCTAGCTTTCCCCCACCGCAGTCTTTTAATGCCATCTAATCATAACGTTAGTGTGCGCAGTCTGCACTAGGGCTGTCCAAATTGCTCAACAATGACGTTTGAATATTCCCTGTGTGGTGTGTGTGTGTGTGTGGTGTGTGTGTGTGTGTGTGTGTGTGTGTGTGGTGTGTGTGTGTGTGTGTGGTGTGTGTGTGTGTGTGTGGTGTGTGTGTGTGTGTGTGTGTGTGTGTGTGTGTGTGTGTGTGTGTGTGTGTGTGTGTGTGTGTGTGTGTGTGTGTGTGTGTGTGTGTGTGTGTGTGTGTGTGTGTGTGTGTGTGTGTGTGTGTGTGTGTGTGGTGTGTGTGTGTGGTGTATGTGTGTGTGGTGTATGTGTGTGGTGGTGTGTGTGTGTGTGTGGTGCATTTGTGTGTGTGTGTGTGTGTGGTGCATGTGTGTGTGTGTGTGTGTGTGTGTGTGTGTGTGTGTGGTGTGTGTGGTGTGCATTTGTGTGTGTGTGTGTGTGTGTGGTGTGCATGTGTGTGTGTGTGTGTGTGCATGTGTGTGTGTGTGTGTGTGGTCTCTGGCCTGACCCCTCTGCCCTGTGGTCTCCCATAGGCTCAAACCTGTCCTGTTTCACCATCATGTGCACCGAAGAGAACATTATTGCATTTCTACATGAAAATGACAATCAAAATGCAACAGTTGAAGACCTGAAAAGAACTCTGAATGTAAAAAGGATTTGCTCCAATAACTTTGATGAGATGAAGTTAGTGGACTTCTACACTGGGTGAGTAAAGAGGTTTGATAAAGACGTGTTTATGTGTTTATGTGTTTATGGTTCCCAGACACTTCTTCCCATTTGTGCTTTTCTCCCTCCTGACTGTTGCAGTGTGGAAAACCACATCATTCATAATGTCATCAGGGACACGTTGATAACTACTTCTCCCGTGGAGCACGACTTGGTGGATATAGTCATGACCATTACTAGAGTGAACGGCAGCACACAAGACAACTTCATCAATGCAACATCTCAAATGGTGAGAAAGACAAACAGACAGACACATACAGACACCAACGGTATAGAAACAGACAGACCACACAGACACATACAGACACCAACGGTATAGAAACAGACAGACCACACAGACACATACAGACACCAACGGTATAGAAACAGACAGACCACACAGACACATACAGACACCAACGGTATAGAAACAGACCACACAGACACATACAGACACCAACGGTATAGAAACAGACAGACCACACAGACACATACAGACACCAACGGTATAGAAACAGACAGACCACACAGACACATACAGACACCAACGGTATAGAAACAGACTGACCACACAGACACATACAGACACCAACGGTATATAAACAGACAGACCACACAGACACATACAGACACCAACGGTATAGAAACAGACAGACCACACAGACACATACAGACACCAACGGTATAGAAACAGACAGACCACACAGACACATACAGACACCAACGGTATAGAAACAGACTGACAGGCACAGACACATCAGGCCTATTGCTCTGTCAGTTAGCTTTATGCTAGCTGAGCTGCGTTTCAGAACCGTACTCACACAGGATCAGCTGATTCATAGTTAAACTGCTTGGAAGCCGGAACTATGATATCCTGTCTATAATGGTGAGTAAGATCCTGCCAAATATTTGCTTTTTAAAGCTCAACACAGACTAATTATGTGGGGCTGTTAAGGGATAACATTGATCTATTTCTACCGCTCTGGTCTTTCATTAGTCAAGTCAAGTTTATTTATATAGCACATTTCATACACAGAGGTCATTCAATGTGCTTTACATAAACAAAACCAAACAATAATAACAAATAAAAGCATAGAAGGGCAATATAGTCAAAGAATAGTTAAAAGGTAAAGATCATAATAAAAAGAAAACATAAAACACAAAGTAAAATCATTTAAAAATAAAGAATAATTAGTAAGCAAAAACAAAGGCAAAAGTAGTAAAAAAAAGTAATATAAGACAAAGTAGAATAATTATCAAGGCAGATTCAGAATTTGTAACTCGGCACAGTTAGCAGAAAGCATCTGAGAACAGTTTGGTCTTAAGTCTAGATTTAAAACTGGCTACAGTTGGGGCCTTTTAATGTCATCCCTAAAGTTGGTTCCACAGTTGAGCCGCATAGCAGCTAAAAGCTGCTTCACCATGTTTAGTTCTAACTGTATGTTTTACTAGCAGGTTTTTCACCTGGGACCTGAGAGGACGAGAAGGTGTGTACTGCTGAAGCATGTCTGACAAGTATTTAGGTCCTGCTCCATTTAACTGATTTATGAACAAGCAATAGTGCTTTAAAGTCAATTCTGTGACTTACTGGAAGCCAGTGCAAGGACTTAAGAATTGGAGTAATGTGGTCAGTTCTTTTAGTTTTTGTTAGAGTCCTAGCTGCTGCATTTTGTATCACCTGAAGCTGTTTAATAGTCTTTTTAGGAAGGCCTGTGAACAGTCCATTGCAGTAATCAACTCTGCTGGAGATAAATGCATGAATGAGTTTTTTTAAGTCATGTTTTGACATCAGCCCTCTGAGTTTGGCAATATTTTTGAGGTGGTAAAAGCTGATTTAGTTATCGCCATGTGGCTGTTGAAATTTAGATCACTGTCAATTAATACACCAAGATTTTTAACAGTATCCTTTGCCTTAAACCCTTTTGTGTCAAGGAGAGTGGCAACCCTAAGTCTTTCCTCATTTTTACCAAATATAATTACACATAGATTCAAGAGGACCATAGTCGTTTGGTGATAGAGCTAAGTAAATTTGTGTGTCATCTGCATAGCTATGATATGAAATCAAATTATTTTGAATGATTTGTCCAAGTGGGAGCATATAGAGGTTGAATAATAGTGGCCCCAAGATCGACCCCTGGGGAACACCACAGGTCAAGGACGTTGGTGTTGAGGTACAGTTTCCGATGGCAACAAAGAAGCTCCTTTCTTGTAGATATGATTTTAGCCAGCTGATAACTATGCCTGTAAATCCAACCCAGTGTTCTAGTCTGTGTAGTAAAATATTGTGATCAACAGTGTCAAATGCTGCACTAAGGTCCAGTAGCACTAGGACTGATGTTTTACCTGAATCTGTGTTGAGGCGTATGTCATTGGAAACTTTAATGAGAGCTGTTTCAGTGCTGCTCATTAGCCAGCGGCAAGCGGCAGGTTTGCTATTGTTCTCTACGGTTCGTCAGTGGAACGGTGGCAACGGTGGCATAACGCTAGCTAACTTTCAAAGCGCAACGCAAGCGTATTCAATTAACAAACTGTTTGTGTTGCTTAGGAACGAGATAGAACGTATTATGGTCTGAGCGTTGCGCTATGTTTGCCGCTTGCCGCTGGCTGATGAGATGCCTTAAACTTCATCTTTGTCAAGACTAAGCTAATATACACATACAGGTGCCCTCTGAAAAGCTTTGAAGACACAGCAACTGAGATGAAGGTAAAACACTGCAGCAGATTACAGTAAACCAGAGGTGCTAATGTCACAGCAATGGGGAGTAGCCTAAGAGGTCACGTGACGTATTAATCTCATCACAAGTTTAAAACCGTGTTAAACTATAAAAAGTGTTTAAGATGACTTCCGGTGAGCCACGCTGCGAAATGGTCTTGCCACACTGAGCTCCTGCTGCATCTTAACCTTTTTTGACGCATATTACTTTGAAAGTGTAGTTCTGACTTCAGACACAATACCTACATTTCGGTGAACGATGCCGAACAAAAATCCTGCGAGTTCTCCTCAAAAACAGCATGAAGTTGTTAATAAGCGCTTCAAGGCTAGTTTGCCACATGAGGATATAGCATTGCTAATCAAACAGACAGTGGAGGCAGAAAGAGAGACTCTGCGAGAGGTGGTAAGTGCCACGCTAACAGAGACTTTAGATAAAGCACTGTCGCCTCTCAGCGCTTGTATCTCGGAGAACGGAGCCCTGCTACGTTCTCTTCAAGACAATATCGACTGCCAAGCAGCTAAAGTTGAGGCTATAACCACTAAAGTAGATGGCCTCCAAGGCTCTGTTCGTCAAGTAAAAAGAGAAGCTAACCACTGCATTACTGAACTGAGCAGAAGTAGAAATGCTTTCAAAGGAGTACGAGCCCGTTGTCGCCAGATGGGAATAGACACATTTTTGATCTACCCAGCTACTCTGCGGATTAAAATCAACGGCGAAACTAAATCGTTCCACTCTGCTGAAGATGCCGAACAGTTTATGTCATGCTATGATGTCAGATCTGAACCAAACCAGCTAACCAGTTTTGATCCAATCGCACCAGCTGAACCAGCTACAGGGCCAAGATCCGAAGAGCGAGTTACACTTGATATGGAGAGCTGATGGTCTGGTTTGATTGTGTGGTATAACCTATGTTAGCCTGTTCAGTTTACACAAATGGGACAATTCATGTTACCAAATGCAGTTCCACTGATTATCTAGTTAGCCTAGGGTATTTTATTACGAAGGTCAGGAAAATATCCTCAGTTGTATTGAATTTGACTAGCGTTGAGGCGCTTCGTTTTTGCTGTATCAAATCCAAGCAGGATTGTATGTTTTCTCTTTTATTATGATTCAGTGATTTTAATTTCTACCACCACGTTTCCTTTATAGTTAAACTACACTCGACTAGTTTTATTTCTGTTCAAGGGGTAGGATAGGCGCAAGTTCATTGTTAATAGACTTCGCCTCGTGAATGTCACGGACGTTAGCTATAGAGGGGTTTGAGGGAGGGGTGGGGGTGTGGCTGCGGCCACACATGAGCCAACACATGGAGACTTGTATGTTTCAGCTGTCTGAATATGTAACGTTTATTGCTAGTCAGAATGCTTTTTCGTACACTGTTTTTTCTAGAAGCATGTTTCTTTAGTTTCGTTTAATATTCGATGATAATGGGTAACCACACCAAATTATCCCTTAACGTCAAGGGGCTGAATTCACCTTTCAAACGCGCCAGTGTTCTAGATTTTCTACATAGGCATAACGTTGATGTAGCGCTCCTGCAAGAGACGCACTTTAGACCAAAAGATGTAACTAGAACGCAAAATAAGCATTATAAACCCATCGTCGCCTCTGGAGATGGTTCTCACACCAAAGGTGTCCTGATACTAATGAAACGGAACTTAACTCTACAAATTGAAAAAATAAGCTCTGGTACATCAGGGAGGTTTTTCCCAAATCTAGCAAAAGAGCTGCTTTCTTTGAACGACTACCTTTTAATTATTGGAGCAGATATGAATACATTTTTTGATAGAAACTTAGACAGGTCTCATGCCAACATTTCAACAATTCAAGCCACTGCATCGGAGTCTTTAAAGCACTTTTCTAAGAGTTTGAATTTAATAGATATTTGGAGAATAAATAATCCAACTACCAAAAACTTTACCTATTATTCAGCTGCTCATAAAATGTAATCTAGAATAGATTTTATTCTGTTATCATCAAAACTGGGTCAGTATGTTAAATCAGTCAATATATGTCCACGCTACATGTCAGACCACAATCCAGTTATTGCTACTTTTGACTTCTTTCCCATGCATAGGACGCCAACAAGGTGGAGATTCAACACAACTCTCCTTCAGAATGAAGAATATCTCACTCAATTAAAACTGAAATTAAGAGAATTCATTGACATTAATATCAGTAGTGTTTCTAACCCCATGTTTGTATGGGCTGTGGTCAAGGGTTTCTTAAGAAACAATGCCATCTGTTTTTGTACACATCTTAAGAAATTGAAAGCAATCCGAATAAAAGACTTGGAGTCAGAGTGTCAAAGTTTGGAAAGGGAGTTGAATTCTAGGTACTCTGAAGAAAAAGATGTTCAACTCAAGATTAAGCAGTCAGAACTAAATTATTTGGTCAAGCAAAGAGTTGAATACTTAATGCATATAACCAAACATAAGTATTATTCGGAGAGTAGTAAACCAAGCAAACTCCTTGCATTGACTCTCAAGAAACAGGAGAATAAAATGTCCATTTCTGCTATCCGCAATCCTCTTAAAGGGACTGTAACAGCACCACCTGTTATAAATGATACTTTCAAGACCTTTTTTACAAACTTATATTCATCTGAATTCTCACCATCCCAGGACCAGTTTGATGATTTTTTTCAAAACATTGAGCTTCCAGGTCTCTCTTCCGATGAACTTGAAAAGCTAGATTCCCCAATTACATTAGAAGAGCTTCACCAAGCCTTAAAGCTTACTAATAAAGGTCGTTCCCCTGGAATTGATGGGCTCCCAGCGGAATTATTTCTGACATGCTGGGAAATACTGGGACCATTATGGCTGGATGTGCTAAATTATGCTAGATAATGGCAGCTTTCTTAAAGATATTAATATGTCACTCAAAACCTTGTTAGCAAAGCCAGGCAAAGACCCCATGGAATGTGCAAATTACTGTCCCATCTCATTAATAAGTGCAGACCTAAAAATATATGCCAAAGCGCTGGCCTTACGCCTTGAGAAAGTAGTGGGTAAGCTGATCCACATGGATCAGACCGGCTTCATGAAAGAGCGTCTAGCATCTGATAATATAAGGCGGCTTCTTCATATTATTGATGAGACAGGGAAAACATATTCCCCCAAATGGATTGTTTTTCTAGATGCACAAAATGCATTTGACCGATTGGAGTGGAAGTACCTATGGAGAGCCCTGGAAGAATTCAAATTTGGTCCAAATTTTATACGCTAACCCATCTGCGAGAGTTTTTACTGGTGGGATTTCCTCTGACCCATTTAGCATATTCCGTGGGACGAGGCAGGGATGTCCTCTTTCTCCTCTTCTTTTTAATCTTTCAATTGAACCCTTGGCCCAGTTTATTCGTCAAAATAATATTTCAATGCCAATAACAATAGGTCCTTCACAGCATCATATATCTCTTTATGCCGATGATACATTGATTTACATATCTGATATTCAGACCTCCTTACCAAAGATCATGAGTATGCTGGACAATTTTGGGAAACTCTCAGGCTTTAAAATCAACTTTAAAAAATCAGTTCTCATGCTCCTCAATGTGGACAAAAATGAGCTGACTGTTCCATCTGACATTGTGGTGGCTGACCAAGTGTCCTATTTAGCTCTTCAGATAACATCAACTTTGTCAGCTATTTCCAAGATCAATTATTGCACTATTTTGAAGAAACTAGAAAATGATATCAATAGATGGATGCCACTGCCATCATCAGTACCTAGTCGAATTTCGGTCGTTAAAATGAATGTTTTGCCCCGAATTAATTTCATTAGTTCAATGATACCTCTGCCCCCTCCAGTGGATTACTGGAAAAAACTTGATACTCTGCTTAGGTCGTTTGTATGGAATAAGAGGCGTCCACGGATAAAATGGTCAATGTTACAACAACCCAAACTCCAAGGAGGTTGGGCCCTCCCACATTTTAAGCTATATCATTGGTCCTTTATATTACAGCATAGTAGGCACTGGTTTAACTTAAATGCACAAACCTCCTGGATTGAAATTGAAAGAGCTCTTGTGGCTCCAATAAGACTTCAAGATTACTTATTTTCAGGTATTTCAGCTAGACAATCGTCCTTACGGTGTGGCCCCATTGTATCTTATTTGTTGAAAACCTTCAAAATAGTAGAAAGATATTTGGGTGTGGAAGTAAAATGGCACAAACACTCTCCAAATCGATGTTTACTTTCTGGGAACAAAACATTTAATCAAGGTCCATGGGTGCATACAGATATACATATACTAAATGACATAAATGGAGAAGACTCATTATTGAGTTTTGGTGACCTGGTCTCTCATTATGGTATCCCTACTCATTCACTTTTTCACTATTTTAAGTTACGATCAGCCCTTAGATCCTGTAATGTCCAATGGGGTTCCAATTTACAACTACATCCTATTGTAGAATTGATACAAAGAGCACCCAGAAGGATAGTGTCCATACTACTGCATCATGTGTCCCCAGGGTCAAGCATACTACTGCATCATGTGTCCCCAGGGTCAAGCATACCACTGCATCATGTGTCCCCAGGGTCAAGCATACTACTGCATCATGTGTCCCCAGGGCTGGAGGAGGACTCCTTTGTTCTTAGTAGGCCTAGGCTATCTCAAATAAAAGAATATAGGGTAACAGTGTGTGAGCAAAATGACTATATGACCATATTCGGTAACACTTTACTTGACGGGTGAGTTCATAACACATTCATAGCAGCTGTCATAAACTGCACATAAAGCATTCATGACTGTTTCATGAGACATGAGTCAACATTCATACCAAACCTTTCATGAATGTGGAAGACAGAACGACAACAACTTGTCAAAATAAGAGTACAACAATCGCAAAGCAGCATTGCCGTTTTTGTTCCAAACCTCTTACCTGATCACATCACACCTGAGTCAATGGGCTACTCCAGTGCCAAAAAGACAGGACATGGTCTAGCAAATATTTTTTGTGTCATAAAAATGTATTTGTTTTATGATGTAACCTTTGCAGATGATTTCTCATCTTTTTCTACTGGTAATGTCCAACCGTTCCTGGTTACACAAATACGGGTCAGCTGAATGTAGGCTAGTTTACCTCAGTGTTAAACTCAGTGATTACGAATACTTCACAACTTGTATAGTAAAGTGACATTCGATGTAGACTTCATAAGATATTCATGAAATATTTACAAAGGCTGGAAAGATTAAATTAATGGTATCCTTTATGAAATATTGGAGGCAAATTCAAAACAATGCTGCTTTGTGATTGTTGGACTTTTATTTTGACAAGTTGTCGTCGTTCTGTCTTAGAAAGTGGTCAGAGAGTCATTGGCTGGCCATATACGGCTATTTGGTTGACAAGCCCAGTGAGTATACACATAAAAAGTAGGCATTTCTCTTGACGTTTCCTTGGCGTTTCAGTCCACTCATACAGTAGTTTTTCTGACCCCAATATGTGCACACATTTTCCTGTGACATGGACCATGAAGGGGTCAATTGTTCACAAAATCCCTGTGAAAGTGATCCCTAATAACAGTTTTCTCTTTATATGGTACTGTTATAGCATACAATGTGGAGGCTGCCATTCTTACAAGCTAAAGGGACACTTCAAAATGTGTTTTTTGCCTCTATCATTGTACTTATCATTGACAGTGTGGACTGGCCTTGAAACATTGTTTTTTCAACATCTGTGGGAGTTTGACAAACATTCATCTAAACACCTACTGTATGGAATTCAATACACAGAATGCATGTAACGTATCTAGCCCTGTGAGATTGCACGTGTTTATCTGTTGTCCATGCTCATAGACAAATTGTGGTCAGAGAGAGAGAGATGTATTGTCTTTGCAGGTGGTCCCAGGTCACAACCCTGTGGAGACGTTGATTCCTCTGGAAGCCTTTCAGAACACCTCTGAGGACAGACAGAAAGCTGCAGTGGTGCACTATGCATCTCCACAGCAGTTCACGGTAAGTGGGACAGGTCACTATGCATCTCCACAGCAGTTCACGGTAAGGGGACAGGTCACTATGCATCTCCACAGCAGTTCACGGTAAGGGGGACAGGTCACTATGCATCTCCACAGCAGTTCATGGTACAGGGCCATGCATCTCCAGGATTCCACGGGGGACAGGTCACATGCATCTCCACACCAGTTCCAAACAGGTCACTATGACTTTCAGCCACTTTGCATCTCCAGCAGTTCTTTCTTTCTCCACAGCAGTTCATTGGGACAGGTCACTATTCATGGACCATTTGGGGGAGGACATGTCCGAACCTTCCAAAGCAGACTTTCAGCCTTTCCAGCACTTTCTTTTAGCGTCATTGCTTTCATGGACATTTCACATGATGTTAGGGCTGCTGCAAGGAAAAGAACACAGAAGTGTGTCACATGACTTTTCCTGCCCTGCATTCTGCAGTACATTCTTACTGTTCTCAGATTAGTTGTGCTGAGGTGGTGATGAATGCATTCTTACTGTTCTCAAATTAGTTGTGATGAATGTATTCTTACTGTTCTCAGATTAGTTGTGATGAATGTATTCTTACTGTTCTCAGATTAGTTGTGGGTATGATAAATGTATTCTTACTGTTCTCAGATTAGTTGTGGGTATCATAAATGTATTCTTACTGTTCTCAGATTAGTTGTGATGAATGTATTCTTACTGTTCTCAGATTAGTTGTGATGAATGTATTCTTACTGTTCTCAGATTAGTTGTGGGTATCATAAATGGTTCTCAGTTGTGATGAATGTATCATAAATGTATTCTTTCTTACTGTTCTCAGATTAGTTGTGAGTATCATAAATGTATTCTTACTGTTCTCAGATTAGTTGTGCTGAGGTGGTGATGAATGCATTCTTACTGTTCTCAGATTAGTTGTGATGAATGTATTGTTACTGTTCTCAGATTAAGGTGGTGATGAATGTATTCTTACTGTTCTCAGATTAGTTGTGCTGAGGTGGTGATGCATGTAAACAAATATGTTTAGATCGGTGAAATAAAAATGCACTGGCTCATCAGACCATCTCAGCTGGCAGGTTTTAAACTCCATAGGGTGAAGAAGCATTCCATTGATACATGGAGGCGTTGATGCAAACCTCTTAGCAGCCCCTCCATGTGGATAGATCAGTATCCTAGCAGCCCCTCCATGTGGATAGATCAGTATCCTAGCAGCCCCTCCATGTGGATAGATCAGTCTCCTAGCAGCCGCTCCATGTGGATAGATCACTGGGGGTGCTGTGTTACTAAACATGACTTGTTAATGTTTTCAAAAAAATGATTTATATTGTTTTGGAAAAGAGCTCTTTACCTATGTGCACTCATTGTCCATGTCGGCCTGGTTCAGGTTAGTCAGGATGTTGACTTGGTGTCCAGCGTGGTTCGAGTGGAACTGCTGGACAAGCCTCCCACACCACTGAAGACCCTGCTAAGCATGACCTTCACTGTGGATGTATGTGACTGGGTGGAACCAAACAATTACTCTAAAGTGAGTAGCCTGATCTAATTTCCCCTTCAGTGTCAACATACCCTGATCTAATACCCCTTCAGTGTCAAATGCATTGCTGTCAACATTGAGCTTTGAAAATGAGGGAGATTTCCCAGGTTTCTAACCCCAAAAAAATGGGAAATATTTCAATGTTGGGCTTTCTGTTGCTGTCCGTCTGCTAACAGCAAGAATTCACAGACTACCACTTGATAAACTGAACAAGGTGTGAAGCTAGGTCTAAACTGAATGAGGTGTGAAGCTAGGTCTACCACTGGATAAACTGAACAAGGTGTGAAGCTTGGTCTACCACTGGATAAACTGAACAAGGTGTGAAGCTAGGTCTACCACTGGATAAACTGAACGAGGTGTGAAGCTAGTTCTAACGTGATTTTGCTTACCGATTGGCGTCAAGATGTGTTCTCACAAAAGAACAAGAGCCTAATATCACTCTTGAGTCGTACGTGTTCGCACCTTGAACCACGCGCAAAGATGCTTTTATGCTTTGACAACATCTGTTCCACTGGAAAGGCAATAGAGGTAGCAATAGGACAGCACTACAGTGACAGACAGGTCCGATGGTAGGGCTAATGTTGCTAATGGTAGGGCTAATGTTATGAGAGTTTTAAGACAGGTCCGATGGTAGGGCTAATGTTATGAGAGTATTCAAATATGGGACATTTACAGGAAAATATTAAAACAGGAAGACAGTGGGAGAGAAGCAAAAATATGTCAGAAACCTGGCAAAAAAGTGAGTGTTGACAGCGATGGTCAAATGATTCAAAATTGCATTGTTTTGCAGTAATTGCTAATTACTTTCTATCACTTTAAAAATACAGGCCCCATAGCAAGATCTCAATGGACAAATACTCAGCACTTATCTTTATTGCATGTTTTTGCTTGCATGTGTGTGTCTGTGCGTGTGCGTGTGTGTGCTTGTGTGTGTGTGTGTGTGTGTGTGTGTGTGTGTGTAAAAATTACACTTATTGGTATAGGAATTAAATACAACATATAATTTATCCTGTCAGTATTATGATGAGCTTAGTAAGTCAGTCTATCTTTACATAAAACACAATAAATATGCTACCAATATACAAATAAAAATACATTCATCAAGTTAGCTGATCACACAGAATGTTGTGCACACAGAATATGTGTGCGTGCATTTATGTGTATATATATACATGAGTGTGTGTGTGTGTACATGTATACATGAGTGTGTGTGTGTGTGTGTACGTGTGTGTACATGTATATGTGTGTGTGTGTGTGTGTACATGTATATGTGTGTACATGTATATGTGTGTGTGTGTGTGTTTGTGCATGTATGTGTGTGTGTGTGTATCAGCTCGTCAAACTGGCTTGCGGTGGAGCAGTCGTGGTTGTGAGATGAAGATTCTAAACAGTGAGAATCACAGCAGTCTGCTGGTGCAGTGCCAGTGTGATCACATGACTCCCTTCGCCGTGCTCCTGGTAAAGCTCTCTCACACACACACACACGCGCGCGCACGCACACACACACACACACACACATATACACACACACAGTGTGATCACATGACTCCCTTCTCTGCTCCTGGTAAAGCTCTCTCTCTCTCTCTCTCTCTCACTCACACACACACAATATATATATATATATGTATATTAATTTAGCTCTCTCTCTCTCTCTCTCACACACACACAATATATATATATATGTATATTAATTTAGCTCTCTCTCTCACACACACACACAATATAGATATAGATATGTATATTAATTTAGCTCTCTCTCTCTCTCACACACACACACACAATATATATATGTGTGTATATTAATTTAGCACTTTTAACTCTTTCGTGCCCTTGCCAAACATTACAGTTTTGGTGCTGGATGACCTCCTCACACAAAAACGTATTGCTTGAGTATATTACATAGTATCAGTGGGATATACATTCATATACACACATACCATTTTAATCAGACAAATCACTTCTATCAAATGATGAGTACAGTACACGTGGTAATGTTGATAAAGTGATGAACAGTCTTTGAAAATCCTTTCCAAATGTATATCCAAAATATGTCAATTTAATTTTATTCACATAAAAATGAATTTTCATTGTATTTCTTAGCAAGATAATCAAGTCAAGTCAAGTCAACTTTATTGATATAGCGCATTTCATACTCAGAGGTCATTAAATGTGCTTTACATAAACAAAAGCAAACAGGAATAGCTAATAAAAAGCATAGAAGGGCAATAGTCAAAGAATAGTTTAAAAAGTAAAAGAATAAAAAAGAAAACATAAAACATACAAGGTAAAAGTACCACCACTGTGCGTAGTGCACCAAGGGGTAGAGGGGGGACGCGCATCACCCACTGTGCGTAGTGCACCAAGGGGTAGAGGGGGGACGCGCATCACCCACTGTGCGTAGTGCACCAAGGGGTAGAGGGGGCACCACCACGCGCTATTAGTCAAGTCAAACGCATCGACTGAAGTGATATTACTCTTTCATGTCTCATCTTCAAGTATCCAAAAATATTTGTGCCATAAACCTCTTAACCAATCATATCAAACCTCTTAACCAATCATATCAAACTGTAGCTTATGTTGTCAGCACTACAGGGAAGATTTGTTAGATGGTTAGGCACATAAGGGTTAATCCAAAGTGATTTACATATGTCAATTACATTACAAGGAATTACATTGTCCCTGGAGCAACTTGGGGGTTAAGTGCCTTGCGCAAGGGCACAACGATGGGAACACACACGCACGCACGCACGCACACACACCATACACACACACACACACACACACACACACACACCACACATCATACACACACACCACACATAGACACACACACACATCATACACACACCACACACACACACCACACACACACACACACACGTCTGTAAAGTCTCTGTGCTCTGTCTCCTCCCCTGCTGGTCAGATCCCAGGCCTGGAGGAGCATTTGGGAGAGCACTGGAGCATCCTCTCCTACCTCAGCTACATCGGCTGTGGCCTCTCGGCTTTCTTCTGCTCCATCTCCATCTTCACCTACTTCATCCTCAGGTCAGTCATCCCCGCATCACTGCCCACAACCAGCCAGTCCTTGTAGCACAACATATTATCCTGGCCAAATAAACTAATCACTGAGAAAATAAGACTCACTAAGAATAAAACACCTCACAGGAATCAAACCCAAGACACACAGAGCAAAAAGTTAACTTAGTTAGTCTGCCAGGACTTTTACGGAATTTTCCCAAATCACAGAAGTGATTGAAGAACTTGTGCTGATGCTTCTGTAGCCTCTTTGTTGCCTCGTAACGATAGAAAGCTGCACAAGTAGAGGCTACAGTAGAGGCTACAGGAACAGGTGAGTGTCACGAGGCGCCAGGCTCCTGGGAATTTACTGCATCAGCCCCAGAGAGCACGCGGAACCTGATTTGGAGATGACAGAACATGTAAATGTAAATCAGGTTTCTAGGCCAAGTATACAAGGAATTTGGTCTCTGCATTTATCCCATCTGTGAATTAGTGAAACACACACAGAGCACACAGTGAACACACAGTGAGGTGAAGCACACACTAACCTGGAGCAGTGAGCTGCCTTGCTACAGCGGCCCTCGGGGAGCAGTGAGGGGTTAGGTGCCTTGCTACAGGGCACTTCAGCCGTTCCTACTGGTCAGGGATCGAACCGGCAACCCTTCGGTTCCAAGCCTGAAGCCCTAACCAGTAGGCCACGACTGCTCCATCAAAATGAGTACCGGCAACTTAGGAGGACTGCCAATGTGCAAGACAAAGTGCAGGTACGCTTAAGAGTGCCATCTGCTAGTAGTGCACACTTCCAGCACTGCCTCTAGCCAATCAGAGTTCTTCCACTTACAGTCAAGCCAATCAGATCATCTCCACTTGCATCTATCTCATCAGATCTAGCCAATCAGATCATCTCCGCTTGCATCTACCCAATCAGATCATCTCCACTTGCATCTATCTCATCAGATCTAGCCAATCAGATCATCTCCGCTTGCATCTACCCAATCAGATCATCTCCGCTTGCATCTACCCAATCAGATCATCTCTGCTTGCATCTATCCCATCAGATCCATCAGATCTAGCCAATCAGATCATCTCTGCTTGCATCTATCCCATCAGATCTAGCCAATCATCTCATCTCCATGCTAAACAACACAGTGCAGTATTAGCAGAAAGAGTTAAGATGCTTAAGATGTGTGAGCCCGTATATGGCACTTTTTCCAGCTCTTCAGTTAAACTGTGAAGTTGTAGTTTATCTAACAACTTCTGTCCATCCTTTGGCTTAGTGTTTATCCACCAGTTGCCTGTTACATGATACATCATTTTGCACATATGGCTTTGGTTTGTGTGTGTGTGTGTGTGTGTGTGTGTGTGTGTGTAGGAAGTCCTGGAAGGACACTTCTTCTGAGATACACATCTCTCTGAGTGGAGCCCTGCTCCTGCTGAACTTCACCTTCCTGATGAACCAATGGGCAGCCCACCAGAACCCCGTGGCTGTGTGTGTGTGTGTGGCCGTGGTCATCGAGTACGCTCTGCTCTGCTCCTTCACCTGGATGGCCATCGAGGCGTTACACCTCTACCTGATGCTGATCCGCGTCTTCAACGTGTACTACGCACGCTACATGCTCAAACTCTCTCTCATTGGCTGGGGTAAAGCACACACACTACTTGTGGTTTATTACACACACTACATGTGTTACCGGTGATCTCATACCTGTGTTCTGTGTTCTTATACCTGTGTTCTTATACCCGTGTTCTCTCATACCTGTGTTCTCATACCTGTGTTCTCTCATACCTGTGTTCTGTGTTCTCATACCTGTGTTCTCATACATGTGTTCTCATATCTGTGTTCTCATACCTGTGTTCGCATATCTGTGTTCTCATACCTGTGTTCTGTGATCTCATAACTGTGTTCTCATACCTGTATTCTGTGTTCTCATACCTGTGTTCTGTGTTCTCATACCTGTTTTCTGTGTTCTCATACCTGTTTTCTGTGTTCTCATACCTGTGTTCTTATACCTGTGTTCTCATACCTGTATCATACCTGTGTTCACATATCAGTGCTCTCATACCTGTGTTCTCATACCTGTGTTCTCATACCTGTGTTCTCATACCTGTGTTCTGTGTTCTCATACCTGTGTTCTCATACCTGTGTTCTTATACCTGTGTTCTGTGTTCTCATACCTGTGTTCTTATACCTGTGTTCTCATACCTGTGGCATGGCGTTCTGGTCTCAGGTGTCCCTGCTGTGGTGGTCGGCCTGTCCATGGTGGTGAAACTGGACGATGGTTCTATTGCCTATGGTCTTGTGGGCACCGAGGACTCTACCAATAAATAGTGAGTGTGTGCGTTTTGTGTGTGTGTGTGTGAGAGAGAGAGAGTACACTGTACACCCTCAAACTCAGAGCCATCTTCAAGATTGTCATGATTGATTGAAAGTCTTTCTCACTGTGTGTGTGCGTGTGTGTGTGCGTGTGTGTGTGCGTGCACAAGTGTGTGTGTGTGTGTGTGTGTGTGTGTGTGTGTGTGTGTGTGTGTGTGTGTGTGTGTGTGTGTAGCTGTTGGATCAGAAGTAAGGTGTTTGCGTATACGCTGAACCTGACGTTCTTCAGCCTGGTGTTCCTGATGAACACTGGTGTGCTGGTGATAGTGAGTTGGCGTATCCTGCGTCTCCAGCGCGGGGGTGGTGTGGCGGGCGCCGGGGCAGGAGCGGGCACAGGGCTGTCCTGCGGGAGTGTGCTCATCGTGCTGGGTCTGACCTGCCTGCTGGGCTCCAGTTGGGGACTGGCCTTCCTCTCCTACGGACACACCAACCTGGTCGCCCTCTACCTCTTCTGCATCCTCAACTCACTGCAGGGTGAGATGGGCACGGGGCAGATGGGGGGTATTAGAGCACACAGGGGGGTATTAGAGCACACGGGGTATTAGCAGTGGCAGTATACTCAAATACAATTACTTGCTTCAAAATCTACTTGAGTAAAAGTAAACATTCCAATTGGACAAACCTACTTGAGTAAAAGTAAAAAAGTACTTTGTTATTAAGTTACTCAAATTACAAGTTACTTTTCATTTTTGTGTTGAAGTGCTTGGATCAGTGAAAAAGACATAATGGGTCCTATTTTTGGCTAAAACGCATGATCACTAGCGAATAGCTTAAATACATTTAGGGCAGGGTAGAAATTTTACGGCGGCCACGACGGCCATGAACGTTGTTGCCCCTTGCGTTGGCCGTGATGCCCCTTTGAAAATCTGAGGTTTACAGGCCACGGTGGCCTTGGTGCCCCCTTCTTTCAATATTCTGCTGTGCGTCCAAATTCACCCATTCTTTTCAGTTAAACTACTCACGAAGTAGCCTACTCATCACACAGACATCACAAGTATCACATCATATGAAAGAGCTTTTTCTCAGCATTTAAACGATGTTAGCCGCTAATTGCTGTGGTGAACGGTTCGCGAGAATTGTATATATATATATATATATATATATATATATATATATATATATATATATATATACACACACAATTGACACATATATTATATATATATATATATATATATATATATATATATATATATATATATATATATATATATATATATATATATATATATATATATATATACACACACATACAATTGATTATATATATATATATATATATATATATATATATATATATATATACACACACACACACACAATTCAATTAAATCATAAAGGTTCTGCGCCAATCTCCCATTCATCTCGGTGCAATACTTCATAAACCCTTCGTTCAACACGACAGACCATATATGAGAATAAACGACAGACCTTACCGAACACAAAGGGGTAAAGCAGTACACTTAGCCGTTCCAGAGTAATCCACTTTTGAATTTGCAGCAAATTTCAACATGCATGGATGTCTCCAAATTTGGGCTTTAAGTTTTACAATGTGTTTAAGTTGTTGTACATGATTTCACAACGGGCAAAATAAATGTTACAAATATCACCTAGATATCTGTAAATATTAAAATCAGAGGACAACTGACTAAGAGTTTGTGAAAGTAGCCTTAATGATCACAAAATGCTAAGCATGCATCTAGGCTATTTGAGTTTCTTAAAGCTGAGCTGTGCTTAAATTGTTCAATACGTGATTTCATAACAGTCCAAAAATAAAATAAATGTTAAATGTAGCCTAGATATCTGTAAATATTAGATGATCAGATGATTTATGTCATGTTTCATGTTTTTGTAAAGTTTCATACAGTGATGCAGGTCTACTGCAGTGATTAGGCTAAATACAACTTTGATCATTTTTATAGCCTACTACTGTATAGTTAACTTTTGGCCTTGGTGCCATGACATGTGGCCTTTGTGCCCCCCACCACGACCGGGGGGGCGACCAGAACATGATAGCTAGAACAAGTTACCATAACATTTGGTTAAGCAGTCTATAAAATCCCATACAACTATTTATTCAGCAAGTTAAATTCTGTTGTCAACCCTTCCTGAAGCATACATTCTACTAATTATACCAGGGGTGGGCAAAAATACATCAGGAAGTAGCCTATTTTAAAATAAAATACCAAATACCTAGCCTAGAAATCTAGACGGACTTCTGTCAATGGGGCATTTTGCCCATGTTCAGGGTGGAAAATAAAAAAGAAAGATTTGCATAAGACAAGTCAAATTGGTGTTTTCAAAAAGAAGGGATCATGGAGAATAAAGAAAAACCTATTTAAAAAATCTTTGTATATTCCCACAAGGTGTTTGGGTGCTCTGAAAATGATAACCAAAATGATTTTTCAGACTTGTGAGGTCTGCTGTTCAGACCCTGAAGGGATTTATTTTCTGTTCATTGTTTTTTGTCAGAGTGTTTCTACTTATCTCCGTAAGAAAAATAAATCAAGAGCCTATGTTGAGTAAAAATATGTCTTCTGAAGGCTTAAACAGAGCCCAGCCAAAAACTCCAATAAAATTTGTATCAACTTTGAGGGACAGCTATGACCATGCAGGATTATACAGACCAAACGTGACGATTTTGCTACATACTATTCCTATTTATGTACCAGCATGCACAATTTGAGCCTCCTACATGGTTTAGTTCTTGCGCTGTGGGCTTGTGAACTTTGACAAAAAAAAGAGGCCGAGCAAAATCGACACCCCCTCCCCCTATAAAACTGGCTGTATCTTGGAAAGTATTGATCTTACATAAGAGTAATTTTACAGTGTGTCTCCTGGGTAACATAGGTACACCTGGTAATTTTTTCAGAATTTTTTGAGACCTAAGTGCGTGGGCCCTGGTTGAACTGACGTGGAATGACCCAATCATATTAGTGCCAGGTTGCTGTGATAAATGGTTAACATTGTATGAAATTTAACCATATTTGCATTCTGCGCATCTATTACTCTGGGTGAAATATCTCACAAAATCTTCACTTAAAACATGACAAACTCCATTTCACAATAAACAGCAGACCTTACCGAATATGAGGAAAGCATGCCTCTGTAGGCCTACAATAAGCAGTTCCCAAGTAATCCGGTTTTGAAATTGCAATTGCTATGTGTGTCAGTACATACATTTTTGTAAATTACTTAACCACAGAGTAGCCTACCCCACTATCATGGTTCTTAAATCCAGATAGCAAAATCAGATTGGCAGATAGCGGACCGCTTGTGGCATGTGAAACTCAGCACATATTCTTTGTGGTTGTGAACTTATTGCAGTATCATCATAACTATTCCACCTGTGTGTGCATAGTTAAAATTCTGAAGTGCAAAAAAGTTTAGACTACAGCACAAATATTTCCATCCATAGATAAAAATAATCACCTTTTCAAAGTGCACCAGATTGATGGATTAAAATGTTCGAATATACAAAGGTTTCTTCCGGGGGGAGCTCCCCCAGGTCTCCCCAAGGGTGATACATCAGAGCCGAGGAAACCCCTTTGGGGTTTGGCCACCAGTCCCCTCTTTTAGTAGATCTCTTTGGTACCCCAATGTTGATTTAACTCTGGGACCCCCTACCTGGTGGGCCCAAATATATTTTCATCTTTCTAAAACTGTTTTTCCATGTCTCACCTCCATAAATTAGGCTACTTCAGGACATGGCCGCCATCACCAGTATTGTCAGCATTGCCACGGCAATACTACTTTTCATACATGAGGTTAATAAACAACGTCACAAACTGCTGCTGCGCTGTGCTTATCATCGAAGTGTTTTTTCCCATGCATTTATTCTACTGTCAGTGACTGATGCGAGAGAAGCGGGTTCTGTGTTGCGTTCATTTCAGTGACTGACGCGAGAGAAGCGGGTTCTGTGCTGCGTTCATTTCAGTGACTGACGCGAGAGAAGTGGGTTCTGTGTTGCGTTCATTTCAGTGTCTGACGCGAGAGAAGCAGGGTCTATGTTGTGTTGCGTTCATTTATTTTCATTGGGCATGCCCTGCCGTGCCGTCCACATCTCTTCAGCAGCAGCAATACTTGGCAGTAATGGCAACTCTTTGTTGAACTTTTAAGTGGTGTTCAATGGTGTTGCTAAGTAGGCAGAGTTAGGCTCATAGGCCTACAGTGGGCATCGCTTTCAAATGGCCACTTCAGTCGCGCATTACGAGGCGTGAAGCTGTGTGAAGCTTTAGTACTACTTTCAGCCACTGTGCGTCGCTCTGCCTGCCACCCCTTCTGAAAAAGCAGGAGATTTGCCGAGAGTAATCCCAGCCCACGAATTCAATAACAAAATAAATCATGCATAATTAAACATTACCTCGATTTAGGCTACTTGGGTATGGCTTAAGGCTTGACTACACGGTGGTAACGAAAATCGAAATCGAAATTTGCTGTCTACATTATTGTCAGTGTTGGGGGTAACGCAACTACGCAAATCAAAACAGTGTCTTGTGTGATAACTAAGAATAAGAGAAATAACTGTTCAGAATTAATCTGTAGCCTTGAGTAGGCTTCTGCAGAAAACAATGTTGTTGCCGATTTAATACTATCTGGCGACATTTTTAACAGGCTACGCAATAGAGGCTTAGACAACTATGACCCACGTTTTGGTTTCGTAAATTAATTTGCCCTACTTCTTGACTGCTATGTAGTCAATTGACTGCTTGACATGTCATTTTAATTTTTCTGTACAATGAACAAATACATCTGCTTTATACCGCAGAATTACATTCATATTTGGCTGACTACTGCAGACGCGCAAAAAAAACACTGCCAGGCCATCCTTAAAAATATTTTCGTTTACCGTAACCCGACCGACCCTGTCAATTTAGAACCGACCCAAATATTTTTTTTTTCCCCTTTTAGTCCGACCGACTTGCCGGTTGTAAACTTGCGTTAAAGGAGAATTCCGGTGTGATATTGACCTAAAGTGTATTGTAGTGCTGTTGGTAGCATGACATTTAAAACGAGACATTGAGAACTTTGAAAAAGCACTGGTAGTTTACTTATAAGACTATTTATACAGACAGTATCTTCACAAAGTTTAGCGTTTGCAGCCATCTTGAATTTAGTCACGATAAGTCGAGCAACGAGTAAGAATTAACAGGTATGATAAGGGATCAGATTCCAAAAATAATTCAGTGGAAATGCATGGATTCCAGTTTCTTCCAGTAGCAGCAACTGGAATCCATGCATTTCCACTGAATTATTTTTGGAATCTGATGTGAAATGTCAGGGCCCTCGGAAGTCTACCAATGAAGTGTGGAGATACATTGAGCCTCGTAAATGGGTGTAAAACAGGGATTTATTTGCATGGCTAGCCCGATGCCGAAGCACCACTATTGAAAAAAGCTGTTGGTAGCATCGGGCTAACTAGCGCCAGATTTTGGAGTGCAGGGGACAAGCCGAGATGGGCTATGAGACATACGTTCACACTCGGTATCATGTTTCAATACACTTTAGGTCAATATCACACCGGAATTCTCCTTTAAGACTGACCGATTTTTTTTTACTCTAAACAACCAATACAAATAAAATACTATTTATTTTAGTAGGCCTAAGTATTGTGAATATAAATTGCCTACATACAAACGTAGGCTCTCTTAAATAAAACCCTGTGGCGTCATCTCTACACCACTGGTTTACGCATGTCACACTATGGCCTATACGCTTCGTTTCATTCACACAAACATCTCGACAACGCTTATTACTTGGCACGAAGCTCTGGAAGAACTGTGCCCAGATCTTTTCCCATTCTTTCTCCCCTCTAGTCTAACGGTGACCGTGTTGAAGAATTGGAATTGGTTGTGGTCTATTCAGCATTTCTCAAAATATGGGCTTAACCCAGATTCGAACTCTTGGACAGGGGACTGATAACTGCTGCGTGCATAACTGGAGGTACACCTGTTATCTGAGCAGTCTGTATTTCCTTATTTTGCGAATGCGAGGACGATATGAGTCTGTTGCATTTCGTTAGATGTCCGAGTCACGCATAATGTTTGAAAACCACTGGCTCGTAATCACAATAATTTAACACACGACAGTTGGATACTTCATCATGTTCCCATGCCTACATTTTGGTGAGTAGCATAGAGATCGTTAAAACAATAAAGTATGGCTCTCCGTTTGGGACATCGAAAACTTATATTTTTAATAGGCCGTCGGAGATGCTGACTTGCAAAGGCCGGGATAACACGTTATCTCCACTATCATCAGATGCCCCCCTTGATCAAAGTGGGGAATGAAAGAAAAAGTTTGAGAACCACTGGCTTAACAAGTTACCTGCAGTCCAGAACACACAGAATATTGCAACAGAAAGTTGCCTTTATAATCAACTACTATTTGTTCCAACAGCATTCAAACAAAGCCTTTATAAAAGTGAAAAAAAATATTCCATAAGAAGTAAAATAAAATACTGTTACTGTAGTAACTGTATCCCAAGCTTCAGCTCCCCGCGTCTGTGACAGGCAGACGTGACACCGCTAAATTCTCAGCTTACCCCACACTGAACACGCAAGACCGCTAGGCCCATCACTGTGGGGTGCAGTAGCCTACTCTCTGGGATTTAAGTCAAGCAATATAACCATACAAATGTTGCCTCGAATGCAGGCTTGCCCAAAATAAAGGCCTGTGGTTTGCGCAGCCTATAGTAAGTAGGTTAAATAACAGACCCGCCACGATGTGCGGTGTGATGATTTTTTACGAGCAAGATGTTTTTGGTGCCCTACGCGTACTGCATGTTCTTAAATAACAATGATCATCAGTAACCTAATATTCGACCATTATTTAAATGGGATATGCATTGGGTTAGACACCAGGGGCCATATTCACAAAGCCTTTTATCTTACCACTAGGAGTAGGCTACTCCTAAATAGCAATAAAAGATTTTAGCTAGGAGTTTCTCTTATTAAAGGTCCAGTATGTAGGAAATAATGGAAAATAAACTGTAACCATTCCAAAAATGATCACCATATGTTGTCAGAGAGTAAGGAAACACGATGAATTGAAGCAATGGCTTATTTGACAACATTACTCTAACCCGTAAAACCCATGGAAAAAAATGAGTTACGGGGCGGAATCTCTTGGAATTTTCGTTTATGTTTTGAACGATTCATTCTAGAATAACATATTAATAATAGGCTAGCGCGTCCTCCTATTTGGGTTGCCAAATTAGCAAAGGCCAGGCCCAGGGCCCAGTTCCCCGAAAGCATCTTAAGCCTAAGAGCGTCGTAAAGTCCCTCTTACGAACGTCTTAAGATTTGCCGACTGTTTCCCGAAACCATCGTAGCTTAAGAGCGTCGTGAAAACACTCGTAGATCTACGGGTTCTCCAGAGTACTCGTTACCGGCTAAGAGCGTCTTAACAGTACTTCTCACTGAGGTCACCAACAGGACATACAGAGGAATTACAACTTAGAATACATAATCCAACTTACGTTCCCATTCTTTATTGTGTTTACCTGTGATGAATCAGATTTTAGCGTGCAAAATAGCCTACATTTAATGGTCATAATAATGTGATGAAAAGCAGACAAAAATGCAATCAAGTTATGAAACGAGACGTTGCCAGAATAGTTTGACATTATCTTTGCTAAGTGAATAATTTATTAGGCCTATGAGGTAAAAAGCAGAGAAAGCAACATGTGGTTTAGTCTGTAGCCTACTGCATCAAAATCTAAGCCTACACATTTTCTCTCTTTCTTACTCGACTTCTTTGTTATCTTAAAACGTGTTCTTAAGTGACACCGCAAAAAAATATTGCATGGTGCAACAATCTAATAACCTACTTGGGATGCTTACATGCAGATGTCAAAGTGTTTCTATTTTCATATTGATGTGAATTAATGTGTAGATCCGAAGTTTAAATGGTAGGCCTATAGCTGTGACGTGCAGTCACCTGACATCACCGTCAAATCAGAGGATATTTCAGAAATATTAACGTGGTGCTCCCCTTAAGAGCATCTTAAGAGCAGTGCACGCGCGTTCACGCTACGAGCATGTTCGGGAAACAGTCGGAAAAACCAAACGAACGATCGTAAGATGAATCGTAAAAAACCCTCGTGTAAGAACGTGTCTCCGTCGTTATCGGGAAACTGAGCCCAGGAACTCCCTGGTCTAAAGTCTGTGGCGCAAATGCAGATGCTATTTTAAGGGCGCATGCATGACCACAGGCCTGCATGAATGAATGTGTTGCACACCAATCTACAGACACCCCTATGCACAGACAGAAACATTCAAAGCCTTGATAATATTTGTCCATTTCCCGGTTTTATTTGTGCATTGGTGACCTAAAAATTTAGTAGCCTATATAGTACAACATCTACATGCAATATATTTACAACAACGCCTAATTATGACCTATTAATTATGACCGGTTTTAAGCACCACAATTTTGCCTACCTTGTTGTAGCCCATCTGAAATAATTCCAAGCTTTATGTTCCCTCCATCCTTTCGTTATTTTCAAAAAACGTTTTATATCCATGATGGCCTTAAAGTCTTGAGTTAGTGAATTATCTTAAATCAGCTTTTATGAGCTGTTAACCAGCAAACAGTACAAGAAAGCAGCAAGTATGGCTACAATTTCTGTAGTTGCTGCACCCATTCATTGTTATTCTCTCTCCTGCTCAAACGAATGTTGTGCGTGCATTAAGTTGATGATAACGTGTTTACAAACTCTACTTAACAGAAAATATCGTAAATAGCCTACTGTCATGCAGTTAATGGGATATACTGTGCAGAGTTGAAAGTTAGGTCAACTTGGAAACTGTTTCTCACAGGCCGCCTGTGCTGCGCAACGCACACTTCGCTCATCTCATCTATACAACGTAGTTCCCATTTCAGTAAACCATACATAATTTCAAAGAAAAATATTACCACACGAGGGAAATCAGTGTGGTGTCCATTAAGATGTGAAAAAATAGGCATAAATCTAGCGTACACATTTTCACGAATCACAGATGTGTTGATGACATAAATTAGGAAATATTAGATAACTTAAAGAGACGTGATGTTGAATTGCATGCCGATGCCATTTAACCCAAATGCCCCAGCGGCAGCACGGAAGAGAAGAGATTAACTGACAGAAGATATGCATTGTCTATAGAGAGGTAATGTTAGATTACATTGTACATAGCAAAAATATCACCATGAATTCATAATCTCGTTCAGTGAGAGTGATCCCAAAACATCGGAAAGTATGTCTTTGTGACAATTCTGTATTACATTTTGTCAAGAGGAAAAATCAATAGCTGACAGTTCCTAACTGAACAGTAAATTGTAGTATTATAGCGCTGTGAACGCTCCTGGCTGTGCCTGGCAAATACGCCACCATAATAGCAATCAGCTATGGAACAAGCGTGCCTGTTGTTAAAGGGAATGGGAGATGACGCCCTGATTGGTTTATTGCACGTTACGCCCAAACCACACCCATGATTAATGTAGCTACTTCAGACCACCCCATTTTAGATTTCCGTTGGGCGCAACAGTCAAATATCCCGCCGGTAAAATAGCATCAGCGCCCAAGATCCGCCCACAAAGTGACTTGCGTTTTGCGCAAAGACACTTCCGTTTCAGACCATTAAAATATAGCCCATCGTTCTCGTTAATATGAATGACGACGTTCACACAAAAACTATAACGATAACGACATGAAGAACGCTTTTATCGTTCTTTGTGTGAATGGGCCTTTAGTGGATCCCAGTTTCCTTAAGCAGGTCAAAGCAATTGAGAAAAACTAAGAAAGGATATGGTATTGCGAGGTAATTGTAGTACAGAGTATGTATTTATTTATTTCTGTCTACCTATCAGTTTTAGAAACCACAGTTTAAACACACAGGATGCATTTGGTGCCTGATACCTTCTCTGAGCATCTGCTGTGTGTGTGTGTTTCTGTGTGTGTGTATGTGTGCGTGTGTGTGTGTCTATGGTTCCTTGTGTGTGGGTGTGAGCACATGTGTGTTGTTGGGTGCATGTATCTATATGTGTGTGGTTGTGTGTGCATGTGTGTGTGTGTGTGTGCGTGTGTGTGTGTGTGTGTGTGTCTATGGTTCCTTGTGTGTGGGTGTGAGCACATGTGTGTTGTTGGGTGCATGTATCTATATGTGTGTGGTTGTGTGTGCATGTGTGTGCGTGTGTGTGCGTGTGCGTGTGCGTGTGTGCGTACGTGTGTGTGTGTGCGTACGTGTGTGTGTGTGTGTGTGTACGTGTGTGTGTGTGCGCGTGTACGTGTGTGTGTGCGTGTGTGTGTACGTGTGTGCATGTGTGTGTGTCTGTGCAGTGTGCGTGTGTGTGATGTCTGTGTGATGTGTGTGTGCATGTGTGTGTGTGCACGCAGGCTTGTTCTTGTTCCTGTGGGTGTATGGGACGGGGAGGAAGAGGAGGCGTGAGCAGCAGGGGGCCTCCAGCTCCAGCTCCTCCAACAAGACCCAGGAGCAGCTCTACCCTGGAGCACAGCACCACTCCTAACACACACACACACACACACACACACACACACACAAGACCCAGGAGCAGCTCTACCCTGGAGCACAGCACCACTCCTAACACACACACACACACACACACACACACACACACACACACAGACCCAGGAGCAGCTCTACCCTGGAGCACAGCACCACTGCTAACACACACACACGACCCAGGAGCAGCTCTACCCTGGAGCACAGCACCACTCCTAACACACACACACACACAAGACCCAGGAGCAGCTCTACCCTGGAGCACAGCACCACTCCTAACACACACACACACACACAAGACCCAGGAGCAGCTCTACCCTGGAGCACAGCACCACTCCTAACACACACACACACACACACAAGACCAAGGAGCAGCTCTACCCTGGAGCACAGCTTTACACCAGGAAGTTCACACACACACACACACACACACAAGCACACACACACACACACACACACACATCACACACACACACCAATTCCCCTTTATACTATACACACACACCATTTCCTCTTCACACTACACACACACACACACACAAACTTCACACATGTAACACGGAATTGGGGTTGTGTGTTGTTTAGTCTTGGGAAGACATACACACACACACAGTGGAAACGTTTTAAAGAGGTCGTGTTCCAGCTAAGGGCGGCGAAGGTTGTGAAGAGGCCTCGGCCTACGCGCTCTGGCATCCCCCTTATCTCTGACCACATCACACACACACACACACACACACACATACAAACATGTCACACACACACCACACACACAAACATGTCACACACATACTGTACACACACACACACACACACACACACACACACACACACACAAACATACACACAAACATGTCACACACATACTGTACACAAACATACACACACACACACACGTCACACACATACACACACACACGTCACATGCTCTTAGCGTCTGACTCACCACACACACACACTTCAGATAAGCTGTTAGCGTCTGTCACTTCCTCTTATAACTTTGATCTACCCCACCACACCACTGACACCACCACCTGCATTCAATGCTCAAACAAATGTACATCAATCCAAATAAAATGAAGTGCCCCAGTCCAGTGACTGTCTTGTGTTCCTGACTGAGGTTTCCTGTTTTGTCTGTGACGCTTGTTCTGTGTATGTGCGTCTCTACGGGTGTCTCGCGTGGCGCTCGTGAGCACAAGGTGGAGTGGCAGGAAATGGGAACCAAGAGAAGACTGTTGCAAATGTCACAAGTCACTTTAACCACAGATGACGATTAAACACACTGCCAGTTAGAGTCTCAGAAACACAACTAGAGGCTCTTAGAAACAGGCTGTCGGCTACACGCTTTCTGCCGTTCAAAATCGAAGCAGCAGCATGGAGAGACTTTATTTAATTTTCCTCTCAACTCTAACTCTCCACGTTGTGGGGACGACAGGTAGGTAAAGCTCTTGTGTTTATGATAATGGCTGAGGATGCCGTAGACAGAGGGTGTGTAAGATCAATAGTTTTGTTAGACAGGGTTCTGTTAGAATAGTGGTTCTGTTAGATCAGTGGTTCTCAAACCTTTCACATTGAGTACCACCTCAGAAAACAATTGGCTCTCCAAGTACCACCATTATTACCAGCATTAAAACTACAGTGGTGTAGACCAATTTCACTACAAAGCCTATTTAGTAAACAGAAGGCTATTTTTTATTCCTAACATGTATTATTATACACTGATCTTTCTGAAACACTAATGACAATGTTAACAACTGCAATGTTACTGAACTGAAACAAAGGAGGTTATTACAGTGCATGTCATTCCAACTATATTAAACCTCATCTACCTAGAAAATAATTTAACCATTTAAACTATCCACCTATTTAACTGTTGAGTCATTCCAACTATATTAACCCTCATCTACCTAGTTCAGTCATTCCAACTATATTAAACCTCATCTACCTAGCAAATAATTTAACCTTTTAAACTATCCACCTATTTACAGTTTTTCTCAGTCGCTTTGGTGCTTTTTTCAGATCAGAATGAAAATTCTCATAACTATTAGTACAACCTCCACAATATTTAGTCATTTGTGCACATCATAGTAGCAATTTCTCCTTCCTTTGAACAAATTGCAAATGCTTTTGGACATGTATCAGTTGCTTTCATACAATTCTCTGCTGTTTTTTAACATTATCATTTGCTTATGTCATGTCAGTCAAAATGAACTATACTTATGGATGCTGAATAGTCGTTCCCAATAAAACTAATAGTCTTCATTTCATTGCTTGAGTCATTACATACAAAATTGTTGAACTAGTTATCAAATTCTGTCCCAGTGCTGTAGAATTGCAAAGAGCGTATACAGTAAAACTGTGAAACGTACGTATTCAGTGTCTTGTACTCACTTACTCCCCTAATGTGTAACTTTACTGTAGTTTTCAAATGGTTACAAGTACTGTATAGTGCTGTCTTGAGCATGTTCAGGTAGTGTCACCGAGTTCTGACCTCTTTTTGCATTGGAAAACACTGAGAGAACTGTCATAATGAAAACATGACAAAGCCATTTGACTATCTTGTTCATAAACGATGGTGTCAAGACTTCTCATTTTGATGACACTGACAGTTTCATTGACATAAATACTTGCTTTTGAGGAATGGACTATCAATTTTGAGCAAGTGACGTGCTTTTGCAGGTTATCCACTAGGTTTTGCAGTTTGCACTAATTGTTTTGAGAAATGCACTAACTGCTGTGCAAATGTCAATAGCGATGTGAGAAAATCACCAAAGCAACTGAGAAAAACTGTAACTGTTCAGTCATTCCAACTATATTAAACATCATCTACCTAGTTCAGTCATTCCAACTATATTAAACCTCATCATGTTGGTTGCCAATTAGCACATCATCTGTTTTAACAATATATTTCACACCATATGTTTTGCATTTTCATGCACTAGTAATTCCCTGGAATTGCGTTTTCTAGTTAATAACTACTGCACTAACATTTTCACAGCAAAGGGGGATATGTCACACTGCAGACGACAACGTAAGTGAGGATATTATTGTTCTACATTGAGGATATGAAGAATGGGCTAATATCTACACTGCATTCAAACACACAACAGGGGTGACTATTAACAACCATACCACCAACCAAACTATTTTAATCTGATGGTTATTTGTAACGAATGAGAAGGGTGTGCATGGCTCTGTGAACACAGTCCTGAAATGTCCGAGTCAGTTAAGGTCAGCTTCAGCCTCAGATTTGGTTCAATACCTGTTTCTGTATTTGGTCTTAATCACAGTGAGTGCGGAGAAGCCTCTCACACAATGCGGACGCAAATGGGAAGAGGAAGCGCGCGGCCTTGTCTGATAACGGTATTCGCTGTGGGTATGCCAGCTGACTGAGCCACACGGTGTATTCAAAAACATTTGATAAAAGGAAGCTTTTGTCCTGAAAAAACATTTGGACCTCTCTGTACAATGAGTCCAGTAAAAAACTTCCGTACTTCTGTGTGGAGAAGTTGGACATGTTCACGGCCCATTTCTCATCACCACGCCGCTACAGGAGAGAATGCATCGGTCACCTTTATTAAGTCCACAGTGTTCAGCTGACCTGTCATCTTTGAGAATGCATCGGTCAGGCCTTTATTAAGACCGTTTTTTCCTAGCTGGGAATAGACTTAAATCTTCTTCACTGGGGGGGCCTTTGAATTATCGTAAATCCAACTTCCTAAACTACTCGCGGGGACAAGGAAGTTTTTCCTATGAAATAAAATGGGGTTTTGCTCAACCATTTAAACTTTTGGGGACAAAGGAAGTCTGCAGGCGTTTTGCTCAACACACTTTGGCTCCTCTGATCCTCCTCCTCGGTAGCCTACATGAAGATGGCAAACTTCTATTTTTGCTACACTAGAGCTAACTTGCAATGCAATTTGCCATAGTTCCATAGCTTCAATTAACACCCGGATCTCCTTATATGGGCAAAGCTTTTTTTGTAGGCGAACTTCAGGTCTACGGCTGACATCAGTGTAGTGAGAACAGAGTGGCAGACTCTCTGAACATTTTTGTTTCTTTGTTAATGAGAGGCCAGATATCAAATTAAACATGTTTTCATAATTTAAACTTAAAAGCATCCATTTCTGTGAATAAGAAGACACTTAGGGCCAGATGTACTTACGTTTTTGCGCCCACTTCAGGCATATTTGATTCACAATGTGCACGTAAAAACATGGCAAGGTATGTGCAAACAGGCCGCACAGATAGAAGCGCAGACTGCCTGTCACGGGAACTGCGAATTAGAGCTGTAATCGGGCCTTAAAAGTTAGGCCCGGCCCGTGCCCCACAGAAATCAGCCCGAGCTTTTTAAAACCCGTTTACAGCCCAACATTATGGAAATGTCCGCACGCACGCAGCTCTTTTGCCTTTTGTCAAGAATGAGTAACATTTGACATCATTTATTCATGACTAACGTAGCCTAGGCCACTTGGAAGTTGGAACAAAGAAATAAAATAGCCCAAGTCCTAACATCTCAGCACTCTGAAGTTTACGGGAACCCTCACGCAGCCCCGACATTAATTAGTTCTTGCGCCAGCTCTTCAAACCCCTTTTAGGCCTTTTCGATATTAAAAGGCCTAATGTCTTTACAGCAAAAGCTGACACACTTCTCTATTACCGTTTGTTTCACCTTTGCAGGGATGGGTTTTGTTGCTGTAACAAACGATATGATTGTCGTTCTGCAGAATGTCACATCTTTTGCATTTCACACAACCCACTGGCTCATTATTCTCGTTTTCCACACCTCAGACTTTGCTTTCTTTGCCGGTGCAACCAAAACGTAATCGCCAGAGGCCAGCCTCCGTTTCACCTCCTCAGCATCCATTTTCACATCTTTCCCGCAGCTAATCGAAACGCATCACCTGACCGCTCATTTAGCCTATACCGCGCAAGCCCGAGCCCATGTGAAATCATGGAAATTAAGCCCGAACCCATTGGGTTCTTCAGCTCTACTGAGAATAGTTATTTGCACTTTTCCGTGTCATGCATATGCATTCATAGGACGGTCAGGGGAAAGTGGGAGTATCGCACAAACACAGGGGAGGAGAAGTGCTAATAGCGATTGATTACGTATTCCGCCATATGTATGAAAACAGCAACTTGCCGAAAACTTCCAATCAGTATTCAGAGTATCAGTTTTCTTCATTGTACTATGTCAAAAGCACCCTTAACTTTTGTTTGTCTTTCTAATTTTAATAGTACAACATAGACTTCCCAATCTACTAGACTAGGGTATTAAGTCATAGCCATAGTCTACATGCAGTAAATAGTTTAAGTATTTTTAAGTAGATTATATAACTACTAGGCCTACTCTGTATGTTGCTGTTCGTTGACATCTTATCATGTATGATCACTAAAGTTTGATTATTTTTAATGTTTATTGGTTAACTCTATTCAACTGCGCTCGTAGTAGCGTTGTAGAGGGGGCGGAGACGGACAGTGATGAGCGCTGTTTATGTAATGAAGTGACAGCTTAGTAAATTCCCCGCAATATGGCAAAGCACAGTGTTCGCTTTCTGCGCATAGAAAAACTTGGTATTAGTGCTTTCTCTGTACATCTGGCCCTCAGTCATTTTACAAACCCAAACCCTATTAACCTCTATAACCCCTATTAACCTCTATATAATAGTAATATTTAATATAAAGCAATGTTCTTTTTTCATCAATATTTTGGTGCAACAACCTTCTTCCCCTCTTTCCCCAGCTATGTCCTGTAATGAGGTTATTGAATGTTGCCGGGTAAAGCCCTCTTTTGCAGCGTAAGTATCCAAAGTAGTATCCAAAAACATAAACAAGTAAGGTCATGACTAAATGATTAGGAAGTCATGAATGTTTAATATTTTGTGATTTTTTTTAAAACTCATGATGAAACTTTTGTACCGTTTTTAATAATTTTGGCAGGTGCTACAATCAGAATGTAAGAACATGTCTAATATTTTGTGATTTTTTTTAAACTCATGATGAAACTTTTGTACTGTTTTTAATAATTTTGGCAGGTGCTACAATCAGAATGTAAGAACATGTGTCATCAAAGGTCGACAACGCAGCCCAGACTTTAAACAAAGACAGGTCAACTCGTCCTCATTAGAGGTAAGGGATAAGCCAGAGCTTCTCCACGGTAGTCTCCTACAGTGTCCAGCACTGAAGTAATGAACCAGAAAAAAAGGGAGCTAGTTCTCTTTAGATCAGCTGAGCAGTGTTGAGCATGTCAGGGGCATACCTCAGGGGCAGTTAGTCATGGGCATACCACAGGGGCAGTTATATTACAGCAGAAATTAGGGTTATACTATAGGAGCAGTTAGTTAGTCCCCAAACAGACAGTACTTTCCTGTATTTCATTATGACTGCAGTTCGCTGTATGAAAGTTGAAACCTATTTGATTCCCACTAGGGCCGCATGGACACATATTATGGCCACAGGGTGCGGGTCCCCTCTGAAGCTGTCAACAGGAGCCGAGTGGACGCGTCCAAAGAGGTCATCATGACCACCTCCGTAATCAACA
>NC_063209.1:30371581-30379081 GCF_017589495.1 Alosa alosa | reverse complement strand
TTATAGCCTACTAGAGTTACCGAAGGAGTTTATTTTGATGTACAATGTAAATTGGTGCATACGGCCAACATTGTTTGAAATACGGAAAGGAGGAAATGAGCCTTGGTTGAATTGTTTGTTTCGCATGTGTCTGTCTGAATTATTTGCTTTGCCTGTACCTGTTTGAGTTGTTTGTTTTACACGTGCCAGAGCTGCATAAGCTATGAATTGTTTTGTTTTTATGTTGATTGGCCAAAGAATTTGTGTTATTGTTTGATTCATGTGCGTTGTGGATTGAGCTACTATTGAACTCTATCGGCCTAGGCTTTTGTGCCGTGAGAAGCCTGAAATGTCTCGCATTACAATACACACTGGAGAACGTGTCTATCTGGACCGTGGACTGTCGTTACACACACCACACATTTACACACACCGCACATTTCCATACTGGACCATATATATCCTATCTGCACCCTGGATATTTTGTGAACAATGTATGTTTGTGAACCAATGTGAAACGAACCCTTGTAATTTCACTGATTATGCTCATTAATGAAATGTCACCTTACTAATTCAAAGGGTTTAGTAAATGAGCATTTATGCATTTCTAAGTCCTGTGTAATGTGCCTGACTTTCCCTACTTTCCTTTCCCTTATATTTGAGCTAAGAAAGACAGACCGTTACGAAAATTGTATAGCTATTGTGTAGTATAGCTATTGTGTAGTATAGCTCTTGTGTAGTATAGCTCTTGTGTAGTATAGCTATTGTGTAGTATAGCTATTGTGCAGTATAGCTCTATATAAAGCTCTTGTGTATGGCTGGTAGTGTAGCTCTTGTGTAGTATAGCTCTTGTGTAGTATAGCTATTGTGCAGTATAGCTCTATATAAAGCTCTTGTGTAGTATAGCTCTTGTGTAGTATAGCTCTTGTGCAGTATAGCTCTTGTGTAGTATAGCTATTGTGCAGTATAGCTCTTGTGTAGTATAGCTATTGTGCAGTATAGCTCTATATAAAGCTCTTGTGTAGTATAGCTATTGTGTAGCTTTTGTGTAGTATAGCTATTGTGCAGTATAGCTCTTGTGTAGTATAGCTCTTGTGTAGTATAGCTATTGTGCAGTATAGCTCTATATAAAGCTCTTGTGTAGTATAGCTATTGTGTAGTATAGCTATTGTGCAGTATAGCTCTATATAAAGCTCTTGTGTATGGCTGGTAGTGTAGCTTTTGTGTAGTATAGCTATTGTGCAGTATAGCTCTTGTGTAGCATAGCTATTGTGCAGTATAGCTCTATATAAAGCTCTTGTGTAGTATAGCTATTGTGTAGCTTTTGTGCAGTATAGCTCTTGTGTAGTATAGCTCTTGTGTAGTATAGCTATTGTGTAGTATAGCTATTGTGCAGTATAGCTCTATATAAAGCTCTTGTGTAGTATAGCTATTGTGCAGTATAGCTATATATAAAAGCTCTTGTGTAGTATAGCTCTTGTGTAGTTTGTGTGATAGCTATTGTGCATATAGCTCTTGTGCAGTATAGGCTCTTGTAGTATAGCTATTGTGCAGCATAGCCTTGTGTATAAAGCCATTGTGTATAGCTTTATAAAACTCTTGTAGTGTAGCTATTGTGTATAGTATAGCTATTGTGCAGTATATATATAAAGCTATGACAGTGTACATTGTGAACAGAATATCTACACAGACAGAACAGTTCTTTTTTTAATTTTACTATTGACTGACAAGAGGTTACAATCAAAAACATAGCCTGAAAAAAGTAACACTTACCCCATTTAATGTTGGAATGACTGAATACATTTTAAGGATATTTATCCTGCAGATGAGTTGTTTGGGACTTGTTGCTAAAGAGCTGCTTACACCTTGTGACGTCTTCAGCTGTGCTTTATATGCGCCTTTTGCTTTAGACCAGGTTTTTCTTGGTCAGTGGCGTAATGATTTTTAGAAGGTGCAAGATTTTGGACCATGCGCCAGACCACGCCTCTTTCTTTAATTGACACATCAGTGGGCGCTATGTTCAATTAAAGTGGACTGCATTCATCACTGAATTGGGTGTGAGATAAGAATAAGCATTGTGCCACGCTTGGGCCCTCTGTCTCTGTGTTCTACAGCTGGGTTCCACACTCTTACCCGGTGTTCTACAGCTGGGTTCCACACTCTTACCCGGTGTTCTACAGCTGGGTTCCACACTCTTACCCTGTGTTCTACAGTCCACACTCTGACTCTGTTCAAGACTGGCGGTGTGGTTCTAGACTGTTCTAGACTGGTGTGGTTCTGATGGGGTGTGTCTCTCTCTGCAGACTGATGGTGCAGATATCGGCCATGCGCACCAGCAGCGCCTCAGCTACATCCAGTACTGCGGTTCGGCTCTGACCATCACCCTGACCACACTCACCTGCCTCATGCACCTCACACACAGGTGAGCTCTCCACACCCTGACCACACTCACCTGCCTCATGCACCTCACACACAGGTGAGCTCTCCCCATCCCCAGAAACCTAATTTGCATGTGAAAATATGACCTTGCCGCAAATTTGCGGCAACTTCGCCAGAAACCTGAAATTTCTGTAAGGGTACACCTGAAACACAGGTGAGCTCTCCCCATCCCCTGGTGAGCTCTCCCCATCCCCTGTTTCATACACCTGAGACAGGTGAGCTTTCCCCATACCAACATCACCCGCTGCATGCACCTTTTCACAATGACATTGCCTGCTGTTCCCTAATAACTAGCATCTTAGGCACAATGACATTAATGACATTACCTGTTCCCTAATAACTAGCATCTTAGGCACAATGACATTAATGACATTACCTGTTCCCTAATAACTAGCATCTTAGGAACAATGACATTGCCTGCTGTTCCCTAATAACTAGCATCTTAGGCACAATGACATTACCTGTTCCCTAATGACTAGCATCTTAGGCACAATGACATTACCTGTTCCCTAATAACTAGCATCTTAGGAACAATGACATTGCCTGCTGTTCCCTAATAACTAGCATCTTAGGCACAATGACATTGCCTGCTGTTCCCTAATAACTAGCATCTTAGGCACAATGACATTGCCTGCTGTTCCCTAATAACTAGCATCTTAGGCACAATGACATTGCCTGCTGTTCCCTAATAACTACCATCTTAGGCACAATGACATTGCCTGCTGTTCCCTAATAACTAGCATCTTCTTAGGCACAATGACATTACCTGTTCCTAATAACTAGCATCTTAGGCACAATGACATTGCCTGCTGTTCCCCTGAATAACTAGCATCTTTAGGGCACAATGACATTACCTGTTCCCTTAATGACTAGCATCTTAGGCACAATGACATTACCTGTTCCCTAATGACTAGCATCTTAGGCACAATGACATTGCCTGCTGTTCCCTAATGACTAGTGTCTTAGGCTCTGCCAGGTCTATTATTTTGATACGTTTTTAACACAATGAATATAGGGGAATGGAATAATGAAAATAATATATGACGTGTGCGTGTGTGTGCGTGTGTGTGTGCGTGCATGCGTGCGTGCGTGTGTGTGTGTTTGCATGTGTGTCTACGTGTGTGCGTGTGTGTGTGTGTGTGCATGCGTGCGTGTGTGTGTGTTTGCATGTGTGTCTACATGTGTGTGCGTGTGCATGTGTGTGTGTGTGTGCATGTGTGTGTGCTCATATTGCGTGTGTGTGTGTGTGTGTGGGTGTGTGTGTGTATGCGGTGTGTGTGTGTGTGTGTGCGCGCGCGCGAGAGTGTGTGTGTGTTTGTGTGTGTGTGGTGTGTGTTGTGTGTTGTGTGTTGTGTGTGTTGTGTGTGTGTGTGTGTGTGTGTGTGTATGTGTATGTGTGTGTGTGCTCATATGGTGTGTGTGTGTGTGTTGTGTGCATGTGTGTGTGTGTGTGTGCGTGTGTGTGTGTGTGTGTGTGCAGGAAGAGGAAACTGGGTCACTGCAGCACTATCCACCTGCAGCTGTCTTTGGCCTTGTTGCTGCTGCATGTCAGCTTCCTGCTCAGTGCCTGGGGGGCGTGGCACACACAGGGACAGCCAATCACAGCTCAGTGCCAGGCTCTTGGGGCGGGGCTTCACTGGGCCCTTCTGGCCACCTTCAGCTGGACGGCCATCGAGGGCTTCCACCTGTACCTGCTGCTGGTGCGCGTCTTCAACATCTACGTCAGGAGATACCTGCTCAAGCTGGGCCTGCTGGGCTGGGGTGGTGTGTGTGTGTGTGTGTGTGTGTGTGTGTGTGTGTGTGTGTGTGTGTGTGTGTGTGTGTCTGTGAGTGTGTATGTGTGTGTGTGTGTGTGAGAGAGAGTGTGTGTGTGTGAGTTTGTGTGTGTGTGCGTGTGTGTGTGTGTGTGTATCCGAGCTCCTGAAACAGAAAGATTTGGATCCGCTGGTCAGCTGTGTGCATTAGTGTGGACGACTGAACCATCTGAATCAGATGACGTACAAGTCTGTGTTCCCTTCCCTGATTGGTTGTGCTCATATCAAGTCTGTGTTCCCTTCCCTGATTGGTTGTGCTCATATCAAGTCTGTGTTCCCTGATTTGTCTCATATCACGTGACAATGGTCATGCGCTCCTTTTCCACAAGTAAACAACATCTCCACAGCAACAGTCGGTGAATGGCAACAGATTAAAGGTGCTTTAAGCGATGTTACGCGGTTTGACTTGATTGTTTGTCATGATTTTCTAATTATGAGTTTTATTGCAGGTTTTTAATGCTGCATGCCCATTGTCTGTATGACTTAACAACAGTAACTTTGAAACTGAAACAGTCTTTATGGATGTGGAACAGATTTGTTCCTAAAATCCGTATTACAGTTTTTTCTGATTGCTTAAGCACATTTTTTGTAACTATGGCTATTTTTGCAAAACTCTACACACAAATAGGAAAACCTTTTACCAAATCAGCAAAACATTGTAGTTCTCTTGCAAAAGCTAACACACCTTGCTTGACTCTTCACACTTTTGTAAAAATGGTGTTTTCGTATCAAACAGTAAAGAATAAGAACAATAATAAAAAAAATAAAAAAAAAATAACAAAATAAAAATAGGGTAAATAGTGTAAATAAGGAGTGTGTTGATCATTTGGAAATTGAGTGTGAAGCAGTGAGTTGTGTTTACAGTTCCACAAAAAGAGTGCTGTGCAGTGGATTGTACCTACAGTTTTGCAAAGTGTGTGTTACAAAATTGCAAACTGAGTGCAAAGCAGTGTTTGTGCTTTTAGTTTTGCAAACTCAGTGAGTGGTTTTGCTATAAGTATTACAGTTTTTTTCAATCGCTAACAAGCGCTTACCCATACTTCAGATACTTTTTCTAAACTCTTAACACAGACTCACACCTACAAAACACAATTGGCCAAATGGATAATTTTCTTCTCAAAAACACATTTTGTTAAATATAGACCCTTTCACCAATAAAAACAAAAACAATGCTTGAACGTTCTATTTGGGCCCCAATCTACTTCCTCTGCATTAAGATAACATATGGAATGTTAAAAAGGAAGTCTTGTGGGGCCAACTATGATGCTGATAATGGAACTCTCTTGAAAGGGTCTATATACTAACTCTTCATTTCAAAACAGAACACATATTTCTCTGCACACACTAACTTTACCAAAACACTGGAAATCTGACTCAAAATGAAATTATTATGTCAAAGAATAACACTTGTTTTCACTTCACAAGGTACATGTAGTCAATCAGGTTACAAAATAATGGCTATTGTTGACATTACAAAAACTGCATAGACTGTTATGTTTCAGTTTTACAGGTACATGTATTTGCATGCAAAACATGCAATCCACCGTTTTTACACTAAATTTCTTGGTTGGGAACTGTATGTCCACATGTAATGTTCACAATCAAATGCATTCCAGTAAAAAGCAAATCATTTTTTTCCCTTTACTGTTTATTACAGGAGGTACAGTAGAAATGCTGTTTACAGTATGATAGAACAGAAAAAGTTTTACAGTATTGCTTACAGTGAACAAAATATCCATGAAACACACAAGAGCATTCTGAACAAAAAACAACAGCAAAAAAGCCCAGATAAAAAAGGGGCTAAAATTACTGTATCTAATCTCCATGCATCTTCAGGGTTAGGCCATATGTTTTCATAAACATCACATTGATTACATGGTCAATGATAGTGGCACAAATTTCATCACCACGCATTCTTACACCTCTACCTTTCCCTCTCCTTGGGCCTGCTCTTCTTACTGCTCCTGCTCCTCTCACTGCTCCTCTCACTGCATCTCTCCTTGCTCCTGCTCTTCTCCTGGGCCCCTTTGCTCTTACTCTTCCCTCGTCCAGACATCTTTTGTTTTTTCTGTTTCTGTTTCTAAAAACATCACCCTCAAGTCCTCCTTTACTGTATAAGTGTCAATGTAATAGAAAAAATAACCCCTGCCACTGAGTCTAAAAGGACTGAATCAGCTGTGGTTGGCCCAATTCTACCCAACATAAATCAGTTGTGTGTCAAATTTTGTTTATTATCAGCTGAAATATATTGTTTTGAACTGATATCATTGCAGAAGCAGAGGTTTTATACTGTATCTAAGGTTTGGAATATTGTTTTTGCTATTGTGGGATGTTGTGTGTTAACATTCATAAATACTACAAAAACAATCCATAATTTTGTTGGGAGGTACAGCTTGTCTGTTAAGAAAATGTAAGCATTGTGGAAATGTGTTCACTGACTGCATATCGTGTGAAAACGACATGAAATGTGTGAATGGTATGGCCACAAAAGACTGATGCTGTGCTAATTGTGTTTAGAGTTTTGAAAATTGTGTGTGTGTCTGTGTGTGTGTGTGTGTGTGTATGTATTTATGTTTGTTCATGTGTGTTTCTGTGTGTGTGTGTGTGTATTTATGTTTGTTCATGTGTGTTTCTGTGTGTGTGTGTGTGTTTATGTTTGTTCATATGTGTTTCTGTGTGTGTGTGTGTGTGTGTGTGTGTTTGTTCATATGTGTTTCTTCATATGTGTTTCTGTGTGTGTGTGTGTGTGTGTGTGTGTGTTTCTGTGTGTGTGTGTTTTCTATGTTTGTTCATGTGTGTCTGTGTGTGTGTTTCTGTGTGTGTGTTTATGTTTGTTCATGTGTGTTACTGTGTGTGTGTGCGTGTGTGTTTATGTTTGTTCATGTGTGTGTGTGTGTGTGTGTGTGTGTGTGTGTGTGTGTGTGTGTGTGTTTCTGTGTGTGTGTGTGTGTGTTTATGTTTGTTCATGTTTGTTCATGTGTGTCTGTGTGTGTGTGTGTGTTTATGTTTGTTCATGTGTGTTACTGTGTGTGTGTGTGTGTGTGTTTATGTTTGTTCATGTGTGTTTCTGTGTGTGTGTGTGTGTATTTGCAGGCCTGCCCTCTGTGACAGTGATACTGTGTGCTGCTCTGAGAATGTATGGACCTTACAACCACAAGACTGACTCCTCCTCCTCAAAGTGAGTCTGTCACACACATGCGTGCACAGTGTAAATCTGTATATGTGTGTGTGTGTGTGTGTGTGTGTGTGTTTGTGTGTGTTGATCTGT
>NC_063209.1:30354081-30366581 GCF_017589495.1 Alosa alosa | reverse complement strand
TTGGTTTTTCTTTACAGCATTATTGTTCAAGTAGGATATGAGGATATTTTAGAGTACAAGAATATACTGACCAAACACAATACATAAGACCAGAGGGGTAGAAAGGAGGTTTAACAGACTCTTTGGAAGATGCTTTGCAGTCGTATAGTCGCACGCCATCAGAAAATGATTCAAACTGTTTGTGTTGTTAATTGTGTTATGAGCACTGCATTTCCTGACCAGTGACCAGTGACCACTTTTGACACTTTGTGTGGTGTGTTCACATGTGGTGGGGGTGTATCTGCTCCCGTTGGGTATTTTATGTGGTCATGTTATTATTAACAGTGTATGTGTGTTCTTATTTCAAGCTGTAACTCTGTGTGTGTGTGGTGTGTGTGTGTGTGTGTGTGTGTGTGTGTGTGTGTATGGTGTGCATGGTGTGTGTGTGTATGTGTATGTGTGTGTGTTCTCTCAGGTGTATTTCTGTTCCTGTGGGCTCTAGCTATGACGTGCAGACGGCACCATGCGTCCAGCAGCCAGTCCACCATGAAGATGAGCAGCCTGGGGGCCTCCTGACCCCAGCAACCCAACACACACACACACACACACATATATATATATATATATAGATATAGATATAGATATATATATACACACACACACACACACACACACATAGTACATGTACACACACACACACACACTCACATATACATACACACGCACATATATATATATATATATATATATATACATACACACACACACACACACACATAGTACATGTACACACACATACACAAACACACATACACCAAAAATACCATTTTTATGAAGGTGTGAAGAGTTAATAAAGGTTTATTAGCTTTTGAAAGAGAACTTCAATGTTTTGCTGATTTGGTGAAAGGTTTTCTTATTTTTGTCTAGAGTTTTATATAGCCAATAGTTACAAAAATGTGCCTACAGTTTTTTTCTGATTGCTTAATTGTGTAACTGTTATCGCAATTGTTTTACATGTTCACTGTTTGTTTCAAAAGGGACTCTATAGATTTGTTTCATTCAGATGCTGTTGTGGGCAAGTACACGACATAATACAGAAATGCTCACATTGCGTATGTGTACAGAAATGCTCACATTGCGTATGTGTACAGAAACGCTCACATTGCATATATTTTGGAAAGTGGCGTCATCCTCATTTATGCGCTGTTGTTTTTCTTGTAGCCTTATGTATAGTGCATAGGCTGATAAGTGAACTAATTATCTAAAACAGTTTTCACATGTGACTGTGTGCCACATAGTTGACAAAATAGTGTAAATATGTTTACAGTTCTGCAAAATAAGTGCTGTGCAGTGGATTGTACCTACAGTGTTGCAAAGTGTGTGTTACAAAATTGCAAACTGAGTGCAAAGCAGTGTTTGTGCTTTTAGATTTGCAAACTCAGTGAGTGGTTTTGCTATAAGTATTAATAGTTTTAGAAATTGTGCTATAAGAATCATGTTTAGGGTTTAAGCATTCAGAACAAAGTGACTTGGAAGGGACCGTAGGGCTGTTCATCAACTGTATACTACTGTCTGCACTGCACTATATATCTTGCACTGTCTATGCACCACCTACTTTGTATATCACATTGCACTTTTTCTGCTTTTTTGCACTTCTGGTTAGACACAAACTGCATTTCATTGTCTCTGTACTTGTACTCTGCACAATGACAATAAAGTTGAATCTAGTCTAATCTAATCTACATACAGTATTGCATTGATATTTTTCTTTATTTCTGTAAGAATGTTTGTTTTTTTGTGTCATTCTCAGTTTGCTGTGAAACTCTAGAAATTCTGCTGTAATCAGCCTAGAAAATGACAATAAAAGCAGAAACACAAAGACTGTTTTATATAAAGCACATCAGTGTGTTGCTGTTCATTTGAAAGTGCAACTCAAACGGTGCATGTAATGTATTACATTGTTAGAGAGGAGTGTTGAGTTGAGATTGCAGTGTTTCATTATTTTGCTGTGTGTAGAGTTTTGACATAATTTAGCTAAATTCTGTAAAAAGTGTGTAAGCAATAGGCAAAAACTGTAACCTAATCAAACAAAATGAAAATAGAATTGTATTCAGTTGCCAACTTAAAATGAATCCAGGCTACTGTATTAAACTCATTGCCAGGTGCAGCAGAAGGTTAAAAATATGAAAATAGCAGGCAAACTATAAAATAATTCTGCTACTTGGGTGAAGTGTTAATTGTGTGTAGTGTTTTGAAAAAACGAGCCCTGTTGTGTTTTTTGTGCCTAAGCAATTGAAAGAAACTATAACTATTTGGGACCCACTAGATGGCGCCATTGTACTGCACATCGCATACGGCTCTGGCACTTCGGGCCTAATAGTTGATGTATTTCATGGCCACCAGATGGCACCATTGCACTGCATACCACTGGACCAAGCCTCTCCGCAACCTGCCTGAAGTCACCTACGACGACCTGGTTCGGATTGTGAATGAACACTCTCAAGTAGAAACGTCCAAACTTAGGAAGATATACAAGTTCTTTTGGGATAAATTAATTTTCAATTACAGAGGTAAGTGTTTGAATTCCGCTGACTGACCTTCGCTATCTATTTAAAAGCACCAATTACCGGCCCTTTCGTTCGAAAATTCCAACAACAATGTTTTTTTTACTTCAATATAACATTTGATATTTAGTTTCATATTTAGTTTCTCAGTGCTCCGAAACGTTGTCTGACGAGCCCCAGCCGCTAGGCTGCATACTGTACATGTAAATGTCGCTAGCATGCCAGAGAAGCTCCAGGCCACTACATGATAGCCTAGTTGAGTATTATTATTCGGGGGAAGATATGGCTGGCTGGCTGTCATAGGTTACCAATGCCCAGAGATGGTGCTGTATTGTGTGATAATCTTTCCCTCTATTACTGCAGTGTCAGATTTAGTTAATATGGAAGTGGGTCGTCCGGGCTTAACTGCTACTGTTCTATGAGGGAAAACGAGGAGCCTCATACCCTACAGGTTACAGTGCTAGGATGCCCAGGCTGTAATTTCATGCTCTATCCATGCACAACTACCCTCTAACCGCCCATGTCGCGACAAGCGTCATTACTGAATAAAACAGACGATAGACGCGAGGACAGTGTAAAATCTCATTTGTACTCTTGACCACTAGTTGGCAGACATCCAGAGCTTCGATTCAAGAGCAACGTTTAAGTTTTCAGGAAGCACATGAGAAAACACGCGAAAACACACGAAGAAGACGCGTGCATTTCCTCCATAACGCTGAAGGCGATGCGGGCCATAGTTTTGCACAAATTGAAGCAGAAATACACCAAATGTTGAAAAAAAAAACCACGTGTGATGAAGTCTTGGGTCTGTTATTCACCTACTCTGATTCTGAAGGAGAATATCTGCCTTTTGGAGAATATGATCGATCGTCTATTGACTGATTGTCACGGAGCGTCTGTGAATGGAGGTGCGTCTTTGCGACAGTGTCCACTAAGCATACCATGCTTATTTCGACCCTCTGCCCAACATAGCTGGAGGTGCCAGTGGCAATAGTGATGATAGTGTCCGTAATGGACGTGGTATAGACAGAAGGGGTTGTAAAAATAGGGCTCTGAAGAACTACAAAGTCAGCCGCGATAGGAACTGATTTGACCAGGCTACTTTTTGTGGTTATAGTAATAGTTTACTATTGTTGGTTTACATGTGACTGTTTTCCTGTTCATTTGTTATGTGGGTGAAATGAAAGAAGAAAGTAAAACTGCTCAAATGTGTTCAACATCCAGTATTTACTGCTCAAATGTGTTCAACATCCAGTATTTACTGCTCAAATGTGTTCAACATCCAGTATTTACTGCTCAAATGCGTCATAATTATGAGTACATTTACCCCCTTCATAAACTTTTGTTCATACTCAATGATTTTCATAACAATGATTGTTCTGTGTTGTCAGATGATTTACCTTGTGTAAAGCAAGTAGGTTAAATGTAGCTGTGTTTTACTCTGTAGCTTGAACATTCAAGCTTTAGCTGAAGTATGTTCTCCATGTCTAGATTGTGCTGCGTGCAGTCACAGCGCTGCAGTTAAATGGATGCTCCTGCTCATGTGCTGCTGGAGAGGCGTTATGCAGTCATGTGGTGGCACTCCTACTTCACACGCATCACTACAGCTTCACAGGGGAGAGATGCGTACCAACACTTCTGTCCTGCACCAGTGAGCTTCAGTCATGGCACCGACCAAGGACACAGGTTTGCGTGTATCCCTCAGGTCTAGCCAAACATTCTGTGTAGTCTACTCAATAACAGTGTTTGAAGTTCTAGTATTTAGACATGTGGCTAACACTGACTTAAGTATATATAGATGTATACTGACAATATGACTCATGTGCTGAAATATTGATATTGTCTTAAACTGCATGTTGCCCCTTTTTGCTTTGCTCCAGGGGATTGGCCTGGAACCCACGGGCCAACTTGCGGTGAGGAAACCCAAGGCACCTGGACGCAGCAGTGTCAAATCAACACTCTATCCAGCCTACGCAGGTAAGTGCTGAATATTTATTATTTTATTTATTAGGACATAAAGAGCACAACTATGCCTGCGTGGATGTAGTGGATGCTGTACCCCCTTCATGATCCTCACAGCGAGAGCCTGAGCAGAGGACTCCCCTCTCAGAGTAAACACTCCTCCAAATCTACTGGAAGTTAAACGGAGGACTTCCTTCCACATAGGATTTTCTGACTGCCCCCTTGTTTGCTCTTCAATTAAACTAGCCAATTCAGAGGTGACTTCTAAACTCTGCAAGTGAAAAATGCGGAGGTAATTGGTATTGCCACATATCTTTTTGGCTAATTCAATAGACTTTGGTGATATAACAATGGGCCTGTGTGCGCCTCCTCTTTTGAACTTGTAGACTGTCTTTTTTTTCCCCACACGCCAGACACAGACATATAGCCTCGATGCAGATGCCAGGCACAGACATTAAATTGTATTTTCCCAGTGAGACGCTGCAACAACCCAAACAACCGGCAGATGTCTCAAGTGAGCAGGGTGTCTCGTAAAAACAAAGAAGGGTGTCTCGTGTACAAACAGAGAAGTCGGACGGACCCCCCAGTGACGAAGGAGGTCAAGCGCTGGACTGACCAATCGGAAGCCAGGCTACAGGACGCCCTTAGCAACGTTGACTGGGAGATGTTCAAGACGAACTCTGCTGACATCAATGAGTTTACGGAAGTATCATTGAGTTACATCAATATGCTAACTGATTCCATCATCCCAACTGTAAAGATCCTAAGCTTCCCTAACCAGAAGCCTTGGGTGGATAGAGAAGTGAGAACGGCATTAAAGACACGCCATGACTTATAATGCTGGGCTTATTTCAGGGGATATGACGGATTACAAAGCAGCATTTTATAGTTTACGAGAGCTATTAAAGATGCTAAGCGGCTATAGAGACAGTTGAAGCTGATTTCTTGGAGGGTGATCCAGCACGAGTGTGGAAAGGACTCGAACCATCACTGGCTTTGAAAGAAAGTCCCCTCCTATGATGAATGTGAGTAAAGCCCTCCCTGATGAACTTAATGCTTTTATGCTCGCTTTGACATGAAAAACACTGACTATATTGGACTAGCTGCAGCATGTGAAGCAAATGAGGATGCACCTTTCTGTGTCTCTGAGGTCGATGTGAGAGCAATGCCTTTAGGAGGGTTAATTGTAGAAAAGCTGCTGGACCGGATGGAATTTCTAACAGGGTTTTGAAATCCTCGCTGCTCAGTTAGCTCCTGTGTTCACTTATATCTTTAACACATCATTGGCTCAAGAGACAGTTCCTACTTGCCTCAAGCAGTCTGTTATTGTTCCAGTACCGAAAACAAAAGTCCATCATGTCTGAATGACTACCGCCCAGTAGCCCTGACGCCTACAGTGATGAAGTGTTTTGAGAAGCTTGTGAAAAACATTATATGCTCATCCCTCCCTGCCTCCTTCGACCCTCCAATTTGCTTACAGAGCCAACAGGTCTACAGAGGATGCCATCTCAAACCCTCATGTACACCACCTTAACTCACCTGGAGGAGGGGAATGGGAATTATGTGAGGATGCTGTTCATTGACTTTAGTTCAGCATTCAACACCGATAGTACCTCTCACCTTGGTCACAAAGATGAAGGCCTTAGGACTAAACACCACCCTGTGTCACTGGATATTTGACTTCCTCACCAACCGCTCACAAGTGGTTAGAGTGGGGGTCTGACATCTGACTCATTAACCATCAGCACTGGTGCTCCCCAAGGCTGTGTTTTTGAGTCCACTGCTGTGCAACATCTACACACATGACTGCAAAGCCAACAGTAGTCATACCTCCATCATCAAGTTTGCAGATGACACAGTGATCTTGGGCCTGATTAGTAACAACAATGAACAGCTCTACTTGGATCAGGTTGATGAGGTGGCACAGTGGTGTCAATCTAACAGCTTGACACTGAAGATCAATAAAACCAAGGAAATGGTAGTGGATTACAGAAGGCAGCAGCAGAACTACAGTTACACCCCACTAATGATCAGCGGGCAACCTGTAGAGAGAGTCACAAGTTTTAAATACCTTGGTGTCCACATTACTGAAGACCTAACATGGACTGTTAACACTCAATATGTTCTGAAGAAGTCCAGACAACGACTCTACTTCCTTCGTCAGCTAAGGAAATTCAAAGTTTCTACATCCATCATGAAGGCCTTCTACACTTCAGCGGTTGAGAGTGTTCTAACTGGTAGCATCATCACCTGGTATGGGAACTCCACAGTTAGAGATTGTAGTACTCTGCAGAGAGTAGTGCGCTCAGCTGAACGTACTATTAGAACTCAACTTCCTGCTCTACAAGATATCTATTCCAGAAGAGTACTCCTAAGAGCCCAAAAGATTCTGAAGGACTCTTCTCATCCTAACAATGGATTATTCCTACCGCTGAAATCAAGAAGACGCCTATGTAGTCACAAAGCCAGAACTGAGAGACTCAGGAGAAGTTTTATCCCCAGGCCATCCTAACTCTGAACTCACACTATACTGACTTTGCACACATTCACTCTTCAGCACTCTCAAACATTTCCCAACTCTGAACTCACACTATACTGACTTTGCACTCATTCACTCCTCAGCACTCATGCCCCCCCCCCACACACACACACACACACATACACATATCTGACTTTCTCCAACTTTTGCACATCTCCATAGAACTTTTATTTATTATTTTTGATTTCTCCTCCATCTACCCATGTCCTTGATTGCCTAGCCTTTCTGCCCCCCCCCCACCCCCACCCCACCCCCATCCCCAACACCCCCACAAAACAAACACATTAACATCATCACTGTCATCACCTCACATACATACAGCACACTGCTTGCTACAGTAAGCCTCCTCTACTTGCTGCACACTGCCCCCCCCTACATACACAGCACATTGTCTTCAGGATCTTCTCCAACACACATCCTCTACATACTTACAGCACACTGCCCCCACCTACCCACACGCACACTACACACACACACACACACACACACACACAGTCACTGCTACACTCCCCCCCCCCCACACACACATCTTCATCACTCACATACATCATACATACAGTACTCTGCTTGCAATAGTAAGTCCCTTCACCATACTTGCAGTACATTGCCCCCCCCCCCACCTCTCCCCTACATACACAGCACATTATTTCATCAGGAAGCTTCTCCAACACACATCCCCAACATACTTTACAGCACACTGTTGCCCCCCAATACACAGCACATTGTCTCATGAGGAAGCTTCTCCAACACACATATTGCACACTGCCCTCTCCCCACATACACAGCACACTATCCCATCTCCCTTGTCATCCCCCAACACACACACCAAGACCCCTGGCAGTTGGGTTAGCCCCCTTGAGCCGTGGATCTGCCCCAAGGTTTATTCCTTGGTAAGGGAGTTTTTCCTTGCCCCTGTTGCTCTTGGGTGCTCCTTGTTGGTGCCCCCCCCTCCCCCCCCAATTCCTATCCTCCCTCACCTTTCTTATGCAGCCCTTGCCACTTAATCTACTAAACCCCTCTTCTACTGCACTTTTTACCCCCCACTTTGCACAAATAGGCTGACACCAGACATAATTTCACTGCATTTCTTACTTCCAGTAACTATATGCATGTGACAATAAACTTCCTTGTATCCTTGTATCCTTGTAAAAAGAAATGGAGCCTGGAAAACCCTACACAGACTTCACTACAGACTTTAGCAGACTGGTTTAGAAATAATTTAATAGCCAGAAATATGCCTGCCCTGCCCTAATAAAGAAATATTTCGTTAACTGCGAGTGAATCCCGTTTGCAGCCGTAGAAGAAACACAGGACAAATTAAACATTCTGGTTTTCTCCGAGTGCAACGATGATAGACAGACATCATTTGGACAAAATATAGAGCCTCCGTTAACCTCCGTTGCTCAGCCAAATGCCTTCCTGTTACGTCCTGTCATCACGGAGTTACAGGCGATAAACGATTTTTGATGGTCACAAGTTTACTTCATTCGCAGTTTATTTTTTTGATTATTAAAGAGTGTTTTTCATTTAAAGGTTTGACTTCGTGCTTATTCAGTAGAGCATTTAGTGCTCTTCCCAATCCCAGAATTGTTAAAAAAGACATGACCCTCCCCTTGCCAATAATTGTCGCATGTCTTCCGCCCCCGCTGCTTTGCGCCACAGCCACACACTGTGATAACGTTCTTAAATCAATCTTTCGTGAGCTTGCATGCTACCAGTCCTTCCTTTTCAAATGCGTTGCGCCTGTTTGCACAATTTCACAAATAATCATATGTGATTAATAATATGACAAATAATCCCTGTGTACGGGGACCGAAACAATGCATGCCAACTTTTTCCGTGTTTTATCATGTATTTTAACTTTCCCCCGCTGTCTTGCCGTTTTAATGTTTTCCCGTAGAATATCCCATATTTTAATACTCTCATAACAACCCTGCCATCGGGCCTGTCTCTGTGTTGCCCTGTTGCTACTCCTTGCCCTTCCAACGAAACAGATGTCTTCAAATCATCGTTTTCCTTGCTTGAATGTCATATACCTACAACTTTATGCAGCAGAATTACGCATAGGCTACTTGGAACATAACACATTTGACAAAGGACAGATGTATCGTAACACCCCCAATTATCACCACTTTTGTTCAGAAATTCTAAAACAACGATGTTTTTTAACACTTCAAAATAACATTTGCTAAATTAACCTTACATTTTTCAGTAGCCATAGGTGTGTAGATTTGAACAAAATCTGGTTTGGTTCTTAACGGGAGCATTTACTGCCTGGAATATCCGATTTTGTTTACCACACTCAGAGTTATAGTGCTGACCTGATGGGTCGCCTATTTACACCGTTTCAACGGCACATGGACGGTTAGACCAAGAATTCTCGTCGTGAAATTAAAATTCCACTGGAGCTCCAAGCGGTTGTGTACACGTAGCCTTACAACACTGTTTACAGCTCTTTGAGTCACGGTAAAATGTCATTTTTGGTACATAGCTAATTTAGATACACCTATGGTGTGGGTGGTTGCGTCTCTTCAGGAGTCCGCTGTCTTGGTTTGTATAGAAATGGATATTAAGTGACGGGACCGACGGTAATAGGGGGAGTTCCGATATGTTGCTAGTGACAAAATATTAACTTTCAGTGTTTTACGATGTCTGTCATGTGGAAGTGTTTTCACGGTGTTCACGGTGCCTGTGTTGTGTTGCGTTGCGTTAATTTGTTTTCATTGGGCATGCCGTGCCGTGCCATCCACAGCTCTTCAGTTCTGACAAAGCCGAAATTATTCCTATTGAAACAATGAGTGCAGGAAGCGCGTTTGTATGGTTATATTGCTTGACGGGGGGGGATCCCAAGCAGCTTTCAGCCATAAGGCTACTTTGAGAACATTTCAATTCACCTGACACTAATATTCAAAATGTTGAAAACTATTTCGGCATAGCCTATAAGCAGTTTAATTAAATGGAATGTTAGTTGTAAACAAACAAGCTACTTGGTGAGGCTTGGCCTCACAGATGCGCTTGTGCCTTAGATGGCAGGAAAAATCTTCAGCCTATTAACTGACCACCCGATTGGCTGGGGGGGAAGGGGGGCCATCAGACATTTGTGGCCCTGCCCCCAACAAATCACACCTTCCCACCTCTGACAGCTTAAAAGAACTCACAGACCTATTCACAAACCTGCGGCGTGTTTTGAAATCCTATGCAGCTACAATCGTGAGGAAGCAATTTTGCATTGTAGGCATTACTAACATGCAATAACGCCACCAACAACAACCAAAACTAGGCTAATCATTGTCAAAATGTAAATTAAATGTAACATTATTGTGAATCAAATTAAAATGTTCTCTTTTGCAAACGTAGGCATAGTAACAGAATAATGTTACAAAGATCCTACATCAATCCGTATGTTTCATTAGGCTACTAGGCTAGTTGTTTTGCCTTATTCTTGATTCATTTAGGCTAGGCCTTTTTATTCAGGGGCCGTATTCACAAAGAATTTTAAGGCTAAAAGTAGCTCCTAACTGGCGAATTTAGGAGCAACTCCTAAAAATAATGGGCGTGTTACTCCTAATTTTTTTCACAAAAAGTAATTCACGAAGCATTTTAGACCTAAAAGTAGCACCTAAGTCTGGGACAGCTTAAAAGAAGTCGAGAGGACTCCTAACTCACTAAGACCTATTCATAAACAGCATTTTGTGGCATTTTACGCTATGATGTTTTGAAATGCTATCGCGGCAACAGGAGCTTCCAATCGCGAGGGAACAATTTTGCATTCATAAAAGGAATCAATAACGCCAAACAACAACCAAAACTACTCATTGTTAACATGTAAATTAAATGTAACATTTCATTGTGAATCAAATTAAAATGTTCTCCTCTTTGCAAACGTAGCCTAGGCATATGGTGACAGATTAATTTAATAATGTTGCAAAGGTACTGCATCAATCCATAGGCCTATGTTTCATTAGGCTACTAGGCTATTTGTTTTGCCTTACTCTTTATTCATTTAGGCTAGGCCTTTTTATTCAGTTATTAATCATCTTCCGTCCCTTCGCTTTTTACTTGTGTAGCGCCGCGCATTCTCCGACCTGTCACCTGTCAGTCATCATCGGAAGAGAGGTGTTTGGAATCATTCCCGCGTTACAATCGTCAGCCAATCAAGGTGGTCACTTCAGTCAAGCTCGTGCATGAGTAATGACGTCATCCATAGCAACGAAGACTCACTCCTAGTTTAGCTGTCTGAAAGGCTTTGTGAATAACTTTTAAGAGAAAACTCCAAGCTAAAATCTTTTAGTGCGATTTAGAAGTAGCCTACTCCTAGTGGTAAGATAAAAGCCTTTGTGAATAACCTACGGCCCCAGTTATTCATCATCTTCCGTCCTTGTGTAGCGCACGCATTCTGAGACCGGTCACCTGTCACTCATTAATGGTCGAATATTACTGATGATCATTGTTATTTAAGAACATGCAGTGTGCGTAGGGCACCAAAAACATCTTGCTCGTAAAAAGCATCATACCGCACATTGTGGCGGGTCTGTTATTTACTGTAGGCTGCGCAAACCACAGGGCAAGCCTGCATTCGAGGTCTTCTGTTGAAGAATTTTATATAAAGCCTGCGCTACCAGTAATCCTCCTGCCCCTGATAGGCCTACCACAGCTGTGGATATGTGTGGAATGTTCAACTATTAACACAATCCAATGTGTGTCTCAATTGTCCCCCGCTGACCACCTGTGGTGTCAAATCCACATTAAATAATACAACATCAAAAGAAGTCCGCACACTGTGGATGTATACTGCAGATGATGGCTTTAATGCACTCCGGAGCATTAGTTAGTGAAGCAAGCTAAGCTAAGCAAAGTAAGAAAGTGAGCAGTGAGCAAAGTGAGCTCAGTAAGCTAGCATCCTCTGGCTGTTGTCCAGCCTTTATACCCCTTCAAGTCATCCCAGACAAGACACTCTTTGTTTACAGATAACTGACCAAGTAATGGTACTTCACCTTTGCCCTCTCATCCTGTTATTCCCCCATTCTTTAGGTTTTGCTCACATTTCCTGGCGCCAAACCTTATTGATGACCCTGTCAGCCATCTGCTCTTTCCCTTAAACCAGTCTTCCTTTCCCCCACACTGAACATACTACAGAGTTCAGTTTCACAAAACAGTGATATTACACAGAATAAAGATACTACATAAAAGATATATAAACTAAAGGATATATGTCAATAAAAGTCACGACATTCCCCCCTTTGAGCATGAAGTGCTCACTTATGCAGCAATATCAAACATTTATCACTATTTTAACACATCCCCTACTATCAAGAAAATACAGCTGCTAAGCTGAGTCACACTACAATCAGTCAACTAAGCAAACCAGTTAACTCAGCAGCAACTATGACATTAAGCAATTGTCCCCAATACCACTGCTAAACATAAAACACTTATATTAGTACTGTTATTACACC
>NC_063209.1:30303329-30353581 GCF_017589495.1 Alosa alosa | reverse complement strand
TTACCGTTAGCGTTGGTTGAGTGATGGAGGCATTTGATTTATTGCATTTGTAGAAAACTATAAATGCGTTATACCCAAGCAAATGTATAGCAGCACTGTTTGTATCTTTCGACTGTCATTTATTGCCGGTGCTACAAAATCATTCTGTGCAATGGAAGATTTACCAACGTTACACCGGTCTGATGCAGTTTTGCCTATACATGCGTGAGACTGAGGCGCCTGTTTTTTTTTGTTTTAAGTGCGTGCAGGGTGTGAGAGGGGGAATCGATGTGCTTTGATTACAGCTTGGTAGTTGTAGTCTGTGAAATTAAAAAAGCAATGCAGTGTGTGAAGTATCCAAACAATGACACCTTCATTTCATTATGGCTGTTTTAGCAAAAAACACCTTAAGCTACTGTGTAGTAGGTCCCATTTAGAAGTGGCTACTTCATTTGCGCTTTCCTTGACTCATGGAGCTGCGTGAATGTTATTACAACTTTTAAGCCCGCGATATGACAGTTTAAGTCCGCTTGATACTGTAAGGCGTAAGCCATTGGTTTCCAAAGGAGATTTTATTTGTGTCGCCAGCATAGCCTATTGACAATTTATGTTGTCAATAGGCCTACCTTATAATCCTACCTGTAGCTTAGGGAAGCTAACAACTTTCTATTAGGATCTAGTTTGTTAGTTACCGTTTTGTCATAACTCCCTGATGCATTTTTGCATTTAGAATAGCCAGATTGTATATCTCAATCGGAAAAATTAAACAATATCAGGTGCCTATGGACTAGGCTGGGTGAACCCAGCCTGATCTGCCCGCTATTTATTTTTTTTTGATTTCTTAAAAGATTGAGCTTGGTCTGATGAAAGCCAGACTAGCCATGGACCTCAGTTAAACAATGCAAGGGAACATGAATCAGCCTATATTTGCACTAACAATAACGGACAAAAAGCTCTTCAACGTTGGCCCGTTTAAATGTGTATGAACAGTCTAGCGGCGCATTTCATCAAGGCCCATTTGGACATGTCAGTTATTTGCACCACTGGTTAGATGTAAAACAGCACCGTTTCAGACTAGGCTACTGTTACTTAATTTGTGCATTAACAATAACGTTTCAGACTACTGTTACTTAATTTGTGCATTGACAATAAAGTATTACATGAACTAAAGATGACTAAAATCTTATGTAGAAGAAGAAACATTCACAAAAAAAATCCATCCATCCAAAAATGACCTTTGTTTTTGATAGCTGTTGAAAACGGCATGGAACTGACAGAGATGTTTTTGTTTATAAATACATAAAAAATAAATAAATAAATAACATTATGATGATACCTTTTGCTTTTTCCCAAATACAATGTAGCCTACAGGTGTAAGTGACCTTTCATCAATCCAGTTGCAATGGATGAACTGTGATGAACTGCCCTACTTGTGATTGTTTAGAGATTTTAAAGGTTTTATAACAATTCTACATCTTCTTTGGCTATTCTACAATCTATTCACCTTTTCAGCACCAGTAGGGTACTTTTCTGTGCAGCCGCACACACACTCAGGCATGCCAAACAAGCATACACAAAAAGTTTCAAGAGTGGGGGGATGGAGTAAAATATGGAGACAAATTGAAGTGTGATTTATTTTCGCGGAACGGATGTACAGGACTGAGCGGCGGTCATATTTTGTACCGCTATGCGGTACATCTAGTTACCTTATAGGTGACTATCAAATTTCCATACTTACTTGGTTGACCATGGCATTCCCTTTACCATTAGTCAGCTTACCCAGTTTCTCTAAACATTACTAGAGTAATTATCTTATATAATTCTATAACTTTGAAGCTCTTACTGTCCATATGCTGCATTCCAAAGTGAATGGTCTAATATATTATGCCATTCCTCACCACCAAAACATACTTCCAGTTAATTGTCTCCATGTATTTTAATATCCTTTAGCACTGTAACTTTATCAAAAGTGTAATATTAAAATGTACTAATGAATTTTATGAAATTAACTTTATCATACCTTATCATACCTCCTCTCAACATTCAACATTCATTCTTGAATTTCCCCTTGGGGATTACTAAAGCATCCATCTATCTATCCCAACCTCTAGCTATAGTTAAATAAGTATCCTTAAACCTTTCCTTCAGTATACATATACTATACTACATATACAGTCTCTAAGTATACATCTAAGTATAAGTGTAGGCTAGATATACTTAAAACTCTTATGTATACCAAGTATAAATCAATTTCCCATTTCTATGATTTTTACACACAAAGTTTAAGCTATGCATATTCTTAGTTAGAAATAAATAGACCCACAGTACATTTCACAAACTAATTTTGCTAAGGGAGTCACTACTCAGTTCCCTCTGTACTGAGCCCCCATAAAACTCCCACAGCAAATTAACTAACACCCCATATAACCCTATAACCACTTAAGTATAACAGTATTATCTAAATTATAATATAGCTATGCAAATAACAAATGATACTCTAGGGCCAAGCAGCTTAGCACCACTTTCCATCAAATAACCCCTCAGTGCTAACAACAATTGCTGCCTTATACCATATGATTCTTCAAACCATTTGACAGGTAGAAACTAAATATCCCCAGAGATCTTCTGAAACCATCAATATCCCCATCATCTAGATTGTTAAATATAAAGTAGGAATCCAAAACGTTTAAAGTCAGTCAGAGTCAGTCTTTTTCAGTGTCGCCGTTATTTCAAATATTAACCATTTTTTTGATTATTATCATATGTCAGTTGATCTTGGCTTATGCAACCAGTGATGTGGACAATACAAAACCCCTTTTCCAACTCTTAACAAAAACAGGACTATGTGGGAAGGCTATAACCATAGCCTATAGCCATAAACCTTTTCCACATAGCAGGACAGCTCTAAAACCAAATGACCTTGCCCAAACCACCTCTTCAGAGCTAAACAGTCACCTGTACCTTTAACTGTAAATGTACATGGAAACAATACCTGATCTTATTGTATATTAACACCCATAACACCACAAGGTGTTCACTCATAACACACATACTCATGACACACATACCACAATACACCAGACATATAACTGCAATGTGAGTTATTGATAAACCTTATTGAGTTCCTATATATGTCTAGAACATTATCCAAAGGATGCTTAAATTCAATTATTTTTCCCCAATAACATTGTGGTCCTCCATGAACTATAATCCATCACAAAATCTTTCTAAAGCATACCTAAGCTTCAACAATGTTACCATGAACCAAATTAACTTCAATACTGCTATCCAGTGTAGTAATGCCAGTTGCTGACCCAGCTTTAGCCTAATAATGCCAACAGCTATCTGAGCCTAATAATACTATGCAAACCTAGCCTAGTCATGCTAATAGCTAAGCTATTTAATTTAGACCTATTATTAATACTACTATCATAATTATCATATCCTTAACAATGCTAATTTAACAGTTGAACCTACCACCTACTGATAAGCTAATATATTGTATATCATTAGTAGGCTACCACTAATATAACCTATCAATTGCCAACTTACTACTACTACTACTAATACATAATATATCTTAGTCAACACTGGACACAACAACACTTATCCAACACCTGGAACCGCCATCAGCGTTCATCCCAAATCCTGGATCTTAAAACTCTATATTTAACCATGATGGCCCAACTTATGCATCTGTCAGTTGGTCTACTCATCCCCAGCATAGCACAGATGTGATTTTTCCCACTAACTCTCTCTAACTTGTAATAATACTCTTATTATAAACAAGGCTAACTTGAAATGACCTTTTAAGCATAACAGAAACCTAAAGAGACTAGCTTAACCAACCAATACACTATACATTATAGGACTACTACCATAGTGAATTATTTATGCACATAAGCTAAATGACTAAAGTATGTAAACACTAATATAAGTTGCCTTTATCCAGTATCACGAAAATCTTTTAACATAGAACTGTAGAGTATTTTAAAGAAAATCAAAAACTAGCAGAACTGTTTCTGTATCTCTCATTATTGCCAATTCAATTTTTAAAAGGTCAAAGTGACTATGACCGCCTCAGTGTCAATGAAGCTATTCCTCTTTTGCCTTGCCCATCTATTATGGTAATATTATATTCTCAGCAAGCAGCACTCCACTTCTGCAGACAACTGCCCACTGTAATTCAGAACCATTCTGTTCTGGCGTTACCAACCTTTCAAAACCATTTTCCCACTACCACATTCTCATTATCAACCATTTCTAATATTTTGATCATGGAAGACCAAAACATTCAACCCAACACTTTGCAGTATTAAACGTTCCCCAAAAATCTTTCAAAGTGAAATATTTTCCAATATTTCCCAGTTCAACATGCCTTAACCATCTCAGACCTACATCCTTTGTCCCCAGCAGACCTTTGCTCTGTTTACACAAGCCCCCACCTTTTCCTATTTCAACCAGCAGCTCCTCTGCCTGGTATCACACACACACACACACAGCCTCTTCTCCTTAATCACACGTTATGCAAATATATGACGTCTTTTACCAATGCTCTGCCATGGACTTCTAATTCTACCAGCCACATATACTAAAAAATCAAGTAACACTTCTTTGTATTCTCTTTGGCTTTACATCCACAACTTTTACACAACATTATTAAACATTATTCCGGGCACCAGGTGCCTTGCTTGGCCATCCACTTTCGCTCTTGGAGTGTTTCAACTTCAACTTATTCAGACCTGATATCAGCTGTACTCAACTTGTTAGTATTATTTCCTCCACATGCAGGGAAATGAGGTCTTCACATGCAGACCTGAGGTCTCCACATGCAGACCTTTCAGTTTTTCACATGCAAAACTGTTACTTTTATCTCTCTCATTCCTTCTCATGCAGGAATTGAGTTAGTTCTCCACATGCAGAACTTTTAAGTTTTCCCCATGCAAAACTTCTTTGATATGGCTATAGTATTCCTTCACATGCAGGAATTTGCCTAGTTCTCCACTTGCAGAACTCTTGATTTCTTTTGATTTTCCACATGCAAAATCATTTCCATTAGTATACACACAAATGCTTACCATAATCTGCAGTATTAATCCCTTGGTCTTTGTTTTAGCAAGATTCTTTGACTGGAGGACGTTTTTTAGACAAGTATTCATAACTCAGTGTACAGCCTGATCAGAGGAGTCTAGCTGCTATTAAGCAAAAGTTGCTCACCTTAGTTTAAGTTGCGCATCAGCCTCTCCCCTGACCAAACCCTGGACTCTGAGATGATGCCTAAATATTGTCCTTTCCAACTCCTGGCTGGCTCGCCAATTATGTGGTGTCAAATCCACATTAAATAATACAACATCAAAAGAAGTCCGCACACTGTGGATGTATACTGCAGATGATGGCTTTAATGCACTCCGGAGCATTAGTTAGTGAAGCAAGCTAAGCTAAGCAAAGTAAGAAAGTGAGCAGTGAGCAAAGTGAGCTCAGTAAGCTAGCATCCTCTGGCTGTTGTCCAGCCTTTATACCCCTTCAAGTCATCCCAGACAAGACACTCTTTGTTTACAGATAACTGACCAAGTAATGGTACTTCACCTTTGCCCTCTCATCCTGTTATTCCCCATTCTTTTTTAGGTTTTGCTCACATTTCCTGGCCAAACCTTATTGATGACCCTGTCAGCCATCTGCTCTTTCCCTTAAACCAGTCTTCCTTTCCCCCACACTGAACATACTACAGAGTTCAGTTTCACAAAACAGTGATATTACACAGAATAAAGATACTACATAAAAGATATATAAACTAAAGGATATATGTCAATAAAAGTCACGACACACCTCACACATTTCTCTAGATTTTGCAACGAATTTACATGACACAATGCCATAAAATATGCCAGTTTTAGGACACAGAATAATGTTTGTAATGATACCAGTTAGGCCTACGTTTAACTGTAACAATTGTAATGAGCTATTCATTGTCGAAGGTGCATGGTCAAGTGAAATTCTTACTTTGGAAAACAAACATTTGCTGATATCATCGCCGATCATCAGAATATTGCTCTGGACTGCAGGTAACTTGTTAAGCAAGTGGTTCTCAAACTTTTATTTAATTTAAATAAAACGGAGAGACATAGGCTACTTTATTGTTTTTAACGATCTCTATGCTACTCACAAAAATGTAGGCATGGGGACATGATGAAGTAGGCTATCCAACTGTCGTGTGTTAAATTATTGTGATTACGAGCCAGTGGTTTTCAAACATGCATGACTCGGACATCTAACTAAATGCAACAGACTCATATCGTCCTCGCATTCGCAAAATGAGGACCAGTGTTTTGTCAAATTGCAAATAGCTATTAGTTTTAACGATTTTTTATGATAGTATGAAGTGCTTTTTGTATAGGCTACTATCTTAATCTTGGAATATGGGGAGGGAAGTGGCGCGTCTGCAGTCAGCCAAATATGAATGTAATTCTGCGGCATAAAGCAGATGTATTTGTTTATTGTACAGAAAAATAAAAATGACATGTCAAGCAGTCAATTGACTACATTGCAGTCAAGAAGTAGGGCAAATTCAGACACTGTTTTCATTTGCGTAGTTGCATTGCCCCCAACACTGACATAACATAGCAGATTTCGATTTTCACTACCACCGTGTAGTCAAGCCTTAAGCCATACCCAAGTAGTCTTAATCGAGGTAATGTTTAATTATGCATGATTTATTTTGTTATTGAATTCGTAGGCTGGGATTCCTCTCGGTAACAATTATATTTGGTAGCCTCCTGCTTTTTCAGAAGGGGCGGCAGTCAGGCTACTGACAGAGCGATGCACAGTGGCTGAAAGTGGTACTAAAGCTTCACGCAGCTTCACGCCTCGTAATGCGCGACTGAAGTGGCCATTTGAAAGCGATGCCCACTGTAGGTGCAGATGCCATTCCAGCCTTGCTGGTATAACAATATGGCCATAATATGAAAATCTGCAGATTGTGTATGATATTTTATACTGACACTGACATGTGTGAAACATTTAATGACTAATGGTTCCTGTTACTTGTCTTCGTAGGACCCCTTCCTGACCCTGCGGTGTTGGAGATGAACTGTGAGACCTTCGACCTCAACCCGGAATATGCGAGATCGCATGTGACCTGGCCGACCTAACTTTAGTTGACTCCAAGTTTGGGCCAGTCCCTCAAGGTTCCATTCTGTCTTATCAGTGCCCCCTCATCATTAAGCAGTGACTTGTGTAATGTCAATGTCTTCCCTTCTGGCTTCGTTGTTCACCCTGATGCGTCTTACCTTGGGGCCCTGATGCGTCTTACCTTGGGGCCCTGATGCGTCTTACCTTGGGGCTAGCCCTGATGCGTCTTACCTTGGGGCTAGCCCTGATTGGGGCTTGGGGCCCTGATGCGCCTTACCTTGGGGCTAGCCCCTGATCGCCTTACCTTGGGGCCCTGATGCTCTTACCTTGGGGCTAGCCCTGATCGTCTTACCTTGGGGCCCTGATCGTCTTACCTTGGGGCTGGCCCTGATCGTCTTACCTTGGGGCCCCTGATCGCCTTACCTTGGGGGCCCTGATGCGTCTTACCTTGGGGCTGGCCCTGATGCGTCTTACCTTGGGGCTGGCCCTGATGCGTCTTACCTTGGGGCTGGCCCTGATGCGTCTTACCTTGGGGCTAGCCCTGATGCGTCTTACCTTGGGGCTTGATGCGTCTTACCTTGGGGCTAGCCCTGATGCGTCTTACCTTGGGGCTAGCCCTGATGCGTCTTACCTTGGGGCTAGCCCTGATGCGTCTTACCTTGGGGCTAGCCCTGATGCGTCTTACCTTGGGGCTAGCCCCTGATGCGTCTTACCTTGGGGCTAGCCCTGATGCGTCTTACCTTGGGGCTAGCCCTGATGCGTCTTACCTTGGGGCTAGCCCTGATGCGTCTTACCTTGGGGCTAGCCCTGATGCGTCTTACCTTGGGGCCCTGATGCGTCTTACCTTGGGGCTAGCCCTGATGCAAGGGCTTTATGATCCCACTGCAATTAGTGGTAATATGCTTGTTTATTTCAAGTTAGTGGTGATATGCTTCGTTTATTTCAAATTAGTGGTAATATGCTTGTTTATTTCAAGTTAGTGGTGATATGCTTCGTTTATTTCAAATTAGTGGTAATATGCTTGTTTATTTCAAGTTAGTGGTGATATGCTTCGTTTATTTCAAATTAGTGGTAATATGCTTGTTTATTTCAAGTTAGTGGTGATATGCTTCGTTTATTTCAAATTAGTGGTAATATGCTTGTTTATTTCAAGTATTTTCGGTAAAAACAATTTAGCGTACATATCGTACAACCGACAAGAACTTTTGGACATCGGTTCCTGCAATCCCGACATCTTTATCAGCGTAATCTCAGAGACAAATGTAATGTTCTTACTGCAGTTACACTTATACATAGCCATATTCTACTGCTCTTCATCCTGCACATACACTTACATACATCTGTCTATACGGTTCATACTGAATATCCATATTTTTTCTGTTTTCCTGTCATATAATCTGTTAATACACTGCATATATCTATATTATTCTTACTACTACTATAATGGTACTGCCACTGCATTGCACATATCTGTACATGTTGTTCATACATTATTACATACAGTGGGCATCACTTTCAAATGGTCACTTCATTCGCGCATTACGCGGCGTGAAGCTGCATGAAGCTTTAGGACCACTTTCAGCCACTGTGCGTCGCTCTGCCTGCCGCTCCTTAGGCTACTTGGGTTAAAAAGCAATAAAGTATGGCTCTCCGTTTGGGACATATCGAAAACTTATATTTTTACTAGGGTAGACCGTCGGAGATGCTGACTTGCAAAGGCCTCGGGATAACACGTTATCTCCACTATCATCAGTCATGCCCCTTGATCAAAGTGGGGAATGAAATAAAAGTTTGAGAACCACTGGCTTAACAAGTTACCTGCAGTCCAGAACACACAGAATCTGTTGCAATATTCTGATGATATCGGCAAATGTTTGTTTTCCAAAGTAATTACTTCACCATGCACCTTCGACAATGAATAGCTCATTACACTTGTTACTGTTAAACGTAGGCCTAACTGGTATCATTACAAACATTATTCTGTGTCCTAAAAACTGGCATATTTTATGGCATTGTGTCATGTAAGGTCGTTGCAAAATCTAGAGAAATGTGTGAGGTGGTCAGCGGGGGACAATTGAGACACACATTGGATTGTGTTATTCCACACTATCCACAGCTGTGGTATCGGGGGCAGGAGGATTACTGTTAGCGCAGGCTTTATATAAAATTCTTAAACAGAAGACCTGCCTCGAAAAATGACAACTCCTAAACTAGGAGTGAGTCTTCGTTGCTATGGATGACGTCATTACTCATGCACGAGCTTGACTGAAGTGACCACCTTGATTGGCTGACGATTGTAACGCGGGAATGATTCCAAACACCTCCCTTCCGATGATGAGTGACAGGTGACAGGTCGGAGAATACGTGCGCTACACAAGTAGTGCGAAGGACGGAAGATGATTAATAACTGAATAAAAAGGCCTAGCCTAAATGAATAAAGAGTAAGGCAAAACAAATAGCCTAGTAGCCTAATGAAACATAGGCCTATGGATTGATGCAGTATCTTTGCAACATTATTAAATTAATCTGTCACCATATGCCATACAAAGTCAAAGTCAGCTTTATTGTCAATTTCTTCACATGTTCCAGACATACAAAGAGATCGAAATTACGTTTCTCACTATCCCACGGTGAAGACAAGACATATTTTGCCAATTTAGGTCCACAGACAAACATAACATTCAAGTAAACAAAAAAGTAAGTAAATAAGAGGGCACATATAATAATGAAAAAATAAGAGCAGCAAAATTTGGTTGAAATTGTGCATAGACAGTCAATAAAATACTAGTGCAAAGTCAGGCCAATAAAAGGCTTGGGTAGTTCTGTTTGACCTAAGTAAGAAAGAAAGTGGCATAGTGGTGCAAGTTATGTAAGAGCAGCAGAAGTGTTGTGTTTTCAGGACAACAACACCAAGTTGTAAAGTGTACAAGTGTGCAAGTGTGCAAGTGGAGTAGTGCAGGCGGCCATTTTGGGTCCAATGTCCAGGATGTTATGTAGCTGAGGGTGGAGGGGGAGAGGGGGAGAGAGTTCAGCATCCTTACAGCTTGGTGTATGAAGCTGTTGGTGAGTCTGGCAGTCTTGGGGCGCAGGCTTCTGTACCTCTTCCCAGAGGGCAGTAAATCAAACAGATTGTGAGGGGGTGACTTGCATCACTCACAATTTTGGTCAGCTTCTTGGTGAGGTGGGGTGGTGTAAATGTCCTTCAGGGAGGGGAGTGAAGCACCAACAATCCTTCCAGCTGTGTTCACTATGCGCTGCAGGGCTTTCCTGTTGTATTCAGTGCAGCTTCCGCCTCACACAGCGATACAGCTGGAGAGGATGCTCTCAATGGTGCCTCGGTAGAATGTGGTCATAATGGCTGGTGGAGCACTTGCTCGCCTGAGTTTCCGCAGGAAGTACAGGCGGCGCTGAGCTCTCTTCGCCAGTGATGCAGTGTTGGTGGTCCAGGAGAGGTCTTCACTGATACCTGTCAACACTCCCGTTTTTCCCGGGTTTCTCCTGTATTTCAAGGTCATCTCCCAGCACCCTCCCGTTTTTGGATAGCTAAATGTTGACAGGTATGCCATATGCCTGCGTTTGCAAAGAGGAGAACATTTTAATTTGATTCACAATGAAACGTTACATTTAATTTACATGTTAACAATGAGTAGTTTTGGTTGTTGTTGGTGGCGTTATTGCATCCCTTTTATGAATGCAAAATTGTTCCCTCGCGATTGGAAGCTCCTGTTGCCGCATAGGCTGCGCATTTCAAAACATCGCAACGTGAAATGCCACAAAAAGCTGTTTATGAATACGTCTTAGTGAGTTAGGAGTCCTCTCAACTTCTTTTAAGCTGTCCGAGACATAGGTGCTATTTTTAGGTCTAAAATGCTTCGTGAATTACTTTTAGTCTAAAGTTAGGAGTGATATGCCCATTATTTTTAGGAGTTGCTCCTAAATTCGCCAGTTAGGAGCTACTTTTAGCCTTAAAATTCTTTGTGAATACGGCCCCTGAATAAAAAGGCCTAGCCTAAATGAATCTAGAGTAAGGCAAAACAAATAGCCTAGTAGCCTAATGAAACATACGGATTGATGTAGTATCTTTGTAACATTATTAAATAATTAGTTACTATGCCTACGTTTGCAACAGAGAACATTTTAATTTGATTCACAATAATGTTACATTTAATTTAGCCTACATGTTGACAATGAGTAGCCTAGTTTTGGTTGTTGTTGGTGACGTTATTGCATGATAGTTATGCCTACAGTGCAAAATTGCTTCCTCACGATTGGAAGCTCCTGTAGCTGCATAGGATTTCAAAACACGGCAAAATGCCACAAAACCGGTTTGTGAATAGGTCTGTGAGTTAGGAGTCCTCTTGACTTCTTTTAAGATGTCACAGAGGTGGGAAGGTGTGATATGTTGGGGGGCAGGGCCGGATTAACTGGGCACAAATGTCTGATGGCCCCCCCTGCCCCCCAGCCAACGTGAATCGGGTGGTCAGTTAATAGGCCTATATCGTGAAGATTTTTCTTGCCATCTAAGGCACGAGCGCATCTGTGAGGTCAAGCCTCAACAAGTAGCCCGTTTGATTACAACTAACATTACATTTAATTAAACTACTAATAGGCTATGCCGAAATATTTTTCAACATTTTGAATATTAGTGTCGGGTGAATTAGGAAATGTTCTCAAAGTAGCCTTATGGCTGAAAGCTGCTTGGGATTCCCCCCTGTCAAGCAATATAACCATACAAATGCACGGCCTGCACTCATTGTTTCAAAAGGAGTAATTTCGGCTTTGTCGGAACTGAAGAGCAGACCCCGCTTCTCTCGCGTCAGTCACTGAAATGAACGAAACACAGAACCCGCTTCTCTCACGGCAGTCACTGACAGTAGCCTAGAATAAATGCCTGGGGAAAAACACTTCCCCATGACAAAGACATCGTAAAACACTGAAAGTTAATATTTTGTCACTAGCAACATACATCTGTCCTTTGTCAAATGTGTTATGTAAATATAAATAGCCAGTTTAGGGTCTACAGTGCAGAGTTGGTAAGTTATGGTAGGCCAACTTGGAGTGAACAGACAAACAGGGGAAATTCTTTCTCTAGTAGCTGAGTAGCCTGATGGTAGGCAGGTGCGCAAATAGACATAATGCCGAACATGCAAGCGCCAATGAATCGTGCTCTCACGACAATCACGCCGTTAAACTTAAATAGGTTAACATCACTCTAAGTTCGCCTTCAAGCAAGGAAAACGATGATTTGAAGGCATCTGTTTCGTTGGAAGGGCAAGGGGTAGCAACAGGGCAACACAGAGACAGGCCCGATGGCAGGGCTGTTATGAGAGTATTAATATGGGATATTCTACGGGAAAATATTAAAACGGCAAGACAGCGGGGGAAAGTTAAAATACGTGATAAACACGGAAAAAGTTGGCATGCATTGTTTCAGTCCCTGTGCACAGGGATTATTTGTCATATTATTAATCACATATGATTATTTGTGAAATTGTGCAAACAGGTGCAACACATTTGAAAAGGAAGGACTGGTAGCATGCAAGCTCACGGGAAAGATTGATTTAAGAACGTTATCACAAAGTGTGTGGCTGTGGCGCGGGCGGAAGACAGCAATTGGCAGGGGAGGGTCATGGCTTTTTTAACAATTCTGTCGGAGGGTCATTGAACAATTTCTAGCAGGCAAGGGAGGGTCATTCAACATTTGACTGAAGCACTCAAAATTCCTCCGGTGGCCCCTTCAATAAATAACGAACAGTCCCTAGATTGCTGCTGGGCTATATGTCTTGGTTCATGTCTGTTAACAACTCATTGCCGTCAAACGCGTAGCCTATCTCGCGGTTGCATCCATTGCAAACAAACATGCAATGTGAACGTCTGGGATTGGGGAGAGCACTAAATGCTCTACTGAATAAGCACAAAGTCAAACCTTTAAATGAAAAACACTCTTTAATAATCAAAAAAATAAACCGCTAATGAAGTAAACTTGTGACCATCAAAAATCGTTTATCGCCTGTAACTCTATGATAACAGGATGTAACAGGAAGGCATTTGGCTGAGCAACACAGGTTTATGTGCTCTATATTTTGTCCAAATGATGTCTGTCTATCATCGTTGCACTTCGAGAAAACCAGAATGTTTAATTTGTCCTCATGCTTTCTTCACGGGCTGCAAACGGGATTCACTCGCAGTTAACCAAATATTTCTTTATTAGGGCAGGGCAGGCATATTTCCGGCTATTAAATTATTTCTAAACCAGTCTGCTAAAGTCTGTAGTGAAGTCTGTGTAGGGTTTTCCAGGCTCCATTTCTTTTTACGAGACACCCTGCTCACTTGAGACATCTGCCGGTTGTTTGGGTCGTTGCAGCGGCGTTGCAGTGTCACTGGAAAAATACAAATTAAAGTAGCGTGATCCCGCGCGCGGACCGCGAGGGAAACTGGCCAAGTCGAAGCACTGCCCACTGTAGACATATTTATCCTGCTCTTATAAGGTTACTGCTAATACACTGCACATATCGGTAGTAATTTAATTCATACTACTCTAAACCACCTTCTGAAAACAACTGTACACAACTGTCTACACTGCACTATATCTTTTGTCCTGTCTTTGCATATCACATTGCACTTTTCTGCTTTTTTACACTTCTGGTTAGACACAAACTGCATTTCATTGTCTCTGTACTTGTACTCTGCACAATGACAATAAAGTTGAATCTAATCTAATCTAATCTAATCTTGATCTGTTTTACTCAACACATACATGGACACATATCTCCTGAATGGCAAGCAACGGGGAGAATGGTCAGTATATCAGAAGAAATTCTGCTTCCTTACAGCCTAAATATGTTCCAAAATGCCAGCTTTCATGAAAGTCAACACGTATGCATCACTTTGGGCCTAATAGTTGATGCATTTCATGGCCATCAGATGGCACCATTGCACTACACTTCTGTAGCCTGTTTAGGTGCTTTAGGACAGTGTTTTTCGACCTTTTTTGTGCCATGGCACACTTTTGACACTTAAAATGTCCCACGGCACACTAACATCCTGTTTGAAGAAAAAATAAACATACCATAGCCTAAAATTTCAAATAATACACAGAGATGGCCTTATTATGGCTTCTATGCAAGACCTGCTCAATAAAACAAGCACCCTGTTTCATTTGTAGGTGACTATATTGTTATTGTTGTTATGAACTGGATATATGTTGTGGTAATTGTTGTTATGAACTGGATATGTGATGATTCTGTGAATACTGGATATGGGGCCCCCGTTGTACAATACCTGCTGCATGTGTGTGTGTTATTACCTCTCCTGCTCAAACAGAAGGTGTGCTGCATATCATTTTGCATTAGGCTGATTTTTGTGATAACGTGTTTACTTTACAGTAAATTGTACTAGCCTAGTGTCATGCAGTTAATGGGCTACTGTGCAGAGTCTGGAAGTTATGGTAGGCCAACTTGCTGTGAATACACACAGGTGAAGCTCCTGTTGACAGCTTCAGAGGGGACCCGCACCCTGTGGCCATAATATGTGTCCATGCGGCCCTAGTGGGAATCAAATAGGTTTCAACTTTCATACAGCGAACTGCAGTTATAATGAAATACAGGGAAGTACTGTCTGTTTGGGGACTAACTAACTGCTCCTATAGTATAACCTGTGGTATACCCATGACTAACTGTCCCTGAGGTATATCCAGGCCCCCTATGTGGGACTATTCCATTTCAGACAAACCCTAAAAGGGATTATTTATATCAGACACACCCTAAAAGGGATTATTTATATCAGACACACCCTAAAAGGGATTATTTATATCAGACACACCCTATGTGGGATTATTTATTTCAGTCACAGCTGTTAGATTCTCTGGTTGTTGCGTTGTGTTTTAGTTCTAATGTCTCTATTGAAGATGGTCAATAAAGCTTGGCGGCGGGATCAGGATCGGCGATTAGATGATGATTTATTGTAGATGGTGCAACAATGAATAACAGAACACAGGCTACTACTAGTAAAACTGTGCAGAGTCTAACAGTTGTGGTTGTTATTAGAAGCGGCTGCTGAGCCTTCCGACAGAAGATGCTCCTCGGGTCGCTTCCTCGATCCGTCTCCGTGTCAAAACCTAAGACAAAGCCTGTTATACTAAAACATACAAACGTCAATCATGCCAACGTGGCAGGTGCCAACCAGTGTACAAAACCCGGCCCTGGCCAGATGGAGATACTAGCCCGAATAGGCAGACATGATGTCTCCCTCGGCCCATGTTATCACTGATGTTCACCGGATGTTCCTAAACATTGGCCTGTATGACCTTCCTGCTGGTACACAGGCCTAAGGCACAGTTATGTACAATAATATGGACCTCTCCCTGTTGTATATTACACACAGAAGTAACATATGAACACATCAGAATACAGTAAGACTACCCCAGGATTCTACACAGCCTATGTGGGATTATTCCATTTAAGACACACCCTATGTGGGATTATTTATTTCAGTCACAGCCTATGTGGGACTATTCCACACGAGGGAGAACTAAAAGGGAAACATGTTACAATAAAGACTCTAACATTATTATTATTTTTTTATTATTAGTTTATTTGATAGGGACCATGCATATTAATGAACATTGTGTAAAAAACACCCTAAGAGGGATTGTTTATATCAGAGACACCCTATGTGGGACTATTCCATTTCAGACACACCCTAAGTGGGATTATTTATATCCGACACAGCCTATGTGGGATTATTTATTTCAGTTACAGCCTATGTTTATTTTATTTTATTTTTATTTTATTGGTTTATTTGATAGGGACCATGCATATTAATGAACTTTGTGTAAAAAACACCATGTAAATATGTCAGAATTGGTACAAATAGCTACTTTTCATCTGCAATCCCTACTGATAACATAACCGTCCCTAGGCAGGTGACAGGACACAACATATAGATAGCCAGCAGTCATACAGCCCTCACACACTGTAGAATGAAACACATAATGGGGACAACAGACAACAAAACAAAACAGAAATACATGAAGACAAGGAGGACATAAGAGTGACATATAAAGTACATTGACAGAGCAAACAAACAAAACAAAACAGAAATACATGAAGACAAGGACATTATTCATCCACCTCTATACATTTAATTGATAGTGAAAGTGTGTGGGTGGTAAAATTCCATGTGTGGCAGTTAAAGGTGAGTGCATCTCTGGTTTTCTAGCAGCCATTGATTTATGTGAGTTTTAAAAGTGTTATATGTAGGACACTCTCTTATTGGGAGGGGCAAGCTATTCCATAGTTTACCTCCTACTACTGACAATACGTTTTAGCCAAAAGCGGTGCGTCTGAATGGTATTACACAGTCCCCTTTAACAGAGGCCCGTGTACTACCTCCACTTCCAAGTCTTTGGAAAAAGTCATGCAGCGGAGGGGGGGCAAGATTGTGCAGCACTCTGTATACCAAACACGCATACTTAAAGTGTTTAAAATTGGCAAAGCTTAAACATTTGTGTCTCTCTAAGACAGGGGTCTCAAACACCCGGCCCGCGGGCCAAATCCGGCCCACGTCCTGCCCAATTCCGGCCCGCGACGTATGACAAAATAATAATGTAATCCGGCCCTTGAGGCTATTAATTGCGACAAACAACGATACTGATTAAAATAGACGATAGATCCAGGTACGATGACATCTCATTTGTAGGCCTACTCTGCTCCACTATGTGCAAGACATCCAGAGCTTGATTCAAACCCAAAATCGCTGCGCAAAGTTTTCAGGAAATACTTGTATTACACGCGAGAAACACAAAGACGTGCATATGTAATGACGCGGAAGCGATGCAGGCCATAGTGTTGCAGAAATAGGCCTACACCAAATGTTGAAAAACGTTCACGTGTGATTAAGTCTTAGGTAAGCTATGTTATTCACCTATTCTAATTCTGAAGGAGAATATCCTTTTGGAGATTATGATCGATCGTCTATGACAGTGATAGTCACGGGTAAAGGCCTGTGAATGGAGGTGCGCGGTATACAACGGTGTCCACTAAGCATACCATGCTTGTTTCGACCCTCTGCCCAACATAGATTGGAGGTTGCAGTGGTAATCGTGATAGTGTCCGTAATGGATGTGTTACAGACAGCAGGGCTAGTAGAAATAGGGCTCTAAAGAACTACAAAGTCACCCGCAATATGATGCTTAACTTCTGGGTACTGCAGATTACCCATGATAGGAACTGTTTGACCAGAATACTTTATTGTAGGCCTATATTGTAGTAATCTATTACTAAACCACAACATCTTAGGTGTTTTCCTGTTAATTTGTTATGTGTTAGGTGTTTTCCTGTTAATTTGTTATGTTTTAATATGAAAAAAGGAAAGTAAACCTGCTTAAATATGTTCATCCAGTATTTACTGAAAGGTGCATAATTTAAGGTGCTTGCCATCCAGTGACAAATTACATGGGTAAATTTACCCCCTTCATAAACTTTTGTTTTACTCAAAAAGATTTTTACATTTACAGTAGGACTTTATCTCTGACCACTTTCAAGCCATGGCCTTTGACATTTTGATATAAAAAATCCAATGGTGTTGGCAATGGCTTTTCTTAACCCTGATGCCTAGTTTGCCAGGTTTAAAAAAGTTATGAGAGGAAATATTTTTATTTGGTGTGAAACACACACACATACCTGTTTTTATGTTTTTCATTTATTTTATAATTTGTATTAATATTAATTTTATCATTATTTTATTTATAAGCTAAGGTTGCTAGCACAGGTGTCTAAAACTAGATAAAAAACACTTGCACTTTCTGTTTGCAGTTTTGTGTGGTATTTGAAAAAAAGAACATTGCATTTTCAGAAATAGCCGGCCCTCCAATCAGATGACGTTGGCAGAATTGGCCCCCAGCTCATTTGAGTTTGAGACCCCTGCTCTAACATATCGCAATGGTGAAATGACAATGCCTTTTTATCAAAAGTTTTTATGGCTTTCTTAAACAGAGATTCAATGATTTTAAGGGTAGTTATGCCGGTAAATGACCAGTTTATAAAACAATACTCAAAATGTGAAAAGATCATGGGATATAAAAACAACTTGGCAGCCTTGGTGTCAAGAAATGGCCTAACTTGTTTAAAATTTTGCAAATTGAATTTAACTTTATTTGCCACCTTTTTTACATGACTTTTCAAAGTTAAGTTGGAATCATATTTGCCTCTTAGGTACTTGAATTCGCTAACTAAATCAAGCTCCTGTCCTCTAAGGAACACATTGGAATGTGACACCTTCGTATTTTGTTTGGTGAACGCCATACAGACTGATTTTTAGTGTTTAGGTAGAGACATGACTTGGTGGGCCAGTCATCAATGTGAGCCATTGCAGATGTAAGTGTGGATACTATCTCTTGGTAGTTCTTAGCATGTGTAAAAATCACAGCATCATCTGGACATCAACATTTTAGCATGCCTCTGGCAGGGGGGACTATTCCATTTCAGAAACACCCTAAAATGAATGATCAAACAGATTAAACCACATCAGCACATTGTTATGTATGACAATACAATCTCAGGGGTACAGAAAACATCTCCTTTTCCAAATAACCATGCTTCCTATAATGGCTGAAATTGAGCAGTACTTTACCAACTGTTTGGCTCTTGTTTTCAATAGCCCCCCAATACAAAGTCCCCGGGTCGCCAGCCTGTGTACATGCCCTAGACTACCAAACACTAGCACAATAAGCTGGCATCTGTAGCCAAGGTTTTCGATGGTAGATATTAATGATTGATATTTTACAGCCTTAGAAAGGTAAGAGTCCTCCATAAACAGATCAATGCACATGCTACTTCAAATAGCTTAACTGTTCTGGAATGCTGAGATATGACAACAATATCTGGTGTATTTGGTATTCCTACAAAAGTGTTTGCAGGTGAGTTAAACCAATCAGACTGTACAGTAGTGTTTTTATAGAGCTTTTCATCAGCCACACAGGGAATCTGAGCAGCAATGAGATCCACAAGTCTGTTGTGTCTGGCAATATTACATTACATTACATTACATTTGGCTGACGCTTTTTAACCAAAGCGACTAACAACATGGTAAACAGTAAGTTTTAGAACAATTCTCACAATTTTAGGACAGTTTAAAAACATTAGAGTACAGTAAGAATAAGTCGTCCGGTGAGTGCTGTTTTAACAGTTACTTGTCAGTTTAAAACGGCTGGTGAGTGCTAGGATCAGTAAGACTTGTTGTAAGTGTTGCTATGAGAGTAGATGTTCTCTAAAGAGCTGGGTCTTTAGGAAACTCAACTCCTACTCAAGCTTAGTAGGACGATTTCACACTGCTCCTGCTTCACCTATCCTTTTAGCAATTTCCACTCTTTTTCATTCTTTTATTTCATTTTACAAGCTAGTTTAGCAAAGACAGTGAAACCAGTACATTTAAATCTGAAACTTTAGTGGTTAGTTTTTTACTTTAAATGAGCCAGCCAAGTCAACGAAAGCAAAAACTGAACGGCAATTCACCTTGAAGTTGATTAAAACAAAATGCGCTCCTCCGCCAGAGACCCAGGAGATCATGCCGAAAATGTACTGAGCTAGAACAGAGGATTTCTACTTTGGAATCAAAGATGCATGCCCTTCCATCAAAGACAGATGAACTACGAGAGGCATCTCATGAAGTGAGTACAGCAACTACTGGAAATGCAGAGAATGTAACCCAGCAGTCTAATATCACTGCTAATAGAGCAGATGAATGCATCGACCTCACAAAGGGAAATGTGAGTACAGAGCCTTGGCACAGGCAAGGTGCCAGACCAAAAAAAAAACGTAATACACAAGAACTGTAATTACCTCAACACCAGTAAATTCAGATGTTAACTTCAGGCCTCAGATCAGAAATACAGACAGATCAGCAAACTACTACAGGGCTTGTGGTCCTAAGGGAAGCCCACAGCCCCTAACACTATGGAACAGATTTGAATGCCTCCGGATGTGAGAGAGGAATTTCCCAGGAACAGACCCAAAGCAGGCAGCCATCAAACCACAACAAAAAGAAAGATGGGCACAGACAAGAAGCAGCACTGACCCCTATTCATCCCACAACCCTCGTTCTAGGCGACTTTTGCTGTGAGACATATAAATGGGGAAAGGATGATTGTATGTTGTTTCCCAAATGCTTCAGTGTCTGACACAAAAAACAAGCTTGCAGAACTGGTGTCAAAATATGCAACTATCAAGCGCATCATTGTGCATGTTGGAGCAAATGACATCTACAGAGAACAGCTGTATGTCAAAGAAGATTTCAAGGAACTTTTCTCGCCCTATATGAGCTTGGAATACAAATTTTCATCAGTGGCCCACTCCCAGCAGAGGGAAGCTTTGTATTTTCCAGACTATTCAGTTTAAACACCTGGCTCAGAAAAAAACATGCTTTTCAGTTGGGATGAATTTTATTGACAATTTTAACCTTTTTTTGAATCGCAGGGAATACTTCAGACCAAATAGCACAGAGCTGAGTTGGACTGGGGCCAAGATCTTAACCGAATACTATCACCTCTCTCCTGCACCCAACATTTTTTTGCCAACCTTGAGCCGAGCCTCTGATAAGCGCTCAGTGGCCATACAGACGGAACAAGCGGATGACATCAAACAACTCAGCTAAACCAAAACACTCTGCACAGGCTGAAACAGAGATATGCCCAACCTGCCCTGCTGTGGGGCCCTCTGATAACCACCCGCTAGCCTCCACTGAAATGCAGACCTTGGAGAAACATAAACAACCAGCTCAACAATGCCAAGCCATGTCCACTGGACAAGATAAGATGGGTGCTGCTAAAATGACTCAAAGTCAATCACTGGCGTCAAACTCCCTGGAATCTCAGCAAACAAATGGATGTGATGAGCATGAGGAGATAGCACCTATCAAAGCTGCTGAGAGGATATCAGAAAGGAAGGGTCATGTTGTAACACCAGTACCAATACCCCCTCCCCACCTCCGTCCACTCCTTGTCACCACAAAGACACAACAACATGGAATACACTACTGGAATACATGCTGAAAGCGGAGCATCTGCAACAAACTTCCCAGAACCTCAGCAGGCAGATGGAGACTCTGGATCAATTTTCAACCCCAACCTCCTTGATTTCCCATCACCACCCACACCCAATCACGTCCCCACCCAATCAAACTCCCCAGGCCACACAAACCCCCCTAATCTCCCATCCCCATCCCCCCCCCCCTTCATCCCACCACCCACTCAAACTCCACAGGATCCCCTGAATACCCATCACCATCCCCACCCAAGCACATGATGTTCCCTGCAAGAATGGAGAGACTGCTACCAGTAGCCATGCAGAGTTTTACTAGCCCAAGATCATTAGCACCAAAAGAAGCGAAGGGCACCTCCACCCCTCGCCCCCCCTTCCCCGTTTAGAAGGATCTCTTAAGCAGCAGCAACCTCTTAGTTCATTTTCTCAGCCGCATATATCATGGAATGTGCAGTGGAAAATACAGATGGCAGCAGCAGGGGACAATTATATGATGACTGTATTGCATGATATTCTCAGGGTCCCTGCAATATAAATGGTACTGACAGTAGTTTTGAGAACATGCCGGGACCCAGTAAGCCCATGACATTCTCTATTCCTGTATTGACAAGAAATAGAACACAAATGCATCGAGCTTATAGGGTAAACCAGTCCAATCTCCTACCCGTACCACATCAACCTCAGATTTCCCCCATGGATCATATTTCCCCAACACTTAAACTAACAAAACTAGCACTCCTAAATATCAGATCTCTTTCAAACAAATCATTCTTAATTCATGATCTAATTTGCACACACAACCTTGATTTTTTACTTTTAACTGAGACATGGTTAGATCAAGCAAACAGTGCTGCTACTCTCATCGAATCAGCTCCCCCAAACTTCAGTTTTTTGAGTGCTACCAGAGCAAATAAAAGAGGTGGGGGGGATAGCCACAATTTTCAAGACGCCTTTTCAGTGCAATCAGTCGCCATTCGGGTGACTTTACTTCATTTGAATATCTGTGTGCATGCATTAAGTCTTCTCCTCAGATTTTATTACTGACAATTTACAGGCCTCCAAAACATTCAGCTAAAGTTTTTCTTGAAGAGCTAGGTGAACTGCTATCAGTTGTTTGCATAGAGTATGACTGTCTTATTATATCAGGGGATCTAAACTTGCATGTGGATAATCCTGAAAACAATTATGCCAAGGAATTCATTGCACTAATCGATACTTTCTCCCTAACACAGCATGTACAGGGGCCAACACACTCCCTCGCCATACCCTCGACCTTGTTATCACAAAGGGTCTCGATGTCTCTACAGCTGTTAAAGACCTGGCCTTATCTGATCATTTTTGCGTGTTTCTTTGATGTGTCTATGTCCCCACACACTCAAAACACAGCTATGATGGTAAAAGGAGAATCATAAATGATCAGACAAGTGCTCTCTTTGAGCAAGCACTTTCACTAAAGTCAAGTCAACTGTCAGACTCTGAAGACTTATTTGATCACTTTAATGCAAAATGGCAAACATTATGGATGACATTGCTCCATTACAATTCAAGAAAGTTAAGGACAAACAGAAAGCACCATGGAGGCAAAATCCAGCAGTTAAACTTCTAAAAAGAGAGTGTAGGAAGACTGAAAGAAAATGGCGTAAATACAAACTTCAGATCCACTATGAAATCCATAAAGAGATGCTCCGCACATATAACTCTGAAATATGCAAAGCAAGACAGTCTTTCTTTTCTAACATTATCAATAGAAGTTCAAATAACACTCGTATTCTATTTTCAACTGTTGATAAGTTAACAAATCCCCCTCACAATTAGCACCTGAACTTCTATCAACTAATAAATGCAATGAGTTTTCATCTTTTTTTAAAGGTAAAATTGACAAAATCAGACTCAACATATCTGCTCAATTACAAATTCAACAACCTGAACTTCCAGCAACAAACAGAGGGAAACTAAACTTGATGTCAGAGTTCAGCTTGATAGACTACTTAAACACTTGAAAAAAACGGTACAGAATCTCAGCCCTTCCACATGTGTCTTAGACACTCTGCCTACCAATTTCTTCAAAACTGTTTTTCACCTCATAGCGGCGGATGTCCTTCAAATTGTAAATGTATCATTGCTGTCTGGCACTTTTCCTAAGTCACTGAAAACAGCTGTTGTAAAGCCACTTCTCAAGAAGAATAACCTGATGCCTCCATGCTAAACAATTACAGGCCCATATCCAATCTACCTTTTATTGGCAAAATTATTGAAAAAGTAGTCTTTAATCAATTAACCACCTTCCTAACATCAAATGGGTATTTTGATTACTTTCAGTCTGGTTTTCGGCAAATCACAGCACTGAAACAGCTCTCATTAAAGTTTCCAATGACATACGCCTCAACACAGATTCAGGTAAAACATCAGTCCTAGTGCTACTGGACCTTAGTGCAGCATTTGACACTGTTGATCACAATATTTTACTACACAGACTAGAACACTGGGTTGGATTTACAGGCATAGTTATCAGCTGGCTAAAATCATATCTACAAGAAAGGAGCTTTTTGTTGCCATCGAAACTGTACCTCAACACCAACGCCCTTGACCTGTGGTGTTCCCCAGGGTCGATCTTGGGGCCACTATTATTCAACCTCTATATGCTCCCACTTGGACAAATCATTCAAAATAATTTGATTTCATATCATAGCTATGCAGATGACACACAAATTTACTTAGCTCTATCACCAAACAACTATGGTCCTCTTTGAATCTATGTGTCAGTGTATAGAACAAATCAACACCTGGATGTCTCAAAAATTTTCTTCAGCTGAACAAAGAAAAACTGAAGTAATTATATTTGGTAAAAATCAGGAAAGACTTAGGGTTGCCACTCTCCTTGACACAAAAAGGGTTGAAGGCAAAGGATACTGTTAAAAACCTTGGTGTATTAATTGACAGTGATCTAAATTTCAACAGCCACATGAAAGCGATAACTAAATCAGCTTTTTACCACCTCAAAAATATTGTCAAACTCAGAGGGCTGATGTCAAAACATGACTTAGAAAAACTAATTCATGCATTTATCTCCAGCAGGGTTGATTACTGCAATGGACTGTTCACAGGCCTTCCTAAAAGACTATTAAACAGCTTCAGGTGATACAAAATGCAGCAGCTAGGACTCTAACAAAAACTAAAAGAACTGACCACATTACTCCAATTCTTAAGTCCTTGCACTGGCTTCCAGTAAGTCACAGAATTGACTTTAAAGCACTATTGCTTGTTTATAAATCAGTAAATGGAGCAGGACCTAAATACTTGTCAGACATGCTTCAGCAGTACACACCTTCTCGTCCTCTCAGGTCCCAGGTGAAAAACCTGCTAGTAAAACCTACAGTTAGAACTAAACATGGTGAAGCAGCTTTTAGCTGCTATGCAGCTCAGCTGTGGAACCAACTTTCGGATGACATTAAAAAGGCCCCAACTGTAGCCAGTTTTAAATCTAGACTTAAGACCAAACTGTTCTCAGACGCTTTCTGCTAACTGTGCCGAGTTACAAATTCTGAATCTGCCTCGATAATTATTCTACTTTGTCTTTTATTACTTTTTTTTACTACTTTTGCCTTTGTTTTTGCTTACTAATTATTCTTTATTTTTAAATGATTTTACCTTGTGTTTTATGTTTTCTTTTTATTATGATCTTTACCTTTTAACTATTCTTTGACTATATTGCCCTTCTATGCTTTTATTTGTTATTATCGTTTGGTTTTGTTTATGTAAAGCACATTGAATGACCTCTGTGTATGAAATGTGCTATATAAATAAACTTGACTTGACTTGACTTGACTTGACTTGGGTCTTCAGGAGTTTTTTGAAAGTGGAGAAGGATGTCCCTGCCCTTGTAGGAACTGGCAATATACAGTCCTTTAAGTGATGTGCAACTGTTCATAATGTGGGCTACTGACTCAAGGTGTTGAGGGGGGTCATGCAGCATGCAGAGGGGTGAATGGATGGAAGGAAACCACAGTGAAAGGTTGTATTTGGTGGGAAGAACCTGTAGACGTGCTTTTATACAGAAAATAAGGATCTCCTCACTGATGTTGGCATTGCTATAGAAGGTGTGTGATGCAGAGTGGTCCGCAAAGGGCAGTTTGGCCAACTTTCCCTGTAGCTTTAGACTGGACCAGTACTCCATATTTTGGGCTCTCTGAATAGACAGGAGAGTCTGCCTGGATGTTCTAGGCTGGAGCAGGTGAACAATGCTGTTATGGAGCAGCCTGGCTTCCACAACAACAGATGGATCCTCCACAACTGCATCAGAGACCTCCACAGGTTGGAGATGGGAAGTCCACTTCAATTCAGTGCCTGTTCTCTGGCATAGGTCATTTAGGTCTGGCCAGTCAGATGACACGCCAAAACCCTGTGCTTGTCCATCAAGCTTTCCGTTGGGCTTTCTTTTAAAGCCCAGGAAGTTGTCTTCCCCACTGCATGCATGTAGCACTTTCCGTCTCTTAAAATCCAGCATTAAGGATGCTCTGGCCATTTGCCTCACGCTGGTGTCATCACAATTCAGCTTGTTGGTGAGGTGAGACTGTCTTGTGGCGGTATACTCCCACATGCAGTGTGGAACTCCAAGCCCCCCGTCCTGTTTTTTCTGGAAGATAAAACATCTGGTGGAATGTGTATTAAGACACAGCCATTTCCTAACCATATTTACAGTTTTGTTGTCCATTTCATGCAGAACTTTCTGTGGAATATGGACATTTGCAAAAAGGTGTTGAATTTTAGAAAAGGCTATGTCTCGTATTGCTTGTAGTTTAAAAGTTACATGCAGAGGTGCTGCGTGGATGAGGTCCAGTCTGGTCATAAACTGATGTGCCATGTCTGGTCATAGGTGCTGCGTGGATGAGGTCCAGTCTGGTCAGAGGTGCTGCGTGGATGAGGTCCAGTCTGGTCATAGGTGCTGCGTGGATGAGGTCCAGTCTGGTCAGAGGTGCTGCGTGGATGAGGTCCAGTCTGGTCAGAGGTGCTGCGTGGATGAGGTCCAGTCTGGTCAGAGGTGCTGCGTGGATAAGGTCCAGTCTGGTCATAAACTGATGTGCCATGTCATTCACTTGTTGACTCCATTCTCCAGTGATGTTAAATTTGTGGCCCAGGTAGTTATAGGTCTCGTGTCTGGAGTACACTCTGATTGGCTGGTCTAGGATGTGAAAAGAGGGGGCTGATCAGTTTTTGACCTATACCAGCGATTGCCACCACTTCTCCTCTCATAAAAAACTGCACATTTGCTGTGTTTTACTTGTAGGCCAGACCATGAAAGGAATCTATCAGTGCATGACAGCATGTTGTTAATCACTCCTTCATCTCGGGATGCGATGGCCACATCATCAGCATAGCCCTGGACTGGGTTAGGTGACAGGACTTGGGACGGGGCATGTGCACAGAGCCATTTTAGCCATGTATTTAATGCAATAATGAAATTTACAGCACTCCATGGACAGCCAGTTTTAATTCCTACTTCAAGTGGTATTGGTCTGGTGAGGTATTTTCCACAGATTACTTGTACTGTAAGAAGGAATCATATTCACACACACACATACACACACACACACACACACACACACACACACACACACACATATACATACATATTCAAATGCACGCATGCACACACGCATACTCTCTTACACACACACACATACACACACATGCACGCATGCACACACACACACATACACACACACACATACTCACACAGACCCACACACACATATATTCACATGCATGCATGCACACACGCACACGCACACACACATACACACACACACACATACTCACACAGACACACACACACATACTCATACAGACACACACACACACATATTCACACGCACGCATGCACACACGCACACACACTCACATGCACACACACACACACACACACACACACACACACACACACACACAAATCGCTCATGTAGGCCTACACATACTAACTATACAAGTTTCAAGTGAATGACGAATGTAAAGTTACAAATGTTTAGATACATCAATAAGTGGACTATCAAGTGTCCAAAGTTGAAGAAACACTTATTTAGTTATTTATTAATGTATTCATACATGTATTAATTTATTTTCTATTTATATACTTTTATATTATTTTTTTATACACAATTCTATATTTCTAAGGAACAATGTCAGTAAGCAACACCAACTATTAGGCCCAAAGTGCAGTACAATTGTGCCATCTGGTGGCCATGAAATACATCTGCTTTAGGCCCAAAGTGCAGTACAATGGCGCCATCTGCTTTAGGCCCAAAGTGCAGTACAATGGCGCCATCTGGTGGCCATGAAATACATCAGCTATTAGGCCCAAAGTGCAGTACAATGGCGCCATCTGGTGGGTCTGAAATATTTACAGTTTATTTTTTTATTCAATTGCTTAGGCACACTTTTGACACTGCTCCCAAGTAGCAGAATCCCTCAGATCTTTTGCAAAATGAAACACTTCAGTCAAAACTACACAATTGTTTTTATCAACCCCCTATTCTATTGTCATATAACAAACATCATATGATCTGATGATGCTTGAATCAGTCAAACACAAAACAAGAATTTCCCCTTGGGGATCATTAAAGTATCTATCTATCTATCTATGTATCTAAAAACCAATGTATTCATTGTAATGTAAACACTTTTGACAACGTACATTTTCCTAGGACATGGTGTACTGTATTGAGTAGTTTTTCTGTGTATTTTGTATTTTTTAAGTAGTTTATAAAATCGGTATTTTAAATTTTACTTGATTACTTTTTGAGTGAAGTATTGTACTTCGCTACATCAAAAATCCCATCCGTTACTTGAGTAAAAAAAAAAAAGTTAAGACTAACGAAAACAGAAAGGGAGAGAAAAAAAATCACCTAAACCACTAGCCTAGTGATAATGATCAGCATGTAGCCTACAACAGGACATGAATCAAGCTGGCGCCATGCAGTCTTTCTGAAAGTGATGGAGCTGGAGCTGGATCACGAGATGCATCAGATTACATGTGTAGCCTAACCTATGAAAGTGTATTTTCCGCTATTTCAATGGGTTGTCTCAGTTCGTTTTAGCACTAATGATAGCTGTGATATTCAAGCAAACACCATGGGATTTCGTGTTTTGATGTTTGTGCTCACCTTTCTTTGGAAAGAAGTTTATTAGCAGTTGTTTCCCCTCATTTTGATGTCTCTCTTTTTCCTGTTTTGGCCTTTGTTTTTAGTAACCTGACTTGGCTTTCTTGGAGAAAGACATTGCACCAGCAGCACAACAATTAGCGGTCCACTACTAGCGATGCTCAACTAAATAAACAAAAGATAGACTACCTTATGAATCGTGCAGGCGGACTAAACCATTTAGCTCTTTAGCAAGGGAGAGTGACCTTAGACAGTTTTCACTATGTTTTGTATACAAAATCCAATCAGTCAAACTTTACATTTCGTGTGACATTCATTTTTACATTTAATTTGGAAGTTAAAATATTCAGGTAAAATAAATAATGGTGGAAATAAGTATTGAACGCTTCATTTTTTTTTTCAGTAATTAGCCTAAACTTCCAGTGAGTCTATTCGAAATTTTCACCACACATTATATTAACACACATATAAAAAAATCTAAACATAAGAGTTTTGTGTATTAAAGTGGAATGACACAGGGAAAAAGTATTGAAGGTGCCTACTGAAATTTCTTCAATACTTTGTGGAAAAGCCTTTGTTTGTAAAGACAGCTTCAAGACATTTTCTGTATGACAAAACTTATTAGTCGCAGTATCAGGTGTGATTTTGGTCCATTGTTCTAAACAGATTCCAGGGGTCCCTCTTGTGAATCCTGATCTTTAGTTCCAGATTACTTCCAGAACTGTTTAAGTAAGGGATAATGTATAGAACGCCGGTCATTATGGGGAAAATAAGTCCCGACAGGGCGAACCGGTCTTGTTTCGCCCTGAAGGGACTTATTTTCCCATAATGACCGGCGTTCTATACATTATCCCGCTTATTATACGGCTACTTGCCAAAACGAAAAAAGTGTGGAGACCGGTGAAAATGCATCACTGGTCACTGGTCAGGAAATGCAGTGCTCATAACACAATTAACAACACAAACAGTTTGAATCATTTTCTGATGGTGTGCATACGACTGCAAAGGATCTTCAAGATCCTTGAAGGTCTTATGGTCTTATGTATTGTGTTTGGTCAGTATATTCTTGTACTCTAAAATATCCTCATATGGAAAAAGTATGAAAATATTGTACTCAAGTAAAAGTACCAATACCTTGATGAAATATTACTCAAGTACAAGTTAAAATACCGATCTGAAAATGTACTCAAGTAAAAGTAAAAAGTAGTTCATTTAAAATGAACAACCAGTTTTACTATAGACTTTCTAATGAGGAGATACAGCACTCAAAAAATCCTCCATAGTAATGCATGGGGTTAGTTATGGCAGTTGTCTACACATATCACAACCCTTCCGCGGCAAAACGTTGACATGTGAATACATTGAGCCAATCATGTGGTGTGTTGTAAAATACATTGAGCCAATCATATGGTGTGCTGTGAAGACATCGTGCCAATCATCTGTTGTGATCTCGCTGCTGGAGCAAGATTGGTGTCGTGAAGCCTTACGCACGCGCAGTTCTGCCGAAATAGATGCACGATAAGTGCCCAAAAAGTGTTGCAATATGGCCGCCGAGTGGAGGTACTTGCCTGATAAGGATGTTGAGAAAATGAAATCTATGTGAAAAATCACCGGAGTTCTCCTTTAAGTTTGAGCAGGAGTTGATTTTCAAAGTTAGTTGCACTCATCCTTGGGTCGCTTTGCAGTGAACAGTTATCCAACTGAAAAGCCCCTCACAGGCAGCTGAGGCAGGCAGGCCAATGTTGAGTTGCAGAGAGTTTTTTTTATATTTGGAAACAAGCAGAAGGTTCAGCAGATTAAAGGGCGTCGAACTGGGGGGGAGAGTGGGAAGTATAGGGCCCCAATGGAGGAGAGGGCCCTTGAAAAGTGGAATACAGGGGGCACAACATTTTCATCAGGCATTAGTAATAACTCAGGTAATCCACACATAAAAAATCCAAACAACTCCATAAGTAGAGTCATGTGTAATGAAGTGGAATAACACAGGGGAAAAGTATTGAACACGCTAAGAAAAAGCACTAAGGCAAGGAAAGGGAAGGAACGAGCTGGAATCTGTAAGTAGTTAGAGAGTAGTTATCCTTTCTATCTGTGCAAATGAATATAAGCTTGGTTAGTAGCCTACATATTGATGGGCTATAAAAAGGTTTGTCATTACCAAGGTGTCACACAAGAAACATTTCATGATGGATAAAAGCAAAAATCTCTCCCAAGACCTTTGCAACCTTATTGTTGCAAAACATATCAATGAAACTGGTTACAGATGCATTTCAAAACTTCAGAATCTTCCAGTAAGCAGCATGGAAGCCATTATCTCCAAGTGGAAGAAACATCACTGCATCATCAACCGGCACAGGGCACAGGATCTCCTCGCAATATTTCTGACCAGGGAGTCAGAAGGATAGTCAATTCCAAGAGCCAAGGACAACTCGGAGAAAGCTCAGAAAGACTTGAAGGCAGCCAATTCAATTAAATTCAATTATTATACGGCTCTTCGCAATGCAAGTAGAATGCTCCATTGACTTGAATGGGATTTCCGAAAGTTCTAGCGGTCATTATTTCTTGGGAAAGGACCTCTGAAAACAAGAATGACCGCTGTCAATGGCAACGGAGTTTGTGCTTGGAACTTCATTCAAAAGTGAAAGCAGACGGTTGATCAGCTGTGTTCTAAAGAATGTTTGATTCAAGTTCAGCGTGTGTTGCGAACTATTTGTTTCTCAGCAAAAGTCACGACGAAATGGTAACAAATAAGTGTTAAGAGACATATCATGGAGTTTATTTTTTCGTTTTGGCAAGTAGCCGTATAATAAGCGGGATAATGTATAGAGCGCCCGGTCATCATGGGAAAATAAGTCCCTTCAGGGCGGAACAAGACCCCTCGCTGGCGTGTCGGGTCCGGTTAAGCCTGTCGGGGACTTATTTTCCCCATAATGACCGGCGTTCTATACATTATCCCGTGACACAGCTGGAGATGTGGTTGTTATCAGCTTGATTATTTGCAACAAACACTGTGTGTGTGTGTGCGTGTGCGTGTGCGTGTGTGGTGTGTTCACATGTGGTACACATGTGTATCTGCTCCTGTTGGGTATTTTATGTGGTCATGTTATTAACAGTGTATGTGTGTTCTTATTTCAAGCTGTAACTCTGTATGTGTGTGTGTGTGTGTGTGTGTGTGTGTGTGTGTGTGTGTGTGTGTGTGTGTGGTGTGTGTGTGTGTATGTGTGTGTGTTCTCTCAGGTGTATTTCTGTTCCTGTGGGCTCTAGCTATGATGTGCAGACGGCACCATGCCTCCAGCAGCCAGTCCACCATGAAGATGAGCAGCCTGGGGGCCTCCTGACCCCAGCAACCCAACACACACACACACATATATATATATATATATATATATAGATATATATATATATATACACACACACACACAGATAGATATATATATATATATATATATATATATATATATATATATATATATATATATATATATATATACACACTCACATATACACACACACACACATATATATATATATATATATATATATATATATATATATATATATATATATACACACACACACATAGTACATGTACACACACATACACCGAAAATACCATTTTTATGAAGGTGTGAAGAGTTAATAAAGGTTTATTAGCTTTTGAAAGAGAACTTCAATGTTTTGCTGATTTGGTGAAAGGTTTTCTTATTTTTGTCTAGAGTTTTATGTAGCTATATATATAACATATATATATATAGCTATATAATATAACTATAATATAATAGTTATATATTATATAATAGTATATAATATAACTATATAATAATATATTTATATAACAATAGCTACAAAAATGTGCCTACAGTTTTTTCTGATTGCTTAATTGTGTAACTGTTATCGCAATTGTTTTACATGTTCACTGTTTGTTTCAAAAGGGACTCTATAGATTTGTTTCATTCAGATGCTGTTGTGGGCAAGTACACGACATAATACAGAAATGCTCACATTGCGTATGTGTACAGAAATGCTCACATTGCATATGTTTTGGAAAGTGGCGTCATCCTCAATTATGCGCTGTTGTATTTCTTGTAGCCTTATGTATAGTGCATAGGCTGATTGCAAAGTGAACTAATTATCTAAAACAGTTTTCACATGTGACGCGGTGCCACATAGTTGACAAAATAGTGTAATTATGTTTACAGTTCTGCAAAATAAGTGCTGTGCAGTGGATTGTACCTACAGTGTTGCAAAGTGTGTGTTACAAAATTGCAAACTGAGTGCAAAGCAGTGTTTGTGAAATTATTTTGCTGTGTGCAGAGTTTTGACATAATTTAGCTAAATTCTGTAAAAAGTGTGTAAGCAATAGGCAAAAACTGTAACCTAATCAAACAAAATGAAAATAGAATTCTATTCAGTTGCCAACTTAAAATGAATCCAGGCTACTGTATTAAACTCATTGCCAGGTGCAGCAGAAGGTTAAAAATATGAAAATAGCAGGCAAACCATAACATAATTCTGCTACTTGGGTGAAGTGTTAATTGTGTGTAGTGTTTTGAAAAAACGGGCCCTGTTGTGTTTTTTGTGCCTAAGCAATTAAAAAAAAACTATAACTATTTGGGACCCACTAGATGGCGCCATTGTACTGCACATCGCATACGGCTCTGGCACTTCGGGCCTAATAGTTGATGTATTTCATGGCCACCAGATGGCACCATTGCACTGCATACCACTGGACCAAGCCTCTCCGCAACCTGCCTGAAGTCACCTACGACGACCTGGTTCGGATTGTGAATGAACACTCTCAAGTAGAAACGTCCAAACTTAGGAAGATATACAAGTTCTTCTGGGATAAATTAATTTTCAATTACAGAGGTAAGTGTTTGAATTCCGCTGACTGACCTTCGCTATCTATATAAAAGCACCAATTACCGGCCCTTTCGTTCAAACAAAGTTGTTTTACTTCAAAATAACATTTGATATTTAGTTTCATATTTAGTTTCTCAGTGCTCCGAAACCTTGTCTGACGAGCCCCAGCCGCTAGGCTGCATACTGTACATGTAAATGTCGCTAGCATGTCAGAGAAGCTCCAGGCCAGGCCACTACATGATAGCCTAGTTGAGAATTATTATTCGGGGGAAGATATGGCTGGCTGGCTGTCATAGGTTACCAATGCCCAGAGATGGTGCTGTATTGTGTGATAATCTTTCCCTCTATTACTGCAGTGTCAGATTTAGTTAATATGGAAGTGGCCGTCCGGGCGAACTGCTACTGTTCTATGAGGGAAAACGAGGAGCCTCATACCCTACAGGTTACAGTGCTAGGATGCCCAGGCTGTAATTTCATGCTCTATCCATGCACAACTACCCTCTAACCGCCCATATCGCGACAAGCGTCATTACTGAATAAAACAGACGATAGACGCGAGGACAGTGTAAAATCTCATTTGTACTCTTGACCACTAGTTGGCAGACATCCAGAGCTTCGATTCAAGAGCAACGTTTAAGTTTTCAGGAAGCACATGAGAAACACGCGAGAAACACACGAAGAAGACGTGCATTTCCTCCATAACGCGGAAGCGATGCGGGCCATAGTTTTGCACAAATTGAGGCAGAAATACACCAAATGTTGAAAAAAAAATCACGTGTGATGAAGTCTTGGATCTGTTTTTCACCTACTCTGATTCTGAAGGAGAATATCTGCCTTTTGGAGAATATGATCGATCGTCTATTGACTGATAGTCACGGAGCATCTGTGAATGGAGGTGCGTCTTTGCGACAGTGTCCACTAAGCATACCATGCTTATTTCGACCCTCTGCCCAACATAGCTGGAGGTGCCAGTGGCAATAGTGATGATAGTGTCCGTAATGGACGTGGTATAGACAGAAGGGGTTGTAAAAATAGGGCTCTGAAGAACTACAAAGTCAGCCGCGATAGGAACTGATTTGACCAGGCTACTTTTTGTGGTTATAGTAATAGTTTACTATTGTTGGTTTACATGTGACTGTTTTCCTGTTCATTTGTTATGTGGGTGAAATGAAAGAAGAAAGTAAAACTGCTCAAATGTGTTCAACATCCAGTATTTACTGCTCAAATGTGTTCAACATCCAGTATTTACTGCTCAAATGTGTTCAACATCTAGTATTTACTGAAATGTGCATAATTCACGGTGGTTCCTATCCAGGGGCGTCATAATATGCAAATTAGATGAGTACATGTACCCCCTTCATAAACTTTTGTTCATACTCAATGATTTTCACATTTACAGTAGGGCGTTATCTCTGACCACTTCCAAACCATGGCCTTTTGAAATTTTGATGTAAAAATCCAATTTATTTTTTTAAACCCTGGAGGCTAAAGGGTTAACTCGCTTTTCTAGTCTTTTGTGCATTAATGGAACTGTTACACGTAGGCCTACCTTTCAGACCACGTTAACCAGATTTACAATTAGGGATTCAGACATTAGGCCCACCTCAAGTTGAATAGAGCATGGTTTCAGACCTGCACAAGTTTAGGTTCATATTAAGTTTCAGTTTTATTGTTTCTTGTTACAGTTCCAAAATGCGCTGTCTTTCTCTCTCTCTCTCTCTGTCCAGATCTGCAGTTGCAGATTTAGTTTTTTTTATCTGCTGTTGGTGTTGTAGATTCTATGTTTTTGTATTTTGTTCCTTAATCCACTGATGTTTATGTGGTAAATGTTAACTGTGTTGTCAGATGATTTACCTTGTGTAAAGCAAGTAGGTTAAATGTAGCTGTGTTTTACTCTGTAGCTTGAACATTCAAGCTTTAGCTGAAGTATGTTCTCCATGTCTAGATTGTGCTGCGTGCAGTCACAGCGCTGCAGTTAAATGGATGCTCCTGCTCATGTGCTGCTGGAGAGGCGTTATGCAGTCATGTGGTGGCACTCCTACTTCACACGCATCACTACAGCTTCACAGGGGAGAGATGCGTACCAACACTTCTGTCCTGCACCAGTGAGCTTCAGTCATGGCACCGACCAAGGACACAGGTTTGCGTGTATCCCTCAGGTCTAGCCAAACATTCTGTGTAGTCTACTCAATAACAGTGTTTGAAGTTCTAGTATTTAGACATGTGGCTAACACTGACTTAAGTATATATAGATGTATACTGACAATATGACTCGTGCTGAAATATTGATATTGTCTTAAACTGCATGTTGCCCCTTTTTGCTTTGCTCCAGGGGATTGGCCTGGAACCCACGGGCCAACTTGCGGTGAGGAAACCCAAGGCACCTGGACGCAGCAGTGTCAAATCAACACTCTATCCAGCCTACGCAGGTAAGTGCTGAATATTTATTATTTTATTTATTAGGACATAAAGAGCACAACTATGCCTGCGTGGATGTAGTGGATGCTGTACCCCCTTCATGATCCTCACAGCGAGAGCCTGAGCAGAGGACTCCCCTCTCAGAGTAAACACTCCTCCAAATCTACTGGAAGTTAAACGGGGCTGCCGGACTTCCTTCCACATAGGATTTTCTGACTGCCCCCTTGTTTGCTCTTCAATTAAACTAGCCAATTCAGAGGTGACTTCTACACTCTGCAAGTGAAAAAAGTGCACTGCACTATATCTTTTGTCCTGTCTATGCACCACCTACTTTGCAAATCACATTGCACTTTTCTGCTTTTTTACACTTCTGGTTAGACACAAACTGCATTCCGTTGTCTCTGTACTTGTACTCTGCACAATGACAATAAAGTTGAATCTAATCTAATCTAATCTTGATCTGTTTTACTCAACACATACATGGACACATATCTCCTGAATGGCAAGTAAGGGGGGAAAAAAGTAGAACGGGGAGAATGGTCAGTATATCAGAAGAAATTCTGCTTCCTTACAGCCTAAATATGTTCCAAAATGCCAGCTTTCATGAAAGTCAACACGTATGCATCACTTTGGGCCTAATAGTTGATGTATTTCATGGCCACCAGATGGCGATATTGCACTGCACTTCCAGAGCCGGATATATGGCTCTGCCTCATCGGGCTGGTGTTGCTTACTGACAACCAAATGTTGCTTAGAAATATAGAATCCTGTATAAAATATTTTCATAAAAATGCAAAAGTAAATAAATAGATAATAAATGAATAAATGTATGAATACATAAATAAATATGAGTGTTTCTTTAACATTATACATCCACAAGTTGACAGTCAAGTGTCCAAACACATTTTTTCAATCTGAGAGAGCTCTACTTTAAACCACCCAGTAGTGTCACAATGAGAACGAGATTTCATGGGGAGGTTCAGAATAAGCCTTATAACCTTATTCTGAGCAGTCTGTACTCTAATTAGCTGCTTTAGGACTTATAACCTTATTCTGAGCAGTCTGTAGCCATGTTTAGCTACTGTAGGACTTATAACCTTATTCTGAGCAGTCTGTAGCCATGTTTAGCTGCTGTAGGACTTATAACCTTATTCTGAGCAGTCTGTAGCCTGTTTAGGTTCTGTAGGACACCTTATTCTGAGCAGTCTGTAGCCTGTTTAGCTGCTGTATGACACCATTCTGAGCGGTCTGTAGCCTGTTTTGCTGCTGTAGGACTTATAACCTTATTCTGAACAGTCTGTAGCCATGTTTAGCTGCTGTAGGACTTATAACCTTATTGTGAGCAGTCTGTAGCCTGTTTAGCTGCTTTAGGACTTATAACCTTATTCTGAGCAGTCTGTAGCCTGTTTAGCTGCTGTAGGACACCATTCTGAGCGGTCTGTAGCCTGTTTAGCTGCTGTAGGACTTATAACCTTATTATGAGCAGTCTGTAGCCTGTTTAGCTGCTTTAGGACTTATAACCTTATTCTGAGCAGTCTGTAGCCTATTTAGCTGCTGTAGGACACCGTTCTGAGCGGTCTGTAGCCTGTTTAGCTGCTGTAGGACTTATAACCTTATTATGAGCAGTCTGTAGCCTGTTTAGCTGCTTTAGGACTTATAACCTTATTCTGAGCAGTCTGTAGCCTATTTAGCTGCTGTAGGACACCTTATTCTGAGCAGTCTGTAGCCATGTTTAGCTGCTGTAGGACTTATAACCTTATTCTGAGCAGTCTGTAGCCATGTGTAGCTGCTGTAGGACTTATAACCTTATTCTGAGCAGTCTGTAGCCTGTTTAGCTGCTGTAGGACTTATAACCTTATTCTGAGCAGTCTGTAGTCTGTTTAGCTGCTTTAGGACACCATTCTGAGCAGTCTGTAGCCTGTTTAGGTCTGTAGCCTGTTTAGCCTGCTGCTGTAGGACTTATAACCTTATTCTGAGCAGTCTGTAGCCTGTTTAGCTGCTTTAGGACTTATAACCTTATTCTGAGCAGTCTGTAGTCTGTTTAGCTGCTGTAGGACTTATAACCTTATTCTGAACAGTCTGTAGCCATGTTTAGCTGCTGTAGGACTTATAACCTTATTCTGAGCAGTCTGTAGCCTGTTTAGCTGCTGTAGGACACCATTCTGAGCGGTCTGTAGCCTGTTTAGCTGCTGTAGGACTTATAACCTTATTATGAGCAGTCTGTAGCCTGTTTAGCTGCTTTAGGACTTATAACCTTATTCTGAGCAGTCTGTAGCCTATTTAGCTGCTGTAGGACACCGTTCTGAGCGGTCTGTAGCCTGTTTAGCTGCTGTAGGACTTATAACCTTATTATGAGCAGTCTGTAGCCTGTTTAGCTGCTTTAGGACTTATAACCTTATTCTGAGCAGTCTGTAGCCTATTTAGCTGCTGTAGGACTTATAACCTTATTGTGAGCAGTCTGTAGCCTGTTTAGCTGCTTTAGGACTTATAAACTTATTCTGAGCAGTCTGTAACCTGTTTAGCTGCTGTAGGACTTATAACCTTATTCTGAGCAGTCTGTAGCCTGTTTAGCTGCTGTAGGACTTATAACCTTATTCTGAGCAGTCTGTAGCCTGTTTAGCTGCTTTAGGACTTATAACCTTATTTTGAGCAGTCTGTAGCCTGTTTAGCTGCTGTAGGACACCATTCTGAGCGGTCTGTAGCCTGTTTAGCTGCTGTAGGACTTATAACCTTATTGTGAGCAGTCTGTAGCCTGTTTAGCTGCTTTAGGACTTATAACCTTATTCCGAGCAGTCTGTAGCCTGTTTAGCTGCTGTAGGACACCATTCTGAGCGGTCTGTAGCCTGTTTAGCTGCTGTAGGACTTATAACCTTATTCTGAGCAGTCTGTAGCCTGTTTAGCTGCTTTGGAACTTATAACCTTATTCTGAGCAGTCTGTAGCCTGTTTAGCTGCTGTAGGACTTATAACCTTATTCTGAGCAGTCTCTAACCTGTTTAGGTGCTGTAGGACACCTTATTCTGAGCAGTCTGTAGCCTGTTTAGCTGCTGTAGGACACCATTCTGAGCGGTTAGTAGCCTGTTTTGCTGCTGTAGGACTTATAACCTTATTCTGAGCAGTCTGTAGCCATGTTTAGCTGCTGTAGGATTTATAACCTTATTCTGAGCAGTCTGTAGCATGTTTAGCTGCTTTAGTTTAGGACACCTCATTCTAAGCAGTCTGTAGCCATGTTTAGCTGATTTAGGACTTATAACCTTATTCTGAGCAGTCTGTAACCTGTTTAGCTGCTGTAGGACACCATTCTGAGCGGTCTGTAGCCTGTTTAGCTGCTGTAGGACTTATAACCTTATTCTGAGCAGTCTGTACCATGTTTAGTTGCTTTAGGACACCTTATTCTGAGTAGTCTGTAGCCATGTTTAGTGGCAGTCTGTAGCCATGTTTAGTTGCTTTAGGACTTATAACCTTATTCTGAGCAGTCTGTAGCCTGTTTAGCTGCTGTAGGACTTACAACCTTATTCTGAGCAGTCTGTAGCCTGTTTAGCTGCTTTAGGACTTATAACCTTATTCTGAGCAGTCTGTAGCCATGTTTAGCTGCTTTAGGACTTATAACCTTATTCTGAGCAGTCTGTAGCATGTTTAGCTGCTTTAGGACACCTTATTCTGAGCAGTCTGTAGCCTGTTTAGCTGCTTTAGGACTTATAACCTTATTCTGAGCAGTCTGTACCATGTTTAGCTGCTTTAGGACACCTTATTCTGAGCAGTTTGTAGCCATGTTTAGTTGCTTTAGGACTTATAACCTTATTCTGAGCAGTCTGTAGCCTGATTAGCTGCTGTAGGACACCATTGTACCATGAGCAGCATACATAGTCAACATAAGGCTGAATTAGAGCACCTACTGTAGGTGCCTCTTGAACTTATAACCTTATTCTGAGCAGTCTGTAGCCTGTTTAGGTGCTCTAGGACACCATTGTACCATGAGCAGCATACATAGTCAACATAAGGCTGAATTAGAGCACCTACTGTAGGTGCCTCTTGAGCTTGGCCCGCTACAGACAAATGGCAGTCCAGCACACAACCAACGGAGTCCTTTACAGTCATCTCATTATCTCCAACCTTTATCTTTATCTACCATTATCTAAAACCGTTTTAGGGTTCAGTTGGAGATCATCTCTGATAACCAGCAGCCCTAGACAGCACACTACCACTACTACTACTACCACCACTACTACTACTACCACTACTACTACCACCACTACTACTACTACTACTACTACTACTACCACCACTACTACTACTACTCACCACTACTACTACCACCACTACTACTACTACTACTACTACTACTACTACTACCACCACTACTACTACTACTACCACTACTACTACTACTACTACCATTACTACTACCACCACCACCACTACTACTACTACTACTACTACTACTACTACTACTACCACCATTACTACTTACTACTACTACTACTACCATTACTACTACCACCACTACTACTACTACTACCACTACTACTACCACCACTACTACTACCACCACTACTACTACTACTACTACTACTACCACCACTACTACTACTACTACCACTACTACTACTACTACCACTACTACTACTACCACTACTACCACTACTACTACCACCACTACTACTACCACCACTACTACTACCACTTGTGTACCTGCTGCATGTGTGTGTGTTATTACCTCTCCTGCTCAAACAGAAGGTGTGCTGCATATCATTTTGCATTAGGCTGATTTTGTGATAATGTGTTTACTTTGCAGTAAATTGTACTAGCCTAGTGTCATGCAGTTAATGGGCTACTGTGCAGAGTTGGGAAGTGCTGTGAATACACACAGGTGAAGTGCTGTGAATACACACAGGTGAAGTGCTCTCTTGCCCACCGCCGTACACCTGCACAGCTCTCACGGTTTCCTTCCCTGGTGACTCAGGTGTGCCATGTTCTCATTGATATGCAGGTAGACTCAGGTGTGGTGGGACATTAATCGATGAGTTGGACGATGAGAAGCCCCTGGTTCTGCAAGGCAGCTTTCAGTGCACCCCCTAGACATACACGTGCGTGCGTCACATTCATTTCTCTTGACCATACTGGCGTTCCCTTAACTCTGTAATAAATATTCTCTATTCACTATAGCCACATATGGACTTCCCTCCATGTGACCTTGGGCCATGCATGAGTATGTGAGCTGTGTGTGTGTGTGTGTGTGTGTGTGTGTGTGTGTGTGTGTGTGTGTGTGTGTGTGTGTGTGTGTGTGCATGTGCATGAAATAGCTGTGTGTGTGTGTGTGTGTGTATCATTGTTGTACTTCACTGATAGGTCAGATGTGGCTCCACAGCAGACACATGGCAACGGTCAGATTTATTTGAATACATCTTTATACACTGTACAATCCCCACTAGACCACGTCACACACCTGGATAAATGTAAACAATAAACAAATCAAACCCATCTCCCCAGGCGCTCACCCCGAGGAGGGCCAACGGTTGGCACAGAAAACGCCGCTGCGTGCCGTGTGCTTCATGCCAAACAGTCCAGGCAGGGCACCCACGCTGGGTCCGCCCCCTTGGGCAGAGGACAGTTACTTTCGGACTCCTCTGGGATGGGGGGACGTCTCTTGGGATGGGGGGATGTCTCTCTTGGGATGGGGGTGGGGTGTCTCTCTTGGGATGGGGGGAGATGTCTCTCTTGGGATGGGGGAATTTCTCTCTTGCGATGGGGGGGGGGGGATGTCTCTCTTGTGATGGGGGGGATGTCTCTTGGAATGGGGGGATGTCTCTTGGGATGGGGGGGATGTCTCTTGTGATGGGGGGAAGTCATGGGGGATGTCTCTTGGGATGGGGGGATGTCTCTTGGGATGGGGGCTTTCGGACTCCTCTGTGTCGGATGTGTTATGGCAGCGTTCGTTTGTTTGCATAGAGCAGAACTCAGGGGGTGGGGCCTTGTTGCTTCATTTGTATAAATAACTCAGATCTTTACTGCTTCAGTTTCACATACACCTCATACAAATACACACACACGTCATATACGTCATATACATATATATCTCACACACACACACACACAGATCCAGAGGTTCCTCTGTAGTTTAACACACGCAAGCACACATCCTTGTCAAGAGGTCTATACAAGTCTCTGGACTTTTCCAAACCGGACTCTACACACTCCCACTCCGGAGAGAGACGCTCATGACGGAGTGTGTGTGTGTGTGATGTCATGACGGGGTCAGTACGGAACTGGGCCAAACGCTCAACGGACCAAATAAAAAATGACATAGACATCAGAGTCGAGTGTCATAGACGTCAGAGTTCTATGACCTGCAGATCCACACATGTTGCATTAGACAGGTCTACATCTTTCTGATCTTCACAGCTAATATCAGTTTCATGACTCATCATTCTTAGGTTTCGGGCCCACCTCCACCCCCCTCCCTGGTCACTGAAGGCAATGAACACTATCAATAAAGTCCTCTCTCTTTCAAAACATGTCATATGAGGTCCAGTGCTGCAGAGACACAGCTAATCACGGTGACTGTTTGCGGCCTTACAAGCCTCTGCCATTGCAGGGGGCTGGTTTTTCGACGGCACTTAATGTGGTGAACCCACAGAAACAGGGCGAGAGAATCGGAGCCGGTTTGGAAAAGCACTTGTGTTCGCATTTGAGACATCAGTTTCATTTAGTCCATCCTTGAGAAGCGCACTCTAATTCTGACCATACTTAAAAAGCGCACTTAATCTCTCAAGCATCTTTTAAAAAAGCACACTTCGTTTCTGAAGCATACCTGATCCCTTCAGTGTCGCACGTCCCGACTTACTGAGTGACACTGAACTCACAGCAAGCAACCTGACAGGCTTATCAAAATAATAAGATTTATCTCTGAAGATATCTCAACACGCCGCATCTCCCTCCTCCCTTCACACACAATATATAGCAGCAGCTATGTCACTCCTGGAGTCTGACCTCACGTGGACCGCAGGGTCAGTGCGGAGATCTGGATAAAAACACTGGACTCAGCAGAGAGCTCATTGCACTTCACACACACACGTGAGGGCGGCACCACACACACACACACACACACACGTGAGGGCGGCACCACACACACACACACACACACACACACACACACACACACACACACACACACACACACACACACGCTGGGAGCACCACACACACACACAAACACACACGTGAGGGCGGCACCACCCACCCCAGTTCAGTTCTCTGGTCCCGCAAAGGTGTTTATGGAGGAGTTTAGCATGTGCTTTGGATGTGTGTGTTTTGTGTGATGTGTCTGGGTGTGTTTACATGTGTGTGTGTGTGTGTGTGTGTAGTTATGTGTGTTTTGGCTGAGTGTGCATGTTTTTATGAATGTGTGTGTGTTTTTGTTTGTTTATTTGTGTGTGTGTGTGTGTGTGTGTGTGTGTGCATGTTGTTTTTGTGTGTGTTTATGTCTGTGTGTTCATGTGTGTATGTGTACTGAATATATGTGTGTGTGTGTGTGTGTGTGTGTGTGTGTCCCAGTCTCAGAGGCCGATCCCCTTGATGAGCGAGGCCTCCAGTGTGATGTTGAACTCCTGCAGGGTCTGCAGCACGCGGATGAGGGAGTTGACCAATGAGTGGTCCTTCAGCAACGCCGAGTCCTCGTACATCTGCATTGTGATTGGACAGTCAGCCAGCAGCGCGATCCAATGGTGGAGCAGGTGGTCCCTGCAACAGCCAGAACAGATTACAGACTCAACACAATTAGACACACACACACACACACACACACACACACACCAGCCACTCAACACAATTAGACACACGCACACACTCACACACACACACCAGCCAGAACAGATTACAGACTCAATACAATTAGACACGCACTCTCACACGCGCACGCGCACACACACTTTAAGGCATAAACAGAGATAACACAATTAGACACACACACAGCAGGAGAAGCTTCGAGTTCAGTTGATGTGTTTTTTTTTATAACAAGCACATGTGTGTGTGTGTGTGTGTTTGGTCTCTTGGCATGCATGCTGGATGTGACATTAGGGGTGTGGCTGCATCGTCGATTCTACATTTGATTTCGACATTCGAGATTGAGATGTAATTTCGATTGATTTTCGTCCAAAGACCGAAGTGGTAGATGTGAAATGGGCGTGTCCAAAGGCCGAAGTCGTAGATGTGAAATGGGCGTGTCCCTTACCGAGCTCCCAGACACACGAGCATCTGGAACTTTCCGTCCTTGCCGATGTTTCTGGGGGAGACGTTGATGGCGCGCATGACCCGGCAGAAGAGCCGCGCGCGACTCAGCCAGTTCTCATCCTGCTGCTGCTGACGCTCCGCACTCTCAAAACACACCTGCGCCTTCTCTGCACACACACACACACACACACACACACACACACGGTTATACACAGTCTCAAAACACACCTGCGCCTTCTCTACACACACACACGGTTATACACAGTCTCAAAACACACCTGGGCCTTCTCTACACACAAACACACACACACACACACAGTCACATACGTACATACACACACTCACATACGTACATACACACACGCACAAACAAACACACATACGGTGATACACACATACAGCATGTAATGCCTGAGACTTCTCACACACACACACACATACACTCAAATCATGAATTCCCTTCTTGAATTTCCCCTTGGGGATCAATAAAGTGTCTGTCTGTCTGTCTGTCTGTCTGTCTGTCTCTACCTAAACACACATACAATACCACACCACACACAGACAACCACAAACACAGTCACATACGTATACACACACACACACCCTCAAAGCATACCTGAGCCTTCCCTTCTCTCTCACACACACATTCCACCCCCAAAAACACACACACACAGACAGACAAATATGAGAAGTGTGTGAGTTACCTAAGAAGTCCCAAATGAAGATGTTCTTGAAGAGTCGTGGGGATTTGAAGCCGTGAAGGAACACCTGCTCCAGAGCCCACACAAGGCCATACTCCCCACACAGCAGCAGAGTCAGGCTACCCCTCTGCATGCACACACACACACACACACACAGATGCACACACACGCACACATACACATGCACACACACGCACGCACACACACAGACGCGCACACACACACACACAGACGCACCGCACATGCACACGGACATGGGGAATCAAGTGTGGGCAAATTATTAATTATATTTTCACGTGGGGTAACTGGTTGCAGGGCAACCACATAACCGGTTCCATGTCTTCCGATTGGATGATTAATGATCAGTTTAAGAAACTTGAGGTTGGTATGAAGGAGTGTATTGTGTATGTGAGCAAACATTGTTCACGTTGCACATGGGGCAACTTGTTGCAGGGCAAGTGTATTGTATGTGTGAGCAACCTACATGTTACTTATCTGCCTGAATCTCAATATTCTGATCACAACAACTCAACTCAAAATTACAAGTCAGCACCAGTGCTGCATTCATTGTTTTGCACTTTTATAATCACAATCACAAAAAGTAGGTTATTGGTTTTACCAAAAGTATTTGGCAGTATTTTTAAACTACAAACCTATAAAGTATTTTGATACAAAATAAAATCAAATAAAAATTTGTATTTTAAATACATGTATCAGACATGCCTATCCCTGCCTGTTGGCTGCAGCAACTCAAGCTAGGTAGTACTGATTGTTTTGTGTTTGTTTTGTGTTTATGTTAGTTTTGATCCAATTTGACAGCTTTGCTATGTTGCCCACCCAAAATTTCTACCAGCCCACCCAAATATAGTAGCCTAGCCTAGGTTAGAACCAGCCCTGCCCTGCATGGAGACATATTTTACGATAATAATGGAGAAAATGTTGGCAAAACTTTGGAATCGGAATCTCCTTCCCTCATTCATCTACAGTATTTGCGCAACAGCCCACATTCTGCGTTCAATCCAGCGAGACAAGTGACATCGCCATAGGCACGATATTTAGTCTACCTCTGTTAGGCCTACAAAAAGTTGCGAAAAGGAGTATTTCCCGATCGGGGAGACCTTTCGGTCCGCGGTTCTATAATATCATTCAATTGTGCCGCAAATTAACAGACAGAAGTGGGGCGTAATTTAAATTCATGGCTCCGTAGACCAGCAATCTACTTGTCGAGGAGGCTCATAGTTTGAGAAACGCTGCAGATCATAGACAGAGAAAGCTCTGGGAACAGAACACAGGCATATGATTTTGTTGTCACGCGCTACTATGGAAAATGAACTTTATAAAAGACCGGCTCAGCCAAAAAAAAAAAAAAGTATGCCAGATGGCCAGTCCAGCCCTGCGTTCGGGAATTATTTAAGCAAAAGTGGAACGTGCGCAATATTTCATTTCTCCCTCCTGATCGGGACAAATAAAACAGGCATGGGGGACGAAAGAAACATACAGTTTAGCCTAAGCTATGTAAACTTCCCATAATTTCAATATTTTACAACTCAAATTTTACAAATGCTTGACTAGCCTACAGTTAACACTTAATGGCCTATCAAATGTCAGCAACTTAAGTGTGTGATTAGATAAATAGGCACTGGCAGATGCAATAGGTAAATAGATATCTTTGCGTGTTAGTACAAGCAGTAGCCTGTATGCCAATAAAGGCAAGCGTGTTTGCCACTTACATTTCTGACGTCTGATACTTCAAACTGCTGCAAGTGCATCATGAAAGGTCCTGCCTTAGACCATGTTAATGGCCAATCGTAGACTACGATTTGGGGGTGGCACCTGGGGTGGCCAATCGAATCTCAAGGGTGGCCTGTGCCACCTGGAGCCACCCCTCTGGCTCACACTGACCCCCTGTTAGGATGTGTGTGTGAGTGTGTGTGTGTGTGTGTGTGAGTGAGTGGGGTGTGGGTTGTGTAGTCTAGTCTAGTGCAATCCAGCGTGGTGTGGGTTGTGTAGTCTAGTGTAATCCAGTGGGGTGTGGGTTGTGTAGTCTAGTCTAGTGTAATCCAGCGTGGTGTGGGTTGTGTAGTGTAGTATAGTGTAATCCAGTGGGGTGTGGGTTGTGTAGTCTAGTGTAATCCAGTGGGGTGTGGGTTGTGTAGTCTAGTGTAATCCAGCGTGGTGTGGGTTGACTCACTCGGCTTGCTGTTGGGCGAGATGGCCACTAGGCGGCGCATCATGCCTGGTGAGGGCTGCATGGGCGGCGTGCGACTCAGACGCTCCTCTGTCTCGCTGCACAACAGCTCCCCCACCAGGATGCGCTCCAGACTGCCGTCATCCACCCCCTTACCCAGCCAGCGGCCGCACGGGAACCTGACACACACACACACACACACACACGCACGCACACGCGCACACACACACACACGTGCACACGCACGCGCGCACACTCACACACACACACACACACATGTGCACACACACACACACAAGCATGCATGCACGCACGCACGCACACATACGCACGCACACAACACACACACGTTTAAGGTCTTAAATATCAGAAATAAAATTGAAGGCATTTTAAGACTTCTTAAGGATCCGTGGGGACCCTGTACTTTAAATAGGATGTTATAATGTATATAATGAGTGCGTGTGTGGTAGGGGTGGCATGTAAATAGGATGTTATAATGTATATAATGAGTGCGTGTGTGGTAGGGGTGGCATGTAAATAGGATGCTATAATGTATATAATGAGTGCGTGTGTGGTAGGGGTGGCATGTAAATAGGATGCTATAATGTATATAATGAGTGCGTGTGTGGTAGGGGTGGCATGTAAAAAACTCTGAACCGTGGTTCTTATAATGGGGTGGTGTGGTAGGGGTGGCATGTAAATGGGATGTTATAATGTATATAATGAGTCGTGTGTGGTAGGGTGGCATGTAAATAGGATGCTATAATGTATATAATGAGCGCAGGTGTGGTAGGGTGTGGCATGTAAATAGGATGCTATAATGTATATAATGAAAGTCGTGTGTGGTAGGGGTGGCATGTAAATAGGATGCTATAATGTATATAATGAGTGCGTGTGTGGTAGGGGTGGCATGTAAATAGGATGCTATAATGTATATAATGAGTGCGTGTGTGGTAGGGGTGGCATGTAAAAAACTCTGAACCGTTCGGTTCTCTTGTCTGGGTTTGGAGCACGTGTGCAGGGTACGGTTTTGACGGTTCATGGCGTGTGTAATGTAGCCTCATGCCCATATGTGATGCGTAATGTAGCCTTATGCCCATATGTGATGCGTAATGTAGCCTCATGCCCATATGTGACCTCAGACAGTGTGATAGTGGAGGTGTGGAGAGCTGTGTATCACGTGTAGAAATGCCAAGTGGAGCGATAACGAAAGCAGCCCAGAGTTAGAGGATGCACCAGCGTCACATAAGTCTGGTGTGTGCACATTTTGGATTTAGAAAACGGTAGAAAAAAATGCCACTGTGTGCAGGCATTGTGCAGCACATATTAATTATGCTAGTGCAGGCCCGGAGTGGCTAATCGGGAGCTTCAGGAGGATGGGCCGCTCTGAATATCGTGAGCTTAAATGTTGTGTTTCTGAAGTTCATTTGCTGCCCTTGTAGCACTTCAGCAGCGTAGGCTGTAACCTCACAAAAATGGCAACCAAGTCTATATTTGCAATGCTTACGGGGAGTAGGAGCGGTCCCTCTTCCAGTGGCACGCACGGCACTGGCGAACTCGTGGGAAGACGTGTAGTAGGCTAATAATAATTCATTTTACCGTAAGGTAATTACCCTAGATCTCAAAAGCCCTCGAAAATAAAATATCATTACAATGTATGTAGGGTCCTCCTCACATGGATGATCTAACGTTCAGTTTCAGTGAGTAAATAGCCCTGGTGAGAGAAACTAGAGGAGTATTCAAATTCGTCAGAGACGGGAGAGAAAGTGCACGTTTACAGGGCTTGGCAATGTTAAGTGGAGGAGCTATCTTGCATCCCGTAGCTTGGGTAGGCTACGCTACGCTATGTGTAGAAATAAAATATTCCGTAATATTTCAGTCAATCTTAGTGTGCTACAAAGGCACAGAAGTTCCTGTAGATGGCAATAACACTCTACATTTTTGCTAAATAAGTGAAAAGCATGTTGAAATCATCAATGTCTTCACTCTTGCTGTATCAAAATCTCCCCTTTCCTCAGAGATGGTGTTAATGATGTGCTTAAAGTCAAAGTCAATTCTTTCAGGTTGTGCATGATTATATGATATACTAATACTGTAGCCTAAATGGGGGATCATTAAGCTGTACATCATATGCTGAAGTGTTAAAGATTAAAATGAAAAATAACAACAAGAACCGTACAGAACCGAACCGTGGGTTTTGTGAACCGTGCCACCCCTAGTGTGTGTGTGTGTGTGTGTGTGTTCTCACCTGTATGCATGTTCAGTGATCTCGTTGGTGTGTGTGTGTGTGTGTGTGTGTGTGTGTGTGTGTTCTCACCTGTATGCATGTTCAGTGATCTCGTTGGTGTGTGTGTGTGTTCTCACCTGTATGCATGTCCAGTGATCTCGTTGGTGTGTGTGTGTGTGTGTGTGTGTTCGTGTTCTCACCTGTATGCATGTCCAGTGATCTCGTTGCGCACCATCACACTGTCCACCAGCCACTTGGCGTAGAGACCCGAGTTATCATGACCCATCTGGACAGTGGTGAGACGGCCCAGGTTTTGGCACTGCGCACGCAAACACACACACACACACACACACACACACACACACACACACAGACACACACACACACTTGGTTTTAAAAACAAACATAGAAACATAAAAACACTGTGCGAAGGATGTCTGCTTTGACTTTTGGTGCTAATGTGGCGTCATGAGCATGCAGTGTGAATCAGTCAGCCTCCTGCTCCTGCTACATTATCAGTCAGACCTTCAGAGTTATTATCTCTGTGTCTCTTGAACGACTTTAATCCTGTTGAGAAGGAAAGCACACACCCAAACGCACACACACACACACACACACACACACACACACACACACACACACACACACACGCACGCATGCACAAATGTACACATTCACACATCCACCCATACATACGCGTGCGCATGTACGCATGTACACACGTACACACACACACACTCCCAGTCTCACCTCAAAAGTGATGTCCAGTGTGTTCTTGGGCAGCTGCAGCACTCCGGTCTCGGCCAGCTCGCCGGACACACACACCCAGGGGTTTGCTGTAAACATGGAGCCGCCCAGCTTCTTACTGGGGATGACCCACACGTGGTACGGAATCACTGCAGACACACACACACAGACACACACACAGACACACACACACAAACACACACACACATATATAAAAGTCATTCATATCACTGGAGGCGTGTGTGTGTGTAAGTGTTGTGTGTATTTTTGAGATAGTGTACATCTGTATGTGTGTGTGCATGTGTGTTGTGTGAGTGAGTGTGTGTCTGTGTGTGTGTGTGTGCGTGCATGTGTATGTGTGTGAGTCAGTGTGTGTGTGCGTGCGTGTGTGAGTCAGTGTGTGTGTGCATGTGTGTGTGTATGCGTGTGTGTGTGTGTGTTCTTACTGATGGTGGTGAAGACATTGGTAAAACAGAAATAGTCCACGGCGTTGAAGGAAAGCAGGTGATAGAGGAACTGCTCCTTCTCATCATCACAACGCAGGAACGCATACCGCTTATACAGCTTCCTACACACACACACACACA
>NC_063209.1:30285829-30298329 GCF_017589495.1 Alosa alosa | reverse complement strand
CGCACACACACATACACACACAGATTAACAAAATAACTCAACTCAGAGTTTTGTTTTCTGGGAGATTAGTTGGGGTTGGGTATACTATACTGGTCTTGAGTATATAGTAGGGGTGGGCGATATGGACAAAAAATAATATCTCGATATTTTTTGTGATTTTGACGATAACGATAATTAGTCGATATCCTTTAAAAAATTGTTTTTGTTAAAGTCTGAGTTACTTTACAGCTCATAATTTATTAATAGCATCATTACAGTAATAACCAATAACCTAACCAGTGACTTTTTTAACCAAATCAACCAATGCATTGTCACTCTATGGCACATTTCCAATTCTGCCCCCACTTGTGTGTGTGGCAATGACATGGTCTAGCCAGCTACATTAGAGAAGATGAATAGGCCTAACAGCTACATTAGAGAAGATGAATAGGCCTAACAGCTACATTAGAGAAGATGAATAGGCCTAACAGCTACATTAGAGAAGAACAGTTTCCCAAGAGAAAGGCTGAAGCTGAAGTTTCAAACCTTTACATTTGGATTCACTGTAAAACTAAGCAGACCAACAGAGTGCATCTCAGTTATTTCCTTCGATGTTTAGTTTAAGAGCAATCATGTAGGCTAGCATTCCAAGTTACAGAATAGAAACTAATGCTGAGCTTATGGCTAATGTATATGAGAAATACCATAGAGATGCTAACGGTTAGCATAATCGGTACACGTAGATATTTAGAGTGAACTTCAGTCCATTTACAATAGAGTTACATGAGAATAGTTCTTTGTTTACAACTGACTATTAAAATACTCAAAGGCTAATGTTTTCTCTCCATATAATACTGCGTAGAAAAAAACGTGACTGTCTCATCAATGCTACTTGAACAGAAGTAGCCGCATGAAATCCCAAGTAGGCTACTCTCGCTGCACAAAATAAACATTAGGCGTGCCTGTGACAACGTTGTGACCCACTAGTGATCACTTGACACTTGCTCTGCTGCAGCCAGGGGCTTCTCCCGCATACACCTCCTGGGAATGTATGAGTCTTTAATGCGTGATTTCGACTGTTTTTCCCCCATAAGTAATTTAAATACTCGATAATGTAAATTTGCATATTGTTAAAACAACAATCACGATATTATCACAGACGATATATATCGTTAAAACAACAATCACGATATTATCGCAGACGATATATATCGTTAAAACAACAATCACGATATTATCGCAGACGATATATATCGCCCACCCCTAGTATATAGTACACTGGTCTTGAGTATATAGTACACTGGTCAGCATATAGTATACTGGTCTTGAACTCTCTTTACCTCTAATGGTCAACCACCAAGCAACATGGAATGCCTCAGGTGCCTCAGGGTTCATAGCAAACCAAAAAAACCTTTGCTTGGGGGATTCTTTATTGCACATTTGACATTCAGACCCATGCTCATAGTTCCCCTACATTAGGAGACCCATGCTCATAGCTCATAGCTCCCCTACATTAGGAGACCCATGCTCATAGCTCCCCTACATTAGGAGACCCATGCTCATAGTTCCCCTACATTAGGAGACCCATGCTCATAGCTCATAGGTCCCCTACATTAGGAGACCCATGCTCATAGCTCATAGTTCCTCTACATTGGGAGACCCATGCTCATAGTTCCTCTACATTGGGAGACCCATGCTCATAGTTCCTCTACATTAGGAGACCCATGCTCATAGTCATAGTTCCTCTACATTAGGAGACCCATGCTCATAGTTCCCCTACATTAGGAGACCCATGCTCATAGTTCCCCTACATTAGGAGACCCATGCTCATAGCTCATAGTTCCCCTACATTAGGAGACCCATGCTCATAGCTCATAGCTCCCCTATATTAGGAGACCCATGCTCATAGTTCCCCTACATTAGGAGACCCATGCTCATAGTTCCCCTACATTAGGAGACCCATGCTCATAGTTCCTCTACATTAGGAGACCCATGCTCATAGTTCCTCTACATTAGGAGACCCATGTTCATAGTTCCCCTACATTAGGAGACCCATGCTCATAGTTCCTCTACATTAGGAGACCCATGCTCATAGCTCCCCTACATTAGGAGACCCATGCTCATAGCTCATAGTTCCCCTACATTAGGAGACCCATGCTCATAGCTCCCCTACATTAGGAGACCCATGCTCATAGTTCCCCTACATTAGGAGACCCATGCTCATAGCTCCCCTACATTAGGAGACCCATGCTCATAGTTCCTCTACATTAGGAGACCCATGCTCATAGCTCATAGTTCCCCCTACATTGGGAAACTCTTCACACATTGCTGGGATCCATAGAGAACCCTCCAAAAAACAAATACTACAGCATCCCAAACATCCAGGAACTTACATTACACCTGGTTCACTTGTGTTCTCAGGGCAGACCAGCATCAAATACCCATTTGTTGTGCAGAAAACCGCTACCTCACCTTTTCTACTTCCTGCCAGCCCTACTGCAGCTGACCTCACCTTTTCTACTTCCTGCCAGCCCTACTGCAGCTGACCTCATCTTTTCTACTTCCTGCCAGCCCTACTGCAGTTGGCGCCCCCCTGTGGTGGAGGCCTGAGGTTTGGGCAGGGGAGGCCACGGCAGCCATGCCAGCATACACAGGGCATTAAACATTCATACAGACTCCAGGCTTTAGGAATGGACAGAGTATGATAATTACACACACAAACACACACACACACACACACACATACACACACATACACACACTGACCTTAGTCCTGCATTCCTTCAGGAGACCCTCTACAAACTTCCAGTTGGTCTGGGCGATCACTGACGGCGAGAGATTAGAGAGTTTGGGCTGCCTAATAGTGGTGCCCAAGTTCCTGGCCTCCTGAATGTACTTCTGCAAACGCAAACACACACAGAGCTAAGAAACACACAAGAAGAGCTCTAGCATTAGTATGCAGCTAATAGACACACGTCCAGGAGTTACTCTACACAACAGCACCAAACCAACAGAGGAGAAGGAGGGGGCAGAAGAGAGGAGAATTACAGGAGGAGGAGAGGAGAGGAGGAGGAGGAGAGGAGGAGAAGAGAGGAGAATTACAGGAGGAGGAGAGGAGAGGAGGAGGAGGAGAGGACGAGTGGAGGAGAGGAGGAGAAGAGAGGAGAATTACAGGAGGAGGAGAGGAGAGGAGGAGGAGGAGAGGACGAGGAGGAGAGGAGGAGGAGAGGAGGAGAGGAGGAGGAGGAGAGGAGAGGAGAAGAAGAGAGGAGAGCAGAGGAGAGGAGAGGAGGAGGAGAGGAGGGAGGAGGAGGAGAGGAGAATTACAGGAGGAGGAGAGGAGGAGGAGGAGGAGGAGGAAGAGAGGAGGAGGAAGAAGAAGAGGAGAGGAGGAGGAGAGGAGTGGAGGAGGAGAGGGGTGGAGGAGCAGAGGAGAGGAGAAGAAGAGAGGAGAGCAGAGGAGAGGAGAGGAGGAGGAGAGGAGTGGAGGAGGAGGAGGAGGAGGAGGAAGAAGAGAGGAGGAGAAGAAGAAGAGGAGAGCAGAGGAGAAGAGAGGAGGAGGAGAGGAGGAGAAGAAGAGGAGAGGAGGAGGAGAGGAGGAGGAGGAGGAGGAGGAGGAGGAAGAAGAAGAGGAGAGGAGAAGAGAGGAGAGGAGAGAGAGGAGGAGGAGGAGGAGGAGGAGAGGAGAAGAAGACACACACACACACACACAACTTTGATACACATTAAACTCACAACACACACACACATACACACACATACAATATTGATACACATCAAATACACACACACGCACACACATACATACACACACACATACCACATCAACTTTGACAGACTTGAGGCAGGGTCTGAAGGACTGGGAGAACCAGTAGTAGTCCAGAGCCAACAGAAGCTGCAGCTCAGAGTACAAACACTCAGCATGCTGCAGTCACACACACACACACACACACACACACACACATACACACAACACACACACACACACACACACACACACACACACACACACACACACAACACATACACACATACACACACACGGTAACATACACACACACACACACAGACACACACGGTAACACACACACACACACACACGGCAACACATACACACACACAAAGGCAGCACCACACACACACACACACGCAACACACACACACACACACACACACACACACAGAAACACATACACACACACGGTAACACACACACACACACACACACACAGACACACACGGTAACACATACACACACACAAAGGCAGCACCACACACACACACACACACGCAGCACACACACACACACACACACACACACACACAGCAACACATACACACACACGGCAACACACACACACACACACACACACACACGACAGAGGCAGTAGAGTCAGAGAGAGAGAGAGAAAGAGGGATGAGAACAGATGCAAGAACAGAGATGAAAGAATAGAGAGAGAGAGAAAGAGGGATGAGAACAGATGCAAGAACAGAGATGAAAGAATAGAGAGAGAGAGAAAGAGGGATGAGAACAGATGCAAGAACAGAGATGAAAGAATAGAGAGAGATACAGTAGAGGGGAACAGAGAGAGGGATGGAGGGAGATGAGAACACAGAGAGAGAGATGGAGGGAGAGAACAGAATGAAAGGCAGAGCAACCAGCAGGAGAGAGAGAGAGAGAGAGAGAGAGATGGAGATCATCAGGAGAGCAGAGGATGAACAAGAAAAAAGAAAAGGTGTTAATCATGCAAGAACAAACACATGGCAACTAAGAGAAGAACTAAACAGAACAAGATATGAACAGCCTTAGGCCGTCCTGAACTGAGTCCCCGTTACCTGAGTGAACTGAGTCCCCATTACCTGAGTGACTCAATCAAATTATTTTACGTTTCTTTGTTTTGTTTTTCTGAAAACTTCCCGACCGTGACCGAGTGAAGTACTCGGTCTGGCCAAATGAAAGACACACTCAAATATTACACTGGACCACCTTTACTTTTTATTAAATCTCTCAAGTTTTGATAACCTTATGCAACAGAACAACATTGATTTTCCATCCAGAGTTGCATTCATTTTCAGCCTAGATCATGTGTGGACGACAGCCAAGTGGAACCTCTGTGTTAAGACTTCTCCAGCAAATTCCACAGGCCTTCAGCGGGTCTCTCTGTGGTGGCCAATGCATGTGTGAAGATGATCCCTCCAGCTCCCTCATTTGAGCCAATTACATTCTGACAATGTCATCCTGGAATATGCTCGTCATGGAATGGATATGCTTGTACATTTAGGTAGTCATCTGACTTCATTTGATAGCCACATAACATTGTGAGCCTAGAGCCAACAAACTGAGGCAACCCCAGATTGCAATGACACCTAACAGGTAGGCTACAAGAAAGAGCTGGCTCAGCTGTACGGGTCATGTTTTGGTTTGTAAATGAAGTTGCCCTACCATAACCTCCAAACTTTCACTGTGGCCAATTAACTGCATGACAGTAGGCCATTAGGCCTAATTAACTTCATGACAGTAGGCCATTAGGCCTAATATTAGCCAATTAACTGCATGACAGTAGGCCATTAGGCCTAATTAACTGCACGACAGTAGGCCATTAGGCCTAATATTAGCCAATTAACTGCATGACAGTAGGCCATTAGGCCTTATTTTAACTGCATGAGAGTAGGCCATTAGGCCTAATATTTTTCTGTACAACAAACAAATTCATTTGTTCAACTTTATGCAGCACAACTTGACGGAAAGCATACAATTTGTTTACACAGGAGAGAGAGAATAGGAATGCATGCACGCAGCAATTACAGCATTAAATTTAAATTGTAGACTATTTGTGGCTGGTTACCAGCTTCATTAACTCAAGATTTCAAGGCCATTGTACCAAAACAGAAAGGATGCAGGCAGCAAAGGTAGAGAGTCATTTCAGCTGGAAGAACAAGATATCCTTGTCAAAACGTCAGCATGAGAGCTGGATTATCGTGCCGAATGAAGCCCAAATATGTGATTAATCTTGATTAACTATAGAAATTCACCGATTAATTGCGGTTAGAAAAAAAAAAGTTTGACAATCCACAATCCTTTAATTTTAACTCTAGGATAAACCGCAAACAATCCTTTATGTTACTTTACACATCACGCGTAGCACTGCACACACCTCTAGCACTGCACACACACACACACACACCTCTAGCACTGCACACACACACACACCTCTAGCACTGCACACACACACCTCTAGCACTGCACACACCTCTAGCACTGCGCACACAGACACACACCTCTAGCACTGCACACACCTCTAGCACTGCACACACACACCTCTAGCACTGCGCACACCTCTAGCACTGCACACACACACCTCTAGCACTGCACACACACACACACACCTCTAGCACTGCACACACACACCTCTAGCACTGCACACACACACACCTCTAGCACTGCACACACACACCTCTAGCACTGCACACACCTCTAGCACTGCACACTAGTGATGGGCAAATTAAGCTTTGGTGAACCACTGAACCACAGCAGTGTGAACCTAGCGATACTAGCAAAGTAAAAGATGGTCACATTATCTTTTTTTTTTCAACATAAAAAGTCCTTAGCAAACCAATATTTTTGGTTACATATACTTGTTTGGGTAAGGACTTTTATGTTGAAAAATCTACATGTGGCAGCCATATTGGATTTTTTCATTAGTGTTGCTAGCTTCACACTGCTGTGGTTTAGTGGTTCACCAAAGCTTCATTTGCCCATCACTACTGCACACACCTCTAGCACAGCACACACACACACCTCTAGCACTGCACACACCTCTAGCACCGCACACACACACCTCTAGCACTGCACGCACACACCTCTAGCACTGCACACACCTCTAGCACTGCACACACACACATACCTCTAGCACTGCACACACACACACACACCTCTAGCACTGCACACACACACACACCTCTAGCACTGCACACACACACACACCTCTAGCACTGCACACACACACACACACACCTCTAGCACTGCACACACACACACACACACCTCTAGCACTGCACACACACACACACACCTCTAGCACTGCACTGCACACACACACCTCTAGCACTGCACTGCACACACACACCTCTAGCACTGCACTGCACACACACACCTCTAGCACTGCACACACACACACACCTCTAGCACTGCACACACACACACACACCTCTAGCACTGCACACACACACCTCTAGCACTGCACACACCTCTAGCACTGCACACAGCTCTAGCACTGCACACACACACCTCTAGCACTGCACACACCTCTAGCACAGCACTGCACACACCTCTAGCACTGCACACACACACCTCTAGCACTGCACACACACACACACAGCACTGCACACACACACCTCTAGCACTGCACACACACACACACCTCTAGCACTGCACACACACACACACCTCTAGCACTGCACACACCTCTAGCACTGCACACACACACCTCTAGCACTGCACACACACACACACCTCTAGCACTGCCCACACACACACCTCTAGCACTGCACACACACACACACACCTCTAGCACTGCACACACACACACACACACCTCTAGCACTGCACACACACACCTCTAGCACTGCACACACACACACACCTCTAGCACTGCACACACACACACACCTCTAGCACTGCACACACCTCTAGCACTGCACACACACACCTCTAGCACTGCACACACACACACCTCTAGCACTGCACACACAGCACACACCTCTAGCACTGCACACACACACACACACCTAGCACTGCACTGCACACACACAGCACTGCACACCTCTAGCACTGCACACACACACAGCTCTAGCACTGCACACACACACACACCTCTAGCACTGCACACACACACCTCTAGCACTGCACACACACACACACCTCTAGCACTGCACACACACACACACCTCTAGCACTGCACACACAGCACTGCACACACACACCTCTAGCACTGCACACACACACCTCTAGCACTGCACACACAGCTCTAGCACTGCACACACACACACAGCTCTAGCACTGCACACACCAGAGTTATGATCTGGGGCTGGTGCACTCTTCCCCTCTCTGATGACATGGGCATATTCCAGGATGACAAAGCCAAGAATCATCTGCCTCACTCTGTAGGTCAGAGAGGATGAGGAATCATTTTCACAAATATAGTGTCCAAAACTGTGTCCCGATTTACACCCCACAGAGAGGGTCAAGCTTCCTGACATAAATTAAAGAAATGGCTAAAACTAGTAGAACAACTCTGGACATAAACAAATGCTATGTTGGTCGGGCCATGGTGACTGCATGAATGCGCACGATTATCAGAGTGAAATTCTATCCCTAACCCGACCTCAGTACTATCTCTAGGCAACAAGACACAGGCATAACCATGGCAACAGGTGTTGACCTCTGACCTCTCTCTGGTCGTTGTCCAGGTAGAGATGCTCCGCATGCTGCTTCTGACGGTCACGCCTCCTCCACTGAGCAGGAGCACTGCGCTTGGTCCATCTACACACACACACACACACACACACACACACACACACACACACACACACACATAGGCACACACACACACACACACACACACACACACACACACACACACACACACACAGGCACACAGACACACACACACACATAGGCACACACACAGGGCATTGACATTATTATCATCATCGACAGACACACACACACACACACACACAAACATTCCGTGAGGATTGGATGGAACTTGTTTCTGTGTGTGTGTGTGTGTGTGTGTGTGTGTGTGTGTGTGTTTGTGTGTCAGAGGTTACGCTAGACTTTTTTTGACTGGTAATATTCCAGAATACCGGACATATGTTTTAAATAGCCACAACTGCCTATATAAGTATGTGTATAGATACATTTAAATGGCACTAAATCACAAACACAATGCAGTTTATTAAGCGGCATCAGCACCAGCACTTTGTTAGGATCAGTTTACACACGCAGGGGAGAAGGCTACTCTCATGAAGTAGTTTAGGATAAGCTCTACACACGCAGGGGAGAAGGCTGTTTAGGATCAGCTCTACACACGCAGGGGAGAAGGCTACTCTCATGAAGTAGTTTAGGATCAGCTCTACACACGCAGGGGAGAAGGCTGTTTAGGATCAGCTCTACACATGCAGGGGAGAAGGCTGTTTAGGATCAGCTCTACACACGCAGGGGAGAAGGCTGTTTAGGATCAGCTCTACACACGCAGGGGAGAAGGCTACCTCATGAAGTAGTTTAGATCAGCCTCTACACATGCAGGGAGAAGGGTGTTTAGGATCAGCTCTACACATGCAGGGGGAGAAGGCTGTTTAGGATCAGCTCTACACACGCAGGGGAGAAGGCTGTTTAGGATCAGCTCTACACACGCAGGGGAGAAGGCTACTCTCATGAAGTAGTTTAGGATCAGCTCTACACACGCAGGGGAGAAGGCCGTTTAGGATCAGCTCTACACACGCAGGGGAGAAGGCTGTTTAGGATCAGCTCTACACACGCAGGGGAGAAGGCTGTTTAGGATCAGCTCTACACACGCAGGGGAGAAGGCTACTCTCATGAAGTAGTTTAGGATCAGCTCTACACACGCAGGGGAGAAGGCCGTTTAGGATCAGCTCTACACACGCAGGGGAGAAGGCTACTCTCATGAAGTAGTTTAGGATCAGCCTACACACGCCAGGGGAGAAGGCTGTTTAGGATCAGCTCTACACACGCAGGGGAGAAGGCCGTTTAGGATCAGCTCTACACACGCAGGGGAGAAGGCTACTCATGAAGTTGCGCACTCTGCTGTGCAAATAGCACACAGAATTGTTCTTTCCACTGGGGGAACTTTTCAGTTACTCTGGATTGCCCCCTAAAATAGTAATAGTCCCAAATTAGCGTTGCTGTAGCCAGGCAACTTCAATAAATCCCTGCTTACTTGCGGTGCAACGTCATAGGCAGGGCGTAATTTGACCCGGAACACGCCGGAACATGTTCCGGCACCTCCGACGTTGGATCCGGAACCTTTTTTATTGGATCCGTCAACTCTACTGTATACGTCAATATAAAAAATAAATCGCCTAAACGAAAAATAAATAAATTACTGTTTGTGTAGTGTTCAATGTTGATATCTTTCTTATTAGTCTTTAGAAATAGGGGAAAGACCAAACAGGATACAACAAGCTAATCGAGGATTTGAAAGTGCTTTATCCACAATATTGGCCACAGGAGGGTGACGCTGTGTTCGGGAGAGAGAAGTTGAGACACTCTGTCAGCAGTTTTGCATCAATAGCCCCTCGAATGTCATCAGGGCTTTCAGGGAATACCACCTCTACCATCTCCTCCCCATTTGCCTTGTCGGCCCGGCCGCTGTCTGGGTTCAACCCCTTTCCTTACGTGGAGGTCATGGATTTCTAAAGGACAGGTGTAGAGAAAGAAGCAGGGTAGTGGAGCAGGCCGGGGGTCTGGATGCTGTATGGGCCATTTTGGACAAGTAGGCCTAGGCTGGGTGTGGGTGGTCATCATTGCAATATATAGCATACTTTAGCTTTGAGGCTATTAGCCCCTTGTTGACTGTTTTGTTGGTTCCCCTGTATCTCCTGTTTTCCTGGTCTGTGTGCGTGTCAAGTGAGTGTTTGTGTGTGTTTGTGTGTGTGTGTGCAGAGTGTTTGTGTCTGTCCGGGGAATAGGGTCTCTGGGTTAGATGTACTAACGCTTTGTCAATGCTGATTAATCATTTCAGGCGATTTGTTTCTTCGCGAATGTTTCGCGTAAAATCATTGCCAGGTATGTACAAACAGGCCACAAAGATGTTAAAGCCGCCAAACTGCCTGTCACGGAGATGAAAAGGGCACATTGCGCTTTTTCGCGGTCATGCATATGCATTAATGGGAGGATCCAGGGGAAAGTGGGAGTTTAGCTTAAAAAGATGGGAGGGGAAGAGTAAAGAGTGCCTAGTTATGTATTCCCAGGGTATGTACAAAGACTGCTCCTGAAAGCGCGACGCCTATTCTCCTATTCTGCTCTTACTTCACGCCTTTGTAAAAGCAGGTGTTAATCCAAATTGCAGTTCAATGCGCCAATAATAGAACCTTTCAAAGACAACAGAATCGCTTATTTAGAACACCAGTTTTTTGTGGTGAAAGTATTTGTACTACCAAAAGCAACCTTAACTTTCGCTGGCCTTCGAATGTCTTACTATCACTTTCACGCCATTCACTTAAACTTTCCTACTTGCTAGATTTGACCAATCTTCCATAGCCTACGCACAAGTAGTTTGAGTAGAACTACTGATCTTCATTATCTCCCCTGCTTTGTTTACATCTTATCATGTATGGTATTATTTCATGATCGCTAAACGCTTAATCCTTTTAATGTTGTCATCAGTTAACTTCATTCAACTGTGCTTTGTATGTAGGCTGCCATTTCAGTTGTGGACGTTCGTGAAATTGGCGCTTATGGGCGGAGAAAGGCAGAGAAAGGTGCAGTTTACACTAAGGATTGAACGATTGATAAATATGACGGAACTTGGGTCTGACAGCTGCTCGCGAATCTGCATGGTGTGCCCATGGCGCTGATAACGCCACGCTTCGGTCAATGCACATCTGGCCCACAGTGTCATATTATGTGTCTGTTCCAATGTGTTTTGATTGGGCGGAGGTGTCCGGGGGGGAATAGGGGTTCAGATAGGTATTCAGATGTGTCAATCAGAAATTACTAATCATTCCACGCTGTATCTAGTTGATTACTATGATTATTGATTGTTATTGATTACTATGTGGTCATTATTGCAATATATAGCATACTATAGCCTATATGTTTTTATTTCGGCCTATGCGTAGAGTTTTTTTCGATAATTTGATAATGGATCATTGCTGGGTTTTTTTACATTTTAAACCATGCAGTGCAGTGTGTTGCAAGTTCTGAAGTTAATAAACATTGCCCTGGTGTACACACTGCGTTGTTTAGTTTTTTTTTAGTCAGAGCTATGTACGCAGGTTTTTTTGTTGTTGGTCCGTAACCTCAAATCCCCGTTTTGAGTCGCCGGATCCACCCCGCCTTTGCGCTCCGGCACCTCCCACTTTACAAATTAAGCACTGGTCATAGGACGGGCCCACTCCCCTACTTGTGTAACTTGAAGTAAAAAACAAACATTTCATTGGGTACGATTATATTTAAGTTGTCGTGGTAACATATTGTAGGCAATAAAAAAACAAACGTTTCATAGGGTACGTTTATATTTAAGTTGTCATGGTAACATATTGTAAGCAATAAAAAACAAACGTTTTATAGGGTACGTTTATATTTAAGTTGTCGTGGTAACATATTGTAGGCAATATAAGCCTATTTAATGTTACTGACTTATCAATAAATGTAGCATATTCTCCACCGGACATTCTGTCCGTTCTGCCTGACAACTACAAGTGAAACCAGAGAATTTCCACCTGTAGCCGGCTAACATAAACTCTGGTGTGTGTGTGTGTGTGAGAGAGAGAGA
>NC_063209.1:30275829-30283329 GCF_017589495.1 Alosa alosa | reverse complement strand
TGTTTTGGAACATTTTCTTAGAACATGTTTTGCATTTAGAACATGTTTTGCATTTAGAACATAGTTTTCCATTTAGAACATGTTTTGTTTATAACATGTTTTGCATTTTAGAACATGTTTTGCATTTAGAACATGTTTTGTTTAGAACATAAGTTTTGCATTTAGAACATGTTTCCATTTAGAACATATTTTGAACATGTTTTGGTTTAGAACATGTTTTGCATTTAGAACATGCCTTTGGCATTTAGAACATGCCTTGTTTTTAGAACATGTTTTGCATTTAGAACATGTTTTGTTTATAACATGTTTTCCATTTAGAACATGTTTTCCATTTAGAACATGTTTTGCAATTTAGAACATGCTTTGTTTTATAACATGTTTTCCATTTAGAACATGTTTTGCATTTAGAACATGTTTTATTTATAACACGTTTTGTTTAGAACATGTTTTGTTTATAACATGTTTTGCATTTACAACATAGCATTTAGAACATGTTTTGTTTTATAACATAGTTTTTGTTTTAGAACATGTTTTGCATTTAGAAATGCCTTGAACATAACATGTTTTCCATTTTAGAACATGTCTTTGCATTTTAGAACACATGCCTTTGCATTTAGAACATAAGTTTTCCATTTAGAACATGTTTTGCATTTAGAACATGTTTTGCATTTAGGAACATGTTTTGCATTTAGAACATGCTTTGTTTAGAATGCTTGTTTGTAACATGTTTTAATTTTAGAACATGTTTTGCATTTAGAACATGTTTTTGTTTATAACATGTTTGCATTTAGAACATAAGTTTTCCATTTAGAACATGTTTTGTTTATAACATAAGAACATGCCATTTAGAACATGTTTCTTGCATTTTAGAACATGTTTTGCATTTGAGAACATGTTTTACTTCAGAACATGTTTTTTTATAACATGTTTTCCATTTAGAACATGTTTTTTATTTATAACATGTTTTCCATTTAGAACATGTTTTCCATTTAGAACATGTTTTGCATTTATAACATGTTTTCCATTTTAGAACATGCTTTGTTTATAACATGTTGTTTAGAACATGTTTTCCATTTAGAACATGCTTTGTTTATAACATTGCCTTGCATTTAGAACATGTTTTGTTTATAACATGTTTTCCATTTAGAACATAGTTTCTCCATTTAGAACATGTTTTGTTTAGAACATGTTTTGCATTTGTGAACATGTCTTTAGTTTATAAACATTTACATGTTTTGCATTTAGAACATGTTTTCCATTTGTAACATAGCCTTTCCATTTATAAACATGCTCTTTGTATTTAGAACATGTTTTGCATTTAGAACATGCCTTTGCATTTAGAACATGCTTTCCATTTAGAACATGTTTTCCATTTAGAACATGTTTTGTTTTATAACATGTTTTGAACATGTTTTGCATTTAGAACATAGCTTTCCATTTAGAACATGTTTTGTTTATAACATGTTTTCCATTTAGAACATGTTTTGTTTATAACATGTTTTGCATTTAGAACATGTTTTCCATTTAGAACATGTTTTGTTTAGAACATGTTTTGCATTTAGAACATGTTTTGTTTATAACATGTTTTCCATTTAGAACATAGTTTTCCATTTAGAACATCTGTTTTGTTTTAGAACATGTTTTGCATTTAGAACATGTTTTCCATTTAGAACATGTTTTGTTTTATAACATGTTTTGCATTTAGAACATGTTTTGCATTTAGAACATGCTTTCCATTTAGAACATAGTTTTCCATTTAGAACATGTTTTGGTTTTAAATACATAGCTTTTGCATTTGAACATTTGCATTTGTAATCACGTTTTGTTTAAACATGCTCTGTTTAGAACATGTCTTTGCATTTATAACATGCCTTACATCTAGAACATAGTTTTCCATTTAGAACATGTTTTGTTTATAACATGTTTCCACTTTTGCATTTAGGAACATGCCTTTGGTCTTAGAACATGTTTTCCATTTAGAAACATAGCCTCTTCCATTTAGAACACGCTCTGCATTTAGAAACACGTCTTTGATTTAGAAAATCACGTCTTGTTTATAACATTGTAATGGTGATTTAGAACATTTGCCTTCCATTTAGAACATAGAACATTTGCATCTATGAACATGTTTTTGCATTTAGAAACATGCCTTGGTTTTTAGAACACGTCTTTGCATTTAGAACATGTTTTGTTTAGAAACATGTTTTTAAGTTTATAACATTATTTTGGTTTTTATAACATGTTTTGTTTAGAAACATGTTTTATTTTAGAACATTTCCATCAGAACATGCTTTGCATTTAGAACATGTTTTGTTTAAAATTATGTTTTTATTTTTAGGAACATGTTTTGCATTTCTAGAACATGTTTTTTAGAACATGCTTTTGTTTAGAACATGTTTTGTTTAGAACATGTTTTGCATTTAGAACATGTTTTGCATTTAGAACATGTTTTTTCATTTAGAACATGTTTTTGCATTTAGAACATGTTTTGTTTAGAACATGTTTTGCATTTAGAACATGTTTGCATTTAGAACATGTTTTGTTTAGAACATGTTTTGCATTTAGAACATGCCTTGTTTTATAACATGTTTTGTTTAGAACATGTTTTGCATTTAGAACATGTTTTGTTTTATAACATGTTTTCCATTTAGAACATGTTTTCCATTTAGAACATGTTTTGTTTATAACATGTTTTGCATTTAGAACATGTTTTTTTTTAGAACATTTGCATATACAGAACATGTTTTGCATTTAGAACATGTTTTGAACATTTTCCAGAACATGTTTTGTTTATAACATGTTTTGCATTTAGAACATTTTTTCATTTAGAACATGTTTTCCATTTTTGAACATGTTTTGTTTAGAACATGTTTTGCATTTAGAACATGTTTTGTTTATAACATGTTTTCCATTTAGAACATGTTTTGTATTTAGAACATAGTTTTGCATTTAGAACATGTTTTCCATTTAGAACATGTTTTCCATTTAGAACATAGTTTTTGTTTAGAACATGTTTTGTTTAGAACATGTTTTGCATTTTAGAACATGTTTTGTTTATAACATGTTTTGCATTTAGAACATGTTTTCCATTTAGAACATGTTTTGCATTTAGAACATGTTTTGTTTATAACATGTTTTCATTTAGAACATAGTTTTGCATTTAGAACATGTTTTTTGCATTTTGTTTTACAACATGTTTTGCATTTAGAACATGTTTTGCATTTAGAACATGTTTTCCATTTTAGAACATGTTTTGCATTTAGAACATGTTTCCATTTAGAACATAGTTTTCCATTTAGAACATGTTTTGCATTTTAGAACATGTTTTGCATTTAGAACATGTTTTGCATTTAGAACATGTTTTCCATGTTTTGCATTTAGAACATGTTTTGCATTTAGAACATGTTTTGTTTATAACATGTTTTGCATTTAGAACATGTTTTTTGTTTTAGAACATATGTTTGCATTTGAACATGAATTATAACATGTTTTCCATTTAGAACATGTTTTCCATTTGAACATGTTTTGTTTATAACATGTTTTCCATTTTAGAACATGTTTTCCATTTAGAACATGTTTTGTCATTTAGAACATGTTTTGTTTATAACATGTTTTGCATTTAACATGTTTTCATTTAGAACATAAACATGCTCTTCCATTTTCCATTTTTGCATTTAGAACATAGTTTTCCATTTAGAACATGTTTTCCATTTAGAACATAGTTTTTTCCATTTAGAACATGTTTTGCATTTAGAACATGTTTTGCATTTAGAACATGCTTTCCATTTTAGAACATGTTTTTGCATTTAGAACATGTTTTGCATTTGTGAACATGTTTTGTTTTAGAACATGTTTTGCATTTAGAACATGTTTTGTTTATAACATGTTTTCCATTTAGAACACATGCCTTTGCATTTAGAACATGTTTTGCCATTTAGAACATGTTTTGCATTTAGAACATGTTTTGCATTTAGAACATGTTTTGTTTTAGAACATGTTTTTACATTTAGAACATGTTTTTGTTTAGAACATGTTTTTCCATTTGTGAACATGTTTTCCATTTAGAACATGTTTTGTTTTAAATTTTTGCATTTAGAACATAAGTTTTTGCATTTAGAACATGTTTTCCATTTAGAACATGTTTTGCATTTAGAACATGTTTTGCATTTAGAACATGTTTTGCATTTAGAACATGTTTTGCATTTAGAACATGTTTTGTTTATAACATGTTTTGCATTTAGAACATGTTTTGTTTAACATGTTTTGTTTATAACATGTTTTGCATTTAGAACATGTTTTGCATTTAGAACATGTTTTCCATTTAGAACATGTTTTGCATTTAGAACATGTTTTCCATTTAGAACATGTTTTGCATTTAGAACATGTTTTGCATTTAGAACATGTTTTCCATTTATAACATGTTTTGTTTATAACATGTTTTGCATTTAGAACATGTTTTGCATTTAGAACATAGTTTTCCATTTAGAACATGTTTTCCATTTAGAACATGTTTTCCATTTAGAACATGTTTTGCATTTAGAACATGTTTTGTTTATAACATGTTTTGCATTTAGAACATGTTTTCCATTTAGAACATGTTTTGCATTTAGAACATGTTTTGCATTTAGAACATGTTTTGCATTTAGAACATGTTTTGTTTATAACATGTTTTGCATTTAGAACATGTTTTGCATTTAGAACATGTTTTGTTTAGAACATGTTTTGCATTTAGAACATGTTTTCCATTTAGAACATGTTTTGTTTATAACATGTTTTGCATTTAGAACATGTTTTGCATTTAGAACATGTTTTCCATTTAGAACATAGTTTTCCATTTAGAACATGTTTTGCATTTAGAACATGTTTTGCATTTAGAACATGTTTTGCATTTAGAACATGTTTTGTTTATAACATGTTTTCCATTTAGAACATGTTTTGCATTTAGAACATGTTTTGCATTTAGAACATGTTTTGTTTATAACATGTTTTCCATTTAGAACATGTTTTGTTTATAACATGTTTTGCATTTAGAACATGTTTTGCATTTAGAACATGTTTTCCATTTAGAACATAGTTTTCCATTTAGAACATGTTTTGCATTTAGAACATGTTTTGCATTTAGAACATGTTTTGCATTTAGAACATGCTTTTTTGTTTATAACATGTTTTCCATTTAGAACATGTTTTGCATTTAGAACATGTTTTGCATTTAGAACATGTTTTGTTTATAACATGTTTTGCATTTAGAACATGTTTTGTTTATAACATGTTTTGCATTTATAACATGTTTTCCATTTAGAACATGTTTTATTTATAACATGTTTTCCATTTAGAACATGTTTTGTTTATAACATGTTTTGTTTATAACTTAAACCAACAGTTAAAATGTTGACTCAATTATTTACTGTAGGCCTACTTGATGATAATATATAGCCTGCCCCCTAACAGTCCTCTGGGCCTACGTACAAAATAGTGAATCATGTGATAGGCCTACTGATATTGATGCTGATTGAAGAGGTTGCAACTTGAAGGTTGTTGATATTTTAGTTCTAAAGAGAATCAAATTACATCGATTCCTCTCCTCCTAAAATAAATGGTAGGCTCTAACTGTTTTAAGCTACTGTGCCAGGATTGTGTAGGCTACAACACTAGTTTTACAAGCGCACACACTAAATGGAGAGCTAGGGTTAAAATGCGAACTGCGTCTTTAAATAGGCAACTTTTTGGCAGCACAATCAGCACAATGCTACATTAGGCTATTTCCACTAAATATTCAGCTCAATATGATGTGCAAGACTAATGTTTACTAAGTTACAAAGCTTTGATCTCTTAGCACTGTCACCATAACATTACGTTTTGTCATGTTGAGATGGCTTCCTGAAATATGTTTGAGACAAGGGGCGCAAGGTGCACGGAGGTGAACGGCTGGACAAACGCGAAATGACGAGGTGTTAACTAAACAATGTAGTAGGCCTAAGGTAGACAGGCTTTGTGTGTTAAAACTATGAAAACCTGTAAGGTTAGGCTAGTCCGTCACAGCTAACTTCAAGCACAGCTTACACGCGCAGAAATTAAAATTCAATATCAGCAAAACGAGATTTATTATCGGAAAATCCTGACAGCGAACCCGATGCAAAGCCAAAACGAGAAAAAAACAACTTCATACATGATGTCTTGTTAAATCAATTTGTTGACCTTTACCGTTTCATGGCTTCTGCTGATAAACTAGTTCGCCACAGACACTGAACTTGAATCAAGCATTCTTCAGAACGCAGCTTTTACTTTCTGTCTACTTTTACTTTCAATGAAATCCACTAGTAAACGGACTAGGCTACAAGCGACGTGATATTCTGAAAGATGTGAAGCACAAAACCCGTCGTCATTGTCAGCGGCCTGTTATTACCTTCATAGCACTGGTCTGTGTTATACAGAAATATAGCCTACCTCTGACTGACAGACCCCCTCAGCAGATCTGTACGAATTGCGTGGGTCTCATTTTCAGGTCGAAAATCTAGAATTCCGTTTAAAAACGGAACAATCAGACCCCTGAGCGATTACGCTAGTTACAGGCTGGTTGTGGAAATGGGGCAGCTGGGGCAGCTAGCGCACATTTACTCATTTCATGGACGCAATACAACATACTGAAATGGAACTGGAATGGACTATTTATTATAGCATGTGTGTGTATGTGTGAGTGTGTGTGCCTGTGTGTGTGTGTGTGTGAGTGTGTTTGTGTTTTGCTGACCTTGTCGAAGTTCTGCATCTGGTCTCGGTTGGAGAACCAGGCCTCCTTGTCCTGGCTGGGCTGGATGACGAACACCTCGTAGTCGGCGAACATCAAGGCGAAGCGGTTGGCGAACACCTCGCGCAGCGTGATGTTCAGACGCTGCGTCCACCACTCGTCCGGGTCGCACTGCAGCTTCATGTCCTTACCGTCATCAGCCTCCTCTTTACTGTCCAGCTGCTAACACACACACAGACACACACACACATACACACACACACTTAATGTTAGAGCCCGGACACTGAATCACACGCATTCAATCACACACATTCACCCCTCCAGCTGGCTGGTATGTTGGAAAATACTGGATTGCAATATATATACACTGCCCAAAAAAGGGAACACTTACAGTTTTCCATAATTGTTAAAACACATTTTTTGAAACCTTCCACCCTTTTCTCCATTCTCAAACTACATTCACAGCATGTCTGACAGTTCTTGCAAAATAAAACACTCGCCTCAAAAGTTTTACTTGTGCTCAGAACCAAACAGTGTCAGAGTACCAATCCAGTGTATGCTTGAAGTGTTCCCTTAATTTTTTTTAACAGTATATACACTATGCTCCAAAGAGATTTAAAAAATAGCCGTGTCTGTGTTAAATAGTTTCCCCAAGTCCAGTCAGCAAAGATTGTGTTATTCAGCATTCCATGTTGCTCCTGACCTTCTGACATTTCACAGAGTAAACTGTACAGTATACAGAAATAACCATTTTAAGA
>NC_063209.1:30268329-30270829 GCF_017589495.1 Alosa alosa | reverse complement strand
TCTACCCAGTGATGTACTAGACTGAGTTCCTTCTACCCAGTGATGTACTAGACTGAGTTCCTTCTACCCATTGACATTATAAGCCTGTAAGTAGATCATTTGTGTTAGACAAATATTTATCATGAGATATCTTTGACTTTCGTAGTTCTGTAACTTTGCTATATTTTGTGCATACTATAGTTAGCTAAGTTATGCTAGCTCTCGTCGGTAGTCAGAGTATCGTTAGAAGGCTAATTACTAGCGGCCCTGTGTTTTGAAGCTGTGTGGTTAGCAGGATAGCTAACTGTGTTGTATTACGTTCACAATGTAATGAAATTCATATGTCTGTATTGTTTTGGTTTTACAAGAGTGTGTGTGAATGAGTGTAAGTGAAGACTTATCTCTTTACTGAGTGTGTGTGTGTAGTGTGTAGTGTGTGTGTGTGTACAAGAGTGTGTATGAATGAGTGTAAGTGAAGACTTATCTCTTTACTGAGTTCTCTGGTCTGTCATCGGGCTTTTCTAGCTAACTAAGTCTTTGTGAATTGTTAAACTTGTTCTCTTTGAAATGACCGTTTGGCCTGATGAACAGACTCTGAGAATTGTCTTGTGTTTATGGGCTGACTTGTGCCTGCATGTTTGATCTTTGTCCATGGAATGGTCCGGATTTCAATATTTTTGACGCTGTGTAGCTCTACACATTATTTTGCCTCCGACTCCTCTACACCAACCTACGCCAACACTTGAGGGGGGCACAGGGGTTTGGTCCTCTATGGACACCGGAGTCGGAGGCTTCCAGCACGTTCAACACACACAGCGGGTCTGTCCCCTGACAACATCTACAATACTAAAGAAGTTCTAATCAATTGGAACTGGAGAAGGGCCCCATGTCTATTTTGGGCCAGCCCGAGGCTAGAGATGGTAAAGGTCAAAGGTCAGAGGTCAAAGGTCAGAGGTTACAGGTCAGACTCACGCTGGGAGTAGAGCAGGATCTGGATCTCCAGCAGGGCGCAGGTGAAGAGCTGCAGCAGATTCTCGGCGCCCAGCAGCAGGAAGACGTCTGCCAGCGGGAAGTCGAAGAGTGGCAGCTCGGCGGCGCCGGGACGCTGGCACACCACGGGCGCGTAGACGCCACTGAAGCGCAGCGAAGCGCCCATTGGGGGCAGCGGCACTGCATTGCCACGCCAGGCCAATGAAGCCTCCAGGGCAGCGTGGCGGCGCTTTGGGCCGAAAGATGGACGCCTGCGTAAAGTTGTTTAGAACCTTCCGGCAGGCCGACTGGAAGGCCAGCGGCGCCAGCAGGCAGATGCACTTGGACACGTAGAGCGTGTCACGCGTGATGTCGTAGGAGTTGAAGCGCTGCAGGCGGGAGGGGGAGGGGCCTGAGCGCTCGGGAGGCGCGAGGGGAGGGGCCTGTGGGAGGATGTGCCGATGGCTGGGCCCGCTGATGATGTCGCATCGGCGCCGGCGCTGTGCATGTGGGTGGTGAGCCGCCCCATGGCGCGCCAGATTCTGGCGCTTGACCGCGACCCTCCAAGAAGGTCAGCTGTCAGAGGGGAGCGCTTTGCCGCCCCTCCCGCTGCGGATGATGAACGCGGTGGAACTGCGGCTCCTCAGCGTCCCGCTGTGTACGGAAACACAGACCCTTCGGCATGCACAGCTGAGGACACAGGACACCAGGGTTACACACACGTGTGTGTGTGTGTGTGTGTGGGTGTGTGGGTGGGTGTTATGGTGTGTGTGTGTGTGTTATGGTGTGTGTGTGGGTGGGTGGGTGTGTGTGTGTGTGTGGGTGGATGTTATGGTGTGTGTGTGTGTGGGTGGATGTTATGGTGTGTGTGTGTGTGTGTGGGTGTGTGGGTGGGTGTGTGTGTGTGTTATGGTGTGTGTGTAGGTGTGTGTGTGTTATGGTGTGTGTGTGGGTGGGTGTGTGTGTGTGTTTGTGTGTGTGTGGGTGGATGTTATGGTGTGTGTGTCTGTGTGTGTGTGTGTGTGTGTGTGTGTGTGTGTGTGTGGGTGGATGTTATGGTGTGTGTGTGTGTGTGTGTGTGTGTGTGTGTGTGTGTGTGTGTGTGTGGGGTGGATGTTATGGTGTGTGTGTGTGTGTGTGTGTGTGTGTGTGGGTGGATGTTATGGTGTGTGTGTGTGTGTGTGTGTGTGTGTGTGTGTGTGTGTGTGTGTTTGTATTTTCTCACCATGCCGACCGCATCCTGGTCAAAGGGGTTCCACTCCACATTGTCAGGGTAGTGGGCAAGAACCTTCGACTTGAATGTTCTCCGCAAGGGACTCTGTTCAAAGTTCTCACCTGAGAGACAAATGGAGAGAGAGAGAGAGAGAGAGAGAGAGAGAGAGAGAGAGAGAGACAAAATGTCAGAGACACATGACCAGGCATCCAAGGAGATGGAAATCCACCCCAATCAATCAATTAATCAATCTATTAATCAATCAAGACAGACAGACGATCAAATCCACAACACACAGCAGCAGGTGATTGGTCAGGCATACAGCACCCAGTGATTGGT
>NC_063209.1:30258329-30265829 GCF_017589495.1 Alosa alosa | reverse complement strand
TGTGTGTCTATGTCATTTGTTAGCCTGACGCGTCATACTCAGATTCTAGTCAGAATATGAGTCTGATACTGCTCCATTGGGATGTAATTATGGGCCGTGTTTCAACCGATACAGGAGGGGAATGCCTCTGCACTCAACTGGATAGACCTAACCAATCAGAGCAACGCAATAGCTTACCGTGAGCTCTAGAACACACAAACCATCCTTCTTCTCCACAAATGCCTAAACATTGTTTTCTGGTCTTTTGTAAAAGTTATAGTGCTGTCAATATCTCCTACAACACCCGATAGCGAAATCTAAGACAACGAAATACGTAGCAGGGTAGAAATACGTAGCAGGGTATAGGCTATTAGGAAAAACGGATATTTCCCCTCCTTCGTTTATAAAAATAATTCAGCTGAACATCGATACAAACATGTTATAAACAGCTGGGGAAGGGTGTCGCAAACCCCTCCAGCAAACAGGTGGCCAATCAGAGATTTGGCGAATGAGAAACAAACGAGGGAACATCATGTCACAATGCAAACCAGCGAGGGAACATCATGTCACAATGCAAACCAGCGAGGGAACATCATGTCACAATGCAAACACGCTGTGTTCCCTTGAGGAAAGTGAAACCGGAGTTTTCCCACATCTCCACTGTGGCCGGAGTTCTCCCACATCTCCACTGTGGCCGGAGTTTTCCCGGAGTTCTCCCACATCTCCACTGTGGCCGGAGTTTTCCCACATCTCCACTGTGGCCGGAGTTCTCAGAAATAATCGTTTTCAGTGATAAAACCTCATGGAGATAATATGCATTTTTCTATATGGGGTCTTGGAAGCCATCTATCTCCTTCAAGCCACAGCGTTTTTGTTGCAAACAAAATCAACCTAAGCGTGCTCAGATGACGTGATAGATGAGGCGCTGTTGCTCACCTGTCCATCATCGTAAAGCCCAATTTGATTGGTCCAAACAGCTCTGGGGCGAGCATAGTGGCTCCACATATGACAGACTGAACTTCCCGACCTCAAATGTTGTGGGCGGAGCTAAGTTGGGCTGGCACCCAGGCTAGTCATCTGAGGTGATGTTTCATGATGTCCATTATACTTCTCATATGCATGTCTATGTTGTTTTCCTTAAATGAGATGCCCAGGGATGCAAAAAGAATTTCAGCCCTGGCTGACAAAGTTGTATCGTATCGTATTGTACATGACATACTTCTAGCAATTACAAACACTACCATTCCTCAACCACAGGGGCACAGTACAGCACAGTACAGCACAGTACAGCACATTCCTCCACCACAGTACAGCACAGCACCACAGCACAGCACAGTACAGCACCCCAGTACAGCACAGTACAGTACAGCACAGTACAGTACAGCACAGCACCACCGCACAGTACAGCACAGTACAGCACAGCACCACCGCACAGTTCAGCACAGTACAGCACAGTACAGTACAGCACAGCACCACCGCACAGTACAGCACAGTACAGCACCACAGTACAGCACCACAGTACAGCAAAGTACAGTACAGTACAGCACAGCACAGCACAGTACAGTACAGCACATTCCTCCACCACAGGGGTAATTTCTATTAGCTGTATGAATCTCAGGGCTCTTGGGCTCCAGATAGGTGTGAATATGCCCCACATTTTTTTTTTCCGTATATCACAGTGCAGTTTCATTTCATTTTTTTTTTGTTCAGCTGAAAAAAATACTTTTAACATACATGATTTTGGTGAGTTTGTTTCTGGAAAGATCAAATAATATTAAGAGTAGGTTATAAACTTCATGATAAATACCATAATATCAAACACAGCTGGAAATAAATGTCAAATAGAAGTCATGGGTCTGATACCCAGTCCCCCACTGTGTCCCTGAGCAAGGCACTTAACCCCAAGTTACTCTGTGTCCGTGAGCAAGGCATTTAACCCCAAGTTACTCCAGGGAAACTGGCCCTGCTATTAATTGACATATCTAAGTGACTTTGGATGAAAGTAAAAATAATAAAAAATAAAAATAAAGAAAATTTGTATATAAATGTCAGTCCTTATTGCCCACCGCTAGTAGTGTTGCGTGTAGATATAAATAGTGCGTAGTATATAAATATTACTGGAGGGAAAAGTTAGCCTGGACTCTGGAGCCGTTAGTTTAAGGGCAGAATGACCACAACACAACGTTGTAAACAGGCGACCCCTCTTTAACATGTGTAAGGACCTGTTCAACGACAGACCACTAGGATTGTTTTGAAGACAGACATAACAGGAAACAACAACTATACTGCCCATACTCTTATTATATGCATTTAAATATCATATTCACACACAAGTCTGCTATCCATTCTCTCATAACAGACATATTCACAAACACAACAAATCTGTGTTAATGGCCAAATGGGACTCTATAGGCAAGCCTTTACAATATTCTCATGCTCGCCACGCAACCAACACAGGCAGGCAGGCGGGAGGCCTCGGCCTAGCGGTTCAGGCGCGCATCATCCGCCTCCAGCTAGCCGACATTCTGAACGATGCGGGGGTCGATCGATGTCACCGCAACTAGGTGTTACCGGTAGAAATTATTCACAACGTAGAGAACTGCTCACTAGGCGTCCTGGTAAGACCCTAGATAGGCCTATCAATTCGGCGTTTGATGTTCCTTACCCTATCCACGGATGTTGAAAGGTTCAAACTTGCCGTGCTAGATATTTACATGTTCTGTGCGTCGCACGAAATTACCGTTATATTATGATAAACGAACGAGTCTGTGATGATTAGGCTACCAGATAAAATTACTTAAAAGTCTAACTCGCCTGTTTGTCAATTCTAGTCTTTAAAACATCGTTCTGACAGGGCTCAAAATGAGCCTGGGCGCTCGTTTACATCGCGAAGCCGAACCCGTGACGCGTAGGCTACTTACTTGGCTAGTTGAGATGAGAGCAGGCGTTGTTGTTGTTTTGTATCCCTTAAAGGTCGCCTACACAGGCAGCATCACTCTGCCGTATGTCAACCCGTAGGCTATGACAACCCCGTATTTCGAAAAAGCTGTACACTTCTGTGGAGATAAATGTTTCACAACTCGTAACCTACCGGACAGCTCGTCTGGTTCCAGTCCACTTTCGGTGTCGAGTCCGCAAATCACGAAGTAATCAGCGAAGCGGACGGAGCTGGAGCTGAAGCCGGTGGTCATGCTGATCCGGGACCTTAAACGGGCCCCCTTCGGACCGCTTCTTTCCTTCCTCTTGCCGTCTTATTCGGACGCATCGTCGGAGACTCTGAGTCTTTGAGATGCAGCCATTGCGGACATCTTCCGAGGCAGGCTTGAAAATCAGAACAGGCTTAACCCGTAGAGGCGAGCGAATTGCATGATGGGCCTTCTCCTCCAGCTGTTTTCATCTGCTTTAGACTGCGCTTGCGCTTGATGTAAGCTATCCAATTACGTCACTACACAAGCACCCAGCACAACTGAGTGGTGTCTTCTTTACTGCCACTAGATGGCGACCTTGTCACGCTGCATACAGAGCCGTATCTGGCTGCATAGACAGGTCACAGTTACACAATACTGTGATAAAGTATTAGGGAGAGCAGATAGCTAACAAACGTTCAGAAAAAGTCCGATTTGAGGAAAAGTCGGTAAAGGGGCTATTTCACACAATTTGTGTGAAAATTGAGGGTGCTAAATTCAAATATTTTGTTTACTAAGCTCAATTTTGAGTTTTAAGCTTACTAATTAGCATAATTAGCATTTCTTTTTGGTTCACATACTTTTTGGTTTTGCCATCAGATATCATAGGAAAAAGAAAATAAGCCATTAATATACTCTTTATGTATCAGATATGTTGTAGGACAGGACAGGAATTACCCCAATGACCCTCAAGTAGCAAATGAAAATAGGCTAAAATTAAAATATAAATTGAAATAATAGCTAAAATTCAGTATGAAGTTTAGAAACAAAATAGATTCCTTGATAATAAATTGATAGAATAGTAGGTGTCTACTCATTTTTCTGTAGAAAATATTTTGTCACTAACTATTATGAACAGTTGTCAGTCTTTACAGAGGATTTACACTATTTTTTTTACTGTAAAGGCTACTGTGCTTGCCTAGTTAAAACATCTTACTGGTGCTCTTTCCTATCATTCAAATTCCAGCCATGCAGAAAAATGGAAGAGTGTGCATGTTTGAGGAGTGCTGAAGAGTGCTATGGAGATTATTTGCAAAACATTTAGACAAGATATCCTTTATAGTGCAACAAAAAGAAACATTCTCCAGTGCATCATTACTGATGCTGAAAGGGAAGTGGACCTAGGACAAATCCTCAGCTATGAACTGATTATTGTCCCTGTACTGTATCTATTGCAGATAGCGATGGTTATTTGTGTAGTGGAAATAAGTCATCCTTACTCAAGTGCTGTCTAGCAATGTCCAGTAGTGATCGCTGCAAAAACTGCTCATTCAACACTGGTAATAGATGCTCAAGATCTAGTTATGTCTTTAGGACACCCATCTGACTGCAGCACATAGTATGCAGGAAAGTTTGTAAGAAACTTTTGTATTGTTATTTGGTATTTGTTATGTGGTAGCAAATGATGTTAACTATCAAAGAAATAGACCTAATGTAGGAATGCACACAGATATTGCAACAGATATGGTGTAGGCCTATCTGATTAAGACCTGAGTGGTTGAAACGTACTTATTAAATTACACTCGGAGCAAAGAAGACTATCTTCACTCTTTTCCCTTTGCAACTGTCAAAGAAATCCCATAAGCACAGGAAGGCCTAGGGTAGCCTACATCAGATGGCCTAAAGATTACCACCAACAAGTGATGCTGCTCAATGGCATATTAGAAGAGCACATTATCAAGCTCTAGTATGGAGGCAAGCACACATACCAAATCCAGTGTTACTAGAAGTAAAATGTTTTTTACTTTGGTTGTTGCTGACGGTAGATGCAGTTCTGCATTAGGCTTATTCCCGCTATCTAAGTTCATATGTACTGTAGGATATATTCTGAGTTGAAGGTTATCTGTGCAACTTGTTATTGTGATGAAATGCATTAAACACCACATGAGTGACTCACTATGTTATATCACCACATGTGACGTTTCAGGCCCCAGCCCTTCATCAGACATGAAACAAGTGGGGAGACACACCTCCATATATACATCCATGATAGGTCATGTGATCAATCACGTTAAAGTGCAATTCCACTCCCTTAAAAGCACTTTTATTCCCCCTCAAAAAAGAAATGCATTCATAGACACATACTGCAGATTAGTGGAGAAAGATGTTTCCCTCCTGTTGAGTAAAAAGAGGGAATATAAGGTGGCCAACAATTTGACTGAGGATCAGAGGATGGAATTGAACTCGACAAACGACAAAACAGTGGTGATTCAGAGTGCAGATAAGGGTGGGGCCATTGTCATCATGGGCCGGGCAGCATATGATGGGGAGATTCAGAGACAATTGAACAATACTACCTTCTATCACAAATTAAATCTTAATCCTACACAGGAATTCAAACAGCGCAGAGGGAAGTTGGATTCCCTCCTAGAAAGTGGAGAAATTACAAAACAAGAACATGCTTTCATGGTAGTAGACTTCCCTGTCACTCCAGTTTTATATACTCTCCCCAAAATCCACAAAATCTATACAGATGTACCCCCTGGACGGCCCATTGTGGCAGCTATTGGGTCTCTAACAGAGAAAATTGCAGCATTCGTGGATTACTTTCTCCAACCACTTGTTACCTCTCTTCCATCATATGTAAAAGACTCAATGGAATTCATTAAAATTATCCAATCGATTCAATTAACAGATGAACACTGCTTCTTAGTGACCAAGGCCATTGAGTCTTTTTACAACAACGTACCCTTTGAAGGGGGTCTCAAGGCAGTAGAATTCTTTTTAAATCCGCGCTCTAGCGACACCCCAAGCACTTCCTGCATTGTGGACCTCATTGAAATTGTTCTCACTTCTAACCTTTTCCTCTCTGGCTCTGAGTTTTACCTCCAGGTGTCAGGAACCAGCAAGGGAGCCAAAATGGCCCCAGGTTTTACAGCCCTTTATTCACCCTATTCCACTCAAGAGGAGTCTACCCTTTATTGTGGACTCCTTGAAAAGGAATTATCCTGAACCAACTATGCAACCCACATCTACCCTCAATTTCCAACTGGAGGAGGTACATAGATGATATTTATTTTAATTTGGACAGGTTCTGAGGCCCAATTGAAACAATTTCATGAGTTTATCAACACCAACAGCCGGCATTTGAAATTCACAATGGAATATGACAAGCACAGGATGAACTTTTTAAACATCCTTGTGTACAGAGACTCTAACAGACTGGGTTCTAACTTGTACCACAAAAGCACTGACTAGGAATTCTATTCTTCATGGACAATCGCTTCACCCTATTCCACTTAAGAGGAGTCTACCCTTATCTCAGTTTAGTCGCGTTCGCCGGATCTGTAGTTCAGACAGTGATTTCCAAGCCCAGGCAGCAGATCTAGAAAAACGTTTTCAACAGAGACAATACAAACATGAATGGATTACACAAGCACGTAGTCGCTTTGAAAATGTGTCGCAAACTGATTGTCTCAGTCACACCAGATCCAGAACATCTGAGTCCTGAGTCAATTGCATTGTCCAATACTCACCTCTTGGTAGAGATTTCGAATCCATCATTAAGAAACTTTGGCATATTATTGACTCTGATCCAGCACATTTTTCACCACACCTCCTCGCATTGTGTACAAGAGAGCACCCAATCTCAAAAACATGTTGGTGAGAGCTCATCTTCCACCACTGACTCCACCACATTTTTTACAGACTATTCCATTTGGGAATTACAGATGTGGTAACTGCCCCCAATGCAACTTCACACATAAAACCAGCACTTTTAATCACCCACGCACAGGAAAACCTCATGACATCAAAGGTGTGATCACCTGCAACACCAAGAATGTCATCTATTTGCTCAAGTGCCCGTGCATGTTGGGTCCGATCAAATATTCGCAACCATGACACCCAAAGCCCAGTAGCGGTGCACTTCACACAAGCCTCTCACAATGTATCCACTCTCAGATATTGCGGCATTGAACTGGTTAAACAGCCCTTCCGTGGAGGAAATGTTAATTGTCTGTTACTTCAGAGAGAAGCTTACTGGATTTAGATACTGGACACTTTAGCCCCAAAAGGGTTGAATGAAGACTTTGATCTGAGGCCATTCTTGTAATCTTTTGTAAATAATTGTGTAAATATTGTAGATACTGTGGTAATGTTTTGCTGACTTCATATGATGTGTTATGTCATGTTCCCAGTGTACCTGTCCACTGCTGTGGGATTGATTCTCACATAATTGTCCTGAACTGTTGTAACACACCCTAGTGGTGTCCTTTACTATCTCTACATTTCTTTATTGTTTTTCATTATCACTACATTCTACAGTGGTTGAGGCGCCTTTTTAAACAGGCTAAAATACTTACAGGAGTAATGAGTTTTTACCAGAGACTTTCTA
>NC_063209.1:30215829-30253329 GCF_017589495.1 Alosa alosa | reverse complement strand
CCTAGTGTGGAATAATCAGCCAAGTGTGGAATAAGCAGCCTAGTGTGGAATAACCTAGTGTGGAATAATCAGCTTAGTGTGGAATAAACTAGTGTGGAATAACCAGCCTAGTGTGGAATAAGCAGCCTAGTGTGGAATAAGCAGCCTAGTGTGGAATATCCTAGTGTGGAATAACCAGCCTAGTGTGGAATAAGCAGCCTAGTGTGGAATAACCTAGTGTGGAATAACCTAGTGTGGAATAACCTAGTGTGGAATAAGCAGCCTAGTGTGGAATAAGCAGCCTAGTGTGGAATAACCTAGTGTGGAATAATCAGCCTAGTGTGGAATAAGCAGCCTAGTGTGGAATAAGCAGCCTAGTGTGGAATAACCTAGTGTGGAATAAGCAGCCTAGTGTGGAATATTAGCAATAACAGCACACACAGCAGAGGCGGTACCGTGCCCCGTCCCCTTACCCAGAAACGTGCCGAGGAAGAAGACTCCGAGGGGCACGTTGATGACGGGCGAGGTGATGTTGATGAACCAGTTGGGCAGGAACGGCGTGATGCGCAGGAAGATGATGTAGTTGATCAGGTGCTCTCTGTGGTTGTCCACCTGCGGCAAGAAACACAAGTCAGACAGGGAACCAGAAAAAAAAGGTCAAAGGTTACCTCATTCTACAAGATTTCTGTATCATTCTATGACGTTTAGACGCAGGGGAACAGATCAACACTACTGTATCATTCTATGACGTTTAGACCAGTGTTTCTCAAGCTTTTTTTCTGGGGACCCACTTTTTAAAAATGACAGACTATCGCGACCCAACTTGTGACTGTGGTAGTTAACAAACTAGATCAGTGGTTCTCAAACTTTTTCTTTCATTCCCCACTTTGATCAAGGGGGCATTCTCGAGCCCCACCTGTCCCTCATCACTCTAAGAAAGTGGTAGGTCAAGCTTAAAATTTTCAAATTTATTGAAATAAAAAAAAGTTCTAAATATATCCTCTTCAACAGAGTTAAAATCAGCTGGTGCTGCAGATATAATAATAAATAAATACATAACACACATATTTCTGTTTTCCAGCAACATATTAGGAAGCATTGGCCATTTTACAGCATTGTACAATTCAATGAAATACCAACATGATGCATTAAATGGATCCATAATCCAGTCATACTGAGCACTGCTGGTTGGGAAATATTTTTGAAATAAACTTTGCAGGGATGTGATGTTGGCCTACTGTTTAATACATGGGATCACAAGAGTGCCTCCCAATCAGACGCTTCAGCATTTCGCTCAGAAATCTCAAAGGCATAATACTGTCGCTTCGAGGCTTCTGTCCATACTTAAGTGTTTTTGGTGAATGCAGTAATCTTATTTGCTAGATGAGGTAGGTGCTTGTCTTTGCCTTGTAACTGGACATTTAACTCAAATGTATCGCTAAGATATATCAAATATATCGCTAAGATAGGCCAGCTTCATTAAGAAATGTTCATTAGTGAACGTGCTTGCAGATTCAAACATGCGCCTTCCTCCAAGAAGAGGCTTAATCAGAGCTCAAACACGCATCGACAGCACTTTACCTCGAAAGCCACCTTGCCTCGCTGTGAAACAGTACAGCCTTTTGGTCAGCTACCATCTCTTCGCAAAGCGCGAATAGAATAGACGCTTTTTAAGGGCTGGGTTTTGATGAAATTCACCACTCTCACAACAACGTTCAAAATCTCATGTGGGTCGGGACTAACTAAGCTGCCTTGACACAAGCGCTTCCCTGTAAATAACACAGTGCGTCCATTGCACATCGGGTGCTACCTGGGCCCAGGCTACAGAGAAAAAAATAAGATAAAAAAAACACCAACTGATTTTTGGCGAAGTGCTAGCAACTGGCGGTGCCGCACACTCAAGCTCCATATGACAGCAGGTCTTTACTTCACTACGTCTCGGCCTGTAAGGCCTTCATCAGATTTGAAATCAGACTGAACACATCGTCTCAACTACTAACTCAACATGTTAATGCTCCACGATATAAGGCCAACATACTGCATACTAACTCTGCCCCTTAGCCACCCAGTATATAAGGCCAACATACTACATACTAACTCTGCTCCTTAGCCACCCAGTATATAAGGCCAACATACTACATACTAACTCTGCTCCTTACCAACTCCACTACCACCACCCAGTATATAAGGCCAACATACTACATACTAACTGCACAGCTATGAAAACAAAGTTAGGATTCAAATAACATGAGGCTAATATATGTGCATGGATTAAAGTGACGTGATTAAAACGAGGCTACAGGGTACACTTTCTATATAATTAATGCCCCCTACAGGTAAATGCATAGAACAGGGCTCTTCAATTGGCGGCCCGGGTCATTCCTACTGACCCTTTAAAAACAATGTAGGCCTAATCTCTAGCAAGCACATGAGCTGTTCTCCATTCTTGCATCTCTCGCTTGCTTTAGTCCTGCAGCCACTGCACCTCAGCCCATTGAACAAGTTAGGCTACATTACAATTCATTACATTAGTACATAAGCTGAACGTAAGTGCCATAGTTTAGTTTCAACCTAAATTGCCACGTTGGAGTTTATGTACTAGCCTACTAATATTTAACAGGTTGCACCACACAAATAGTTTCTGTCAACAATATCGCAAAAAAACACGGGCACAATTTCCGCAAAACTTGGTGGAAAGGTGGAGCAGATCCGACTCAAAGTATTTCTATATAGTAGCCCGATGTCCTTCATTTCTTCACGTCTTACAACATAAACAAATGCAATTATAGTCTAGTGAAGTCAGAAATTAGCCCGTCTAAAGGCCTCTTGGAAATAATGTGGCATAACATTAAATGCGCACTCAATTGCGATTTGTAGCAAAAAGTATCACTGATAGCGAAGGTAAATTGCATATTTGTAAATGTGACAACGGCAAAACGTTTTGTGGTTAAAGTGAATCGAGACTTTATAATAACCAAAGCAAGTGAAGGAGATGATTTGCACCTCCGTTCACCAAATAAAGGCCGTGGTTGTGTTTCTACAATATGTTGGCACAAAACGTCATTTCTGTCAGAAACCAAGTAGGCTAAACGTTTTCATTGTCATCGTGAACTATGACGATGCCCATGCTCAGTAGGCTATGTTTTTCATTTATTCAAGCAGTGACATTTGGTATAATGCATGGGGTAACGTGAGGTGCGTCAGAAAAAAGATGGGCCTGTCCCTCTCAAACCATGTTAAAATAGTGTGATTAGCAACCAGAAAAGAAGAAAAATTCCCGGAGGAGACACCACCGGACCCCCGTGTTATTATTATTAGGCTATTCTGACCGGCCTGCACTGCTAAAAAAAATCTAGAGGTCATCTCATTTAAATGGTGGGAACGTCAAATGTAACAAGTGGGCCTATAAGTCAGAAGAGCTACATATGCGACTGATTACACATTTAATTCACCTGAACAGTGTTTGAATCCTGTTTGTAGGCTACTCACTGGAAATCTTGGACCTAACAGTTACTGTGCAAAGCACAGATTCCATTACTGTTATCTGTCATCACAGATTTAATTCCATATTAGCCACCAACAACTGGGTAATGATGTTATGCATGTACAAAATACAACATTTGAACACCCATATTGCTGCTGTTGTACTTCATTGTATATACAGCTGTTAATGTGATTAGCCTACTCATATTTCAAGCCGCATTTCTCCGGCCCCTCAGTTGTGATGCTTTTCATGAACTGGCCCCCATTACAAACTAATTGAATAGCCCTGGCATAGAACATAACAATCCTATGATTTGTGTACCCTGTAGCCTCATTTTAGCCGCCAATGGCCGCTATGTGAATAAGGCGAATTGAGAGGGTTCTTGATTGAGATTGAGTTTTTCTGATGAACAAAACAATATTTCAGTACTATCCCTGACCATTGCCGACTAGCCATTGCTGTTCTATTCTACTGCAGCAATATTGTAGAAAGGCTTTAACTTACACTCTTATTTAATTACTTCAGGCCAATTTTTTTCTTGTTAATATGCAATTCAACACCAAGTAAAATCTACAAAATCAAGTTTGCAAGACTTCCCATTTCCTCATCAAAGTAACGAATCAGAACATTCGAGATATTGTTGCCTTATCCGCATTTACAGTTTTTTCTGATTGCTTAAGCACAATTTTTGCAAAACTCTACACACAAATGGCAAAACCTCTCACCCAATCAGCAAAACACTGTAGTTCTCTTGCAAAAGCTAACACACCTTGCTTAACTCTTCACACCTTCGTAAAAATGGTGTTTTCGTATGTTCGTGGTGTTTCCGTACAACACACTGATGGTATGAATAAAAAACACATCTGGCTTTTGCTTTCTCTGTGCACAAGGTAGACTATGTCAGTTTGAGGTCATACTTTTGTCATAGTTCTGTAAACATAAAGGGATCCAAACTTCAAGTATTAGTGTTTATTTACACACATCAAAACAAACACAAATGTGTTTTTCCAAGTCAAAACACAAAATAGCAATTTCACTGAGACAAAACAAATCAGTCTACATCGGGTCATCTCTCAAAAGTTCGTCTACATCACATGCAATGTCCTAGTCCAAGGCACCGGGAAAATATATTCTGGAATGCCGTATCCAGGCCTGACATGACAATATCCCCACATGTAGACTGATTTTTTTGCCTGTAAAAGGGCTATTTCTTACTCTTCTCACCCTTCCTCTTCCCCCTCCCCATCCTCCTCTTGCTCCTCCTTGTCCTCTTCCTCTAACTTCACCTCCTTGTCCTTGTCATCCTCTCCCTCTCACTTCTTCACCTCTTCCTCCTCTTCTTCCTCCTACTTCTTCACCTCCACGTCCTATTCTTCAGCCTCCTCTAATTCTTACTCTTCTCACTCTTCCTGCTCCCTCTATTGTACCCATTGTACATTACCTGTGGCTTATTTATAGTGCTTAGGCTGATTGCAAAGTGAACTAATTATCTAAAACAGTTTTCACATGAGAAAGTGTGCCAGAGAGTTGGCAAAATAGTGAAAATAATAGCCATACATGTGTATAGATTTGCTAGGAGTGTGTTGATCATTTGGAAATTGAGTGTAAAGCATGAGTTGTGTTTACAGTTGTAAACTGTAGAGTGCTGTGCAGTGAATTGTGCCTACAGTTGTGCAAAGTGTGTGTTACAAAATTGCAAACTGTGTGCAAAGCAGTGTTTGTGCTTTTAGTTTTGCGAACTCAGTGAGTGGTTTTGCTATAAGTATTAATAGTTTTAGGAATTGTGCTTTAAGAATCACAGTTGTGTTTAAGCATTCAGAAAAAACTGTAATGAAAACATGGTAGTTTTGGCTTTTACAGACAACTCAGTTTTCCAATAAGCAGCAATACTATGTGTGCTCCTGCAGGAGGTCTGCACTTTTGATAAACGGCAATCTGGAGAGGGCGCTTTTGTCTTCAGCAACAGATTGTATAAGGTTGACAAGAGGTTGCGATATGGTGAGGGACAGGTCGTGTTGCGCTATGAAAGAACATGCGTAGCCTACTTTCTGAGCGCAAAAACGGTCAGCCATAGATAAACGTAGCCTACCTCTGTTGTGGTGGCTAGTTGCACCAGGTAGGGAAGATGTCCTGAAGTGCACGAACGTTAACCTTATGGCGGTCTTCTGATTGGTGGCGTGCTAAAACGTTTTCTTGCAGCAAACCGTGCAAAAGCAAACCCCTGGCACTGTCATGTCTTTACACCATGGCTTGCTCGTTCTCCCGTTTCCACCAGCCGCCCATCTCCATTTATTTTTTTAACCGTTCCTTCCATTAGCAACAACGCATCCATGACGGTTCGTGGCCTTGCCAAATAGACGCACACAAATCATGACGCCAATATGCGAGGTTCTGGTAGGCCTACTGGTTATGGTTTTGTGCTATAAATTAATTATATTTTATAGTAGAGTTTTAAGTTGACTATTTTAATTGCTTGGTTATTTTTTGTCAACATACACTCACAACCTACTATCGTTAAAAGTGTAGCCTAGGCCTAAGTAAAATAGGCTACAAGGCTGTCTGTGCGTCACAAACACGACTGATCCCCTTTCTCAACAGTTCGCGATGATGACGGTGATATTTTTTTTTTTTAATGTTAACACGCTCAGTCAAAACCTTCCGTCGCAAATGGTGAAGCACATTGTTGGACATAACAGACGGGATAATAAATGGCTACGGGTTAGATTGCGTCTTTACACATGTTGGTGGCATTGATTAAAAACTGTAACAGTAATAGGCTACGGGTTAGATTGCGTCTTTACACATGTTGGTTGCATTGATTAAAAACTGTAACAGTAATAGGCTACAGGTTAGATTAGCGTCTTTACACATGTTGGTGGCATTGATTAAAACTGTAACAGTAATAGGCTCACGGGTTAGATTGGCGCCTTTACACATGTTGGTGGCATTGATTAAAACTGTAACAGTAATAGGCTACGGGTTAGATTGCGTCTTTACACATGTTGGTTGCATTGATTAAAAACTGTAACAGTAATAGGCTACGGGTTAGATTGCGTCTTTACACATGTTGGTGGCATTGATTAAAAACTGTAACAGTAATAGGCTACGGGTTAGATTGCGTCTTTACACATGTTGGTTGCATTGATTAAAACTGTAACAGTAATAGGCTACGGGTTAGATTGGCGTCTTTACACATGTTGGTGGCATTGATTAAAAACTGTAACAGTAATAGGCCACGGGTTAGATGCGTCTTTACACATGGGTTTGAGAACAGTAATAGGCTCAGATTTTCTTTACACATGTTGGTGGCATTGATTAAAAACTGTAACAGTAATAGGCTACGGGTTAGATTGCGTCTTTACACATGTTGGTGGCATTGATTAAAAACTGTAACAGTAATAGGCTACGGGTTAGATTGCGTCTTTACACATGTTGGTGGCATTGATTAAAAACTGTAACAGTAATAGGCTACGGGTTAGATTGCGTCTTTACACATGTTGGTTGCATTGATTAAAAACTGTAACAGTAATAGGCTACGGGTTAGATTGCGTCTTTACACATGTTGGTTGCATTGATTAAAAACTGTAACAGTAATAGGCTACGGGTTAGATTGCGTCTTTACACATGTTGGTGGCATTGATTAAAAACTGTAACAGTAATAGGCTACGGGTTAGATTGCGTCTTTACACATGTTGGTGGCATTGATTAAAAACTGTAACAGTAATAGGCTACGGTTAGATTGCGTCTTTACACATGTTGGTGGCATTGATTAAAACTGTAACAGTAATAGGCTACGGGTTAGATTACGCCTTTACTTTACACATGTTGGTGGCATTGATTAAAAACTGTAACAGTAATAGGCTACGGGTTAGATTGCGTCTTTACACATGTTGGTTGCATTGATTAAAAACTGTAACAGTAATAGGCTACGGTTTATATTGCGTCTTTACACATGTTGGTTGCATTGATTAAAAACTGTAACAGTAATAGGCTGCGGGTTAGATTGCGTCTTTACACATGTTGGTGGCATTGATTAAAAACTGTAACAGTAATAGGCTACGGGTTAGATTGCGTCTTTACACATGTTGGTGGCATTGATTAAAAACTGTAACAGTAATAGGCTACGGGTTAGATTGCGTCTTTACACATGTTGGTGGCATTGATTAAAAACTGTAACAGTAATAGGCTACGGGTTAGATTGCGTCTTTACACATGTTGGTGGCATTGATTAAAAACTGTAACAGTAATAGGCTACGGGTTAGATTGCGTCTTTACACATGTTGGTGGCATTGATTAAAAACTGTAACAGTAATAGGCTACGGGTTAGATTGCGTCTTTACACATGTTGGTTGCATTGATTAAAAACTGTAACAGTAATAGGCTACGGTTTAGATTGCGTCTTTACACATGTTGGTTGCATTGATTAAAAACTGTAACAGTAATAGGCTGCGGGTTAGATTGCGTCTTTACACATGTTGGTGGCATTGATTAAAAACTGTAACAGTAATAGGCTGCGGGTTAGATTAGCGCCTTTACACATGTTGGTGGCATTGATTAAAAACTGTAACAGTAATAGGCTACGGGTTAGATTAGCGTCTTTACACATGTTGGTGGCATTGATTAAAAACTGTAACAGTAATAGGCTCTTACGTAATGGGTTAGATTAGCGCCTTTAACGTTGGTTGCAATTAAAAACTGCGTCTTTACACATGTTGGTGGCATTGATTAAAAACTGTAACAGTAATAGGCTACGGGTTAGATTGGCGTCTTTACACATGTTGGTGGCATTGATTAAAACTGTAACAGTAATAGGCTACGGGTTAGATTAGCGTCTTTACACATGTTGGTGGCATTGATTAAAAAACTGTAACAGTAATAGGCTACGGGTTAGATTCGTCTTTACACATGTTGGTGGCATTGATTAAAAACTGTAACAGTAATAGGCTACGGGTTAGATTAGCGTCTTTACACATGTTGGTGGCATTGATTAAAAACTGTAACAGTAATAGGCTACGGGTTAGATTAAAACCGTAACATGTCTTTACACATGTTGGTTGCATTGATTAAAAACTGTAACAGTAATAGGCTACGGTTTATATTTAAGGTCTTTACACATGTTGGTTGCATTGATTAAAAACTGTAACAGTAATAGGCTGCGGGTTAGATTGCGTCTTTACACATGTTGGTGGCATTGATTAAAAACTGTAACAGTAATAGGCTACGGGTTAGATTGCGTCTTTACACATGTTGGTTGCATTGATTAAAAACTGTAACAGTAATAGGCTACGGGTTAGATTGCGTCTTTACACATGTTGGTTGCATTGATTAAAAACTGTAACAGTAATAGGCTACGGTTTTAGATTGCGTCTTTACACATGTTGGTTGCATTGATTAAAAACTGTAACAGTAATAGGCTGCGGGTTAGATTGCGTCTTTACACATGTTGGTGGCATTGATTAAAAACTGTAACAGTAATAGGCTACGGGTTAGATTGCGTCTTTACACATGTTGGTTGCATTGATTAAAAACTGTAACAGTAATAGGCTACGGTTTATATTGCGTCTTTACACATGTTGGTTGCATTGATTAAAAACTGTAACAGTAATAGGCTACGGGTTATATTAAGGTCTTTACACATGTTGGTTTGCATTGATTAAAAACTGTAACAGTAATAGGCTCACGGGTTAGATTGGTCTTTACACATGTTGGTGGCATTGATTAAAAACTGTAACAGTAATAGGCTACGGGTTAGATTGCGTCTTTACACATGTTGGTGGCATTGATTAAAAACTGTAACAGTAATAGGCTACGGGTTAGATTGCGTCTTTACACATGTTGGTTGCATTGATTAAAAACTGTAACAGTAATAGGCTACATCGGGTGGCATCTGTTCAAGTCATAGGTGACAACCAAAATGAATGACCTCCCCTGACAGGAGTTCCCGATAGTAGGCTAAGAAATTGTCTACATTGATGCAGACTGCATGGGGCTAATACAGCACCTAGACTATGCATGCAGTCTGCATGGGACTTGATTAATACAGCACCTAAACCCTCACTGCTCCCCAAGCGCTGTTGTTGCAAGCAGCTTACTGCGCCGGGATTAGTGTGTGCTTCACCTCACTGTGTGTTCACTGTGTGCTGAGTGTGTTTCACTAATTCACGGATTGGGATAAATGCAGAGACCAAATTTCCCTCACGGGATCAAAAGAGTATATATACTTATATAGGGATCAAAAGAGTACATATACTTATATAGGGATCAAAAGAGTATATATACTTATATAGGGATCAAAAGAGTACATATACTTATATAGGGATCAAAAGAGTACATATACTTATATAGGGATCAAAAGAGTACATATACTATACTTTATATACAAGGCTAGTATATGTGGTCCATACAGAAGGACAATACTGCCTCAGTCACACAGTCATGTCAAAGCAGCAGCCTTATGGATCCTCAGGTGCTTTTGGTCACCTATCACACCAATCAGAGAGCAGCATGCAATACATACCTGCTGAGACCAGTTCTGGACTCGCTCCGTCAGGTACCTGTGCACCACAGGCCGCCCCACCAGGTAAGATAACAGGTAGCAGAAGGACGCACCCAGACCAGAGCACTGAGAGAGAGGGAAGAGGAGGAGGAGGAGGAGGAGGGGGAAGAGGAGGAGGAGAGGGGAGGAGAGGGGAGAAAAGGAGGAGGAGGAGGAGGAGGAGGAGGGGGGAGAGGAGGAGGGGGAGGAGGTGGGGGAGGGGAGAGGAAGAGGAGGAGGAGAGGGGAGGAGAGGGGAGAAAAGGAGGAGGAGGAGGAGGAGGAGGAGGAGGAGAGAAGAGGAGGAGGAGGGGGGACAAAAAGTGGAAAAGGCCAAACAGGGCATCACTACACCAGAAACTGACAGCATACAATACCTGTCCTTACTGTGGAGATGTTGTGGGGGTGGAGGTGTTGGGGGTGATGTTGTGGGTGGGGGTGAGGTGTTCTAAGGTGGAGGTGTTGTGGGTGGGGGTGTTGTGAGTGTTGTGTGGGTGGAGGTGTTGTGAGTGGGGGTGAGGTGATCTGAGGTGTTGTGGGGGTGGAGGTGTTGTGGGTGGAGGTGGGGGTGTTCTGAGGTGGGCACTGGACTCTAAATGTACTTCCTGTTACCACTGAGTTACACATTATGAATCTGAATCTTTTAATTATTCTACCTTGTTTTTGTTTTCTTTTCATGATATCTTGAATTTCCCCTTGGGGATCAATCAACTAACTAACTAACTAACTAACTATCTATCTATCTGCTGTTATTTGCTGGTACTGTTTGCTTGTCATATAAAGCACACTGAATGAGCCCTCTGTGTATGAAATGCACTACTCATGGGCTTCATCAGGTCCAGTTCCACGGGTGTGTAAAGCACCTAGACTATGCATGCAGACTGCATGGGGCTTGATTAATACAGCACCTAGACTATGCATGCAGACTGCATGGGGCTCGATTAACACAGCACCTAGACTATGCATGTAGACTGCATGGGGCTTGATTAATACAGCACCTAGACTATGCATGCAGACTGCATGGGGCTTGATTAATACAGCACCTAGACTATGCATGCAGACTGCATGGGGCTTGATTAACACAGCACCTAGACTATGCATGCAGACTGCATGGGGCTCGATTAACACAGCACCTAGACTATGCATGCAGACTGCATGGGGCTTGCAGCACCTAGACTATGCATGCAGACTGCATGGGGCTTGCAGCACCTAGACTATGCATGCAGACTGCATGGGGCTTGCAGACTGCATGGGGCTTGATTAACACAGCACCTAGACTATGCATGCAGACTGCATGGGGCTTGCAGACTGCATGGGGCTTGATTAACACAGCACCTAGACTATGCATGCAGACTGCATGGGGCCTGATTAACACAGGGGACCCATGAATATGAATGCGCTGGAGTGGACTCACCAGGCAGACGAGGAACAGTGCCAGGGGGAACGGGTACAGGTACCCAGAGAGGATGCTGAGGAAGATGGATCCGGGGATGGCGAAGGTCTGGAGGCTGACAACCAGCAGTCAAGGCAACACACCAGAGACGGGACATACACACACCTGTTTGTGTGTGTGCTTGTGCTTGTGTGTGTGTGTGTGCGTTTTCCTGTCTGTTCAGTGAAGGTGACCATTACAGCATCATCACAGAGTCAGTCAGTTTGTTGTCCTTTGGTCATTACACGGCATGATGCATCCCTGGCCAGCACACAACACTACTCTTCTACTGTAAGTTATTTCATTCTGAATGATTGAATTCCCCCCATCCACATGGAAGACGTACGGGTTAAATAAACATTCTCGATGCTGACATGCTTCAAAGCTGTGACCACAACTATCCCTTGCGGTTGGTCCAATACTGGCTGGCCAAATGGCCCTAGAGCGGCCCTCTGGTGCCTTCCTGTGAGATGTGCGCTGCGCACAGCAGCGAGCGTCTGGGAAGGATACAACAGGTACGTGGTGAAGTAGGCCAGCAGGACCTGCGAGTAGTAGGTGTCTTTGTACTTGGACAGCACGGTCCCCAGGGCCTTAGCATCCTCCATGTCCCTGGGAATCTTCATCTTCTCCTTCTCGTCTCTGCAACACACACACTAGCGTCACACAATCCCACAAATGAAAAATGACACTTAGCCTTCCTGAAACATGTTTATGAGACTCTGGGCCAAATGTACGTACATTTGTGAACATACCGTTATTAGCGTCATGGCCAACTCGCAGAAACCGCACGCTATAACTCTTATGTTAACGTTGTAAAGCTGCAGTTCTTTGGGTAAACAGCGCCTTGCTCCACACCCCTACTGTAATTTACGAACGTTAACAACTGAACGACATACTTCAAATCACAAGCACAGTTGAATGAAGTTAACGGATGACAACAATAAAAGGAATCAAACGTTTAGTGATCATGAAATAATACATGATAATACATCAAGGAGGAAGATGTAGGAAGATGGAAGATGATGATGTGCAAGTTCTACTTGTGCACATAGGCTATGGAAAATTGGTCAAAACTAGCAAGTAGGAAAGTTTAAGTGGATGACGTGAAAATAAGACATTCGAAAGGCCAACGAAAGTTAAGGTTGTTCGATATAGTGAAAAGATGCAACACTGGTGCTCTAATTAGCGATTCTGTTGTCTTTGAAAGGTTCTCTTATTGACGCATTTAACTGCAATTTGGATTAACACCTGCTTTTACAAGGCAGAAATATTTAGGCGCAAAATAGACGTGCACTTCCACGGGCGGCATCAGTTTTCGTACATACAGGGGAGTACCTAATTAGGCACATTTTACGCTTCTCCTCTCATATTTTTTCACGAAACTCCCACCTTCCCCTGACCCAGGGTTTCCTGCAGAAAATGTGTTGGTCAAGGTGGTAAGTCATAGGTCGGGGGGGGTCCGACTGGGGTCCGACTGGGGTGGGGGGTTGCTGGCGTCTTTTTTGTGTGATACACTACAGACTCTGACCATTTAACAATTATTTATTAAACACTACATATTAAATAAATAACCAGCTAACAGTTAACAAAGTAATAACACCAAGCAAACTATACAACAGTATACAAATATTTCTAAATATTTGTGTGATTTGTGCAATTTTAACAAAGACTATTACAAACTATAGAACAAGTGCAAAAGAAAATGCAAAACAACAAAATGTGCAAATGTGATGATCAGTCACTACTTATGGCAGAGCTGACAACTAGCATGGTTACAAGCCATCCTCCTTGGCTTTAAAAAGATCATTTCAAGGGCCCTTTGGTAATTGCACTGTTTTACTATTGGACCATTAATGCTTATCTCCATGCAGGCTGTCAGTCTGTTGCCCTGCAGCCGTCAATCTGGATCGCAGATCTCGTAAGTCTGTCCTGATCTATACACCGAGAGTGAATGAAGTTTAGATTATTTTATAGTTTTGTGTAATATGGATGGAATTTGAGCCCGGAGCGCTTTTTAATTTAGAGGCCAGAGTGGCCGCTCTGTTCCACTCCGATACCGCTCACACCACGAGTCTGAGGCATGCCCAACTGTCTTCCTAATAAAACCAAGACCGTTAAATTTCAAAGATATTGGCCATATAGCCTACAGTGGGCATCGCTTTCAAATGACCACTTCATTCACGCATTACGCGTCGTGAAGCTGCGTGAAGCTTTAGTACCACTTTCAGCCACTGTGCGTCGCTCTGCCACTGTACATCGCTCTGCCTGCCGTCCCTTACATAATTGTTGCCGAGAGTAATCCCAGCCTACGAATTCAATAACAAAATAAATCATGCATAATTAAACATTACCTCGATTTAGGCTACTTGGGTGTGGCTTAAGGCTTGACTACACGAAAATCGAAATCGAAATTTGCTGTCTACATTATTGTCAGTGTTGGGGTTAACGCAACTCACGCAAAATCAAAACAGTGGTGTGATAATTGAGCCAGTAGAGAAATAACTGTTCAGAATTAATCTGTAGCCTTGGGTAGGCTTCTGCAGAAAACAATGTTGTTGCCGATTTAATACTATCTGGCGACGTTTTTAACAGGCTACGCAATAGAGGCTTAGACAACTATGACCCACGCTTTGGTTTCAGAAATTAATTTGCCCTACTTCTTGACTGCAATGTAGTCAATTGACTGCTTGACATGTCATTTTTATTTTTCTGTACAATGAACAATTACATCTGCTTTATGCCGCAGAATTACATTCATATTTGGCTGACTGCAGACGCCCACTTCCCTCCCATATTCCAAGATTAAGATAGTAGCCTATACAAAAAGCACTTCATACTATCATAAAAAAATAGTTAAAACGAATAGCTATTTGCAATTTGACAAAACACTGGTCCTCATTTTGCGAATCGCGAGGACGATATGAGCCTGTTGCATTTAGATGTCCGAGTCACGATAATGTTTGAAAACCACTGGCTCGTAATCACAATAATTTAACACACGACAGTTGGATAACCTACTTAATCATGTCCCCATGCCTACATTTTTGTGAGTAGCATAGAGATCGTTAAAAACAATAAAGTATGGCTCTCCGTTTGGGACATCGAAAACTTATATTTTTAATAGACTACCGTCGAAGATACTGACTTGCAAAAGCCTCGATAACACGCTATCTCCACTATCATCAGTCATGCCCCTTGATCAAAGTGGGGAATGAAATAAAAGTTTGAGAACCACTGGCTTAACAAGTTACCTACAGTCCAGAACACAGAATCTGTTGCAATATTCTGATGATCGGGCGATGATATCGGCAAATGTTTGTTTTCCAAAGTAAGAATTTCACTTCACCATGCACCTTTGACAATACCTGGCCTACCTGGTATCATTACAAACATTATTCTGTGTCCTAAAACTGGCATATTTTATGGCATTGTGTCATGTAAGTTCGTTGCAAAATCTAGAGAAATGTGTGAGGTGGTCAGCGGGGGGACAACTGAGACACACATTGGATTGTGTTATTACTTGAACATTCCACACTATCCACAGCTGTGGTAGGCCTATCAGGGCAGGAGGATTACTGTCAGCGCAGGCTTTATATAAAATTCTTCAACAGAAGGCCTCGAATGTTGTCTTGTTTGTGGAGCTTTGCTTCGCTTCTGTAATTTCGGCTTCATTGAAAATGAGGGCTTCCCTCAATGACCCTCGAGAATAAATAAAGGTTGAATGAATGAATGAATGCAGGCTTGCCCAAAATAAAGGCATGTGGTTTGCGAGCCTACAGTAAATAACAGACCCGCCAGAATGTGTTATGATGCTTTTTACGAAAGCAAGATGTTTTTGGCACCCTACGACACTGCATGTTCTTAAATAAGAATGATCAGTAATATTCGACCATTAATTTGGGTAAATGGGCAAGCGTGACCACCTTGATTGGCTGATTGATGATTGTAACGGGGCATGGTTCCAAACACCTCCCTTACGATGATGAGTGGTCTCAGAATGCGTCGCTACACAAGGACGGAAGATGATGAATAACTGGGGCCGTGAGGGCTATTCACAAAGGCTTTTATCTTACTACTAGGAGTAGGCTACTCCTAAATCGCACTTAAAGATTTTAGATTGGAGTTTTCTCTTAAAAGTTATTCACAAAGCCTTTCAGACAACTCCTAAACTAGGAGTGAGTCTTCGTGGCTATGGATGACGTCATTACTCATGCACGAGCTTGACTGAAGTGACCACCTTGATTGGCTGACGATGGAAACGCTGAATTCCAAACACCTCTCTTCCGATGATGACTGACAGGTGACAGGTCGGAGAATGCGTCGCCACACAAGTAGTGCGAAGGACGGAAGATGATTAATAACTGAATAAAAAGGCCTAGCCTAAATGAATAAAGAGTAAGGCAAAACAAATAGCTTAGTAGCCTAATGAAACATAGGCCTATGGATTGATGCAGTAGCCTACCTTTGCAACATTATTAAATTAATCTGTCACTATATCCCTAGGCTACGTTTGCAAAGAGGAGAACATTTTAATTTGATTCACAATGAAACGTTACATTTCATTTATATGTTAACAATGAGTAGTTTTGGTTGTTGTTGGTGGCTTATTGCATCCCTTTTATGAATACAAAATTGTTCCCTCGCGATTGGAAGCTCCTGTTGCGCATAGGCTATTTCAAAACATCGCAACGTAAAATGCCACAAAAAAGCTGTTTATGAATAGGTCTTAGTGAGTTAGGAGTCCTCTCGACTTAAGCTGTCCCAGACTTAGGTGCTACTTTTAGGTCTAAAATGCTTCGTGAATTACTTTTTGTGAAAGAAATTAGGAGTCCTAAAGTTAGGAGTGACACGCCCATTATTTTTAGGAGTTGCTCCTAAATTCGCCAGTTAGGAGCTACTTTTAGCCTTAAAATTCTTTGTGAATACGGCCCCTGAATAAAAAGGCCTAGCCTAAATGAATCAAGGCAAAACAAATAGCCTAGTAGCCCAATGAAACATACGGATTGATGTAGTATCTTTGTAACATTATTAAATTATTCTGTTACATTACATTACATTTGGCTGACGCTTTTTAACCAAAGCGACTAACAACATGGTAAACAGTAAGTTTTAGAACAATTCTCACAATTTTAGGACAGTTTAAAAAAACATTAGAGTACAGTAAGAATAAGTCGTCGGTGAGTGCTGTTTTTTTAACAGTTACTTGTCAGTTTAAAACGGCTGGTGAGTGCTAGGATCAGTAAGACTTGTTGTAAGTGTTGCTATGAGAGTAGATGTTCTCTAAAGAGCTGGGTCTTCAGGAGCTTTTTGAAAGTGGAAAAGGATGTCCCTGCCCTTGTAAGAACTGGCAGTGTGTTCCACCAACGAGGAACAACAGATGAGAAAAGTTTGGATTGGCTTGAGCGCATCGGTGGTAGAGCTAGACGCCGTTCGTCAGAGGAGCTTGGCGGTCTGGAGGTAGTGTAAGTCTGTATGAGGGCATTCAAGTAGGTGGGAGCAGAGCCGAGACTACTTTGTAGGCAAGCGTTAGAGACTTGAATTTGATGCGGGCCGCCATAGGTAGCCAGTGTAGCTGGATGAGCAGCGGGTAACATGTGCCCTTTTGGGTTGGTTGTAGACCAGGCGCCGCCCGATTCTGGATCATCTGAAGTGGTTTCACTGCGCGCAGGCTGGGAGACCTGTCAGGAGGGCATTGCAGTAGTCGAGTCGTTGAGATGACTATTGCCTGAACCAGAAGTTGGGTAGCATCTTGAGTCAAGTAAGTCCTGATTTTCCATTATGTTGTAGAGTGCAAAACGGCATGACCGGGCGACTGAGGCAACATGATCTGAGAAGTTTAGTTGGTTGTCAAGAACAACTCCTAGATTTCTTACAGTCCTGGTCGGGTGAAACAGACAGGGAGTCAAATTTGATGTTGATGTCGGGTGTATGGTAGGTTTAGCTGGGATGACCAGCAGTTCAGTCTTTGAGAGGTTCAGCTGGAGGTGGTGTGCCTTCATCCATGTAGCTATGTCTGAAAGGCAATCCGAGATCCGTGCTGAAACCAAGGGGTCGTCAGGTGGAAAGAACAGATAGAGCTGTGTGTCGTCTGCATAGCAGTGGTATGAGAAGCCGTGCGAACGGATAATCTGTCCCAAGGAGGTGGTGTAGATAGCAAAGAGGAGGCATGTTACTATGCCTACGTTTGCAAAAGAGAACATTTTAATTTGATTCACAATAATGTTACATTTAATTTACATGTTGACAATGATTTGCCTAGTTTTGGTTGTTGTTGGCAAGTTATTGCATGTTAGTTATGCCTACAATGCAAAATTGCTTCCTCGTGATTGGAAGCTCCTGTAGCTGTATAGGATTTCAAAACCGCAGGTTTGTGAATAGGTCTGTGAGTAAGGAGTCTTGACTTCTTTTAAGCTGTCAGAGGTGGGAAGGTGTGATTTTTTGGGGGAAGGGCCGGATTAACTGGGCACAATTGTCTGATGGCCCCCCTTCCCCAGCCAACGATAATCGGGTGGTTAGTTAATAGGCCTATCGTGAAGATTTTTCCTGCCATCTAAGGCACGAGCGCATCTGTGAGGCCAAGCCTCACCAAGTAGCTCGTTTGTTTACAACTAACATTCTATTTAATTAAACTGCTTTATAGGCTATGCCGAAACTTTCAACATTGCTTTCAACATTTTGAATATTAGTGTCGGGTAAATTGAAATGTTCTCAAAGTAGCCTTATGGCTACTTTATGCCCCCCCCCCGTCAAGCAATATAACCATACAAACGCGCTTCCTGCACTCATTGTTTCAAAAGGAGTAATTTTGGCTTTGTCTGAACTGAAGAGCTGCGGACGGCACAGCACGCTATGCCCAATGAAAATAAATTAACGCAACGCAACACAACACAACACAGACCCCGCTTCTCGGCCAGTCACTGACATGAACGCGAAAACACAGAACCCGCTTCTCTCACGGCAGTCACTGACAGTAACCTAGAATAAATGCATGGGGAAAAACACTTCCCCATGACAAAGACATCGTAAAACACTGAAAGTTAATATTTTGTCACTAGCAACATTCATCTGTCCTTTGTCAAATGTATTATGTTCCAAGTACCCTATGCGTAATTCTGCTTCATAAAGTTGAACAAATACATTTGATTATTTCACAGAAAAATATAAATAGCCAGTCTACAGTGCAGAGTTGGTAAGTTATGGTAGGCCAACTTGCAGTGAACATACAAACAGGGGAAATTATTTCTCTTGCAGCTGAGTAGCCTCAGGTGCGCACGTGAGACATAAGGCCGAACATGCAAGCCCAATGAATCGTGCTCTCACGACAATCAATCGCCGTTAAACTTAAATAGGTTAACATCACTCTAAGTTCGCCTTCAAGCAAAAAAACGATGATTTGAAGACATCTGTTTCGTTGGAAGGGCAAGGGGTAGCAACAGGGCAACACAGAGACAGGCCCGATGGCAGGGCTGTTATGAGAGTATTAAAATATGGGATATTCTACGGGAAAACATTAAAACGGCAAGACAGCGGGGAAAGTTAAAATACGTGATAAACACGGAAAAAGTTGGCACGCACTGTTTCGGTCCCCGTGCACAGGGATTATGTGTCATACTATTAATCACATATGATTATTTGTGAAATTGTGCAAACAGGCGCAACACATTTGAAAAGGAAGGACTGGTAGCATGCAAGCTCACGGAAAAGATTGATTTAAGAACGTTATCACAAAGTGTGTGGCTGTGGCGCGGGCGGAAGACAATTGGCAGGGGAGGGTCATGTCTTTTTTAACAATTCTGTCGGAGGGTCATTGAACAATTTCTAGCAGCCAAGAGAGGGTCATGCAACTTCCAACTGAAGCACTCAAAATTCCTCCGGTGGCCCCTTCAATAAATAATCAGTCCCTAGATTGCTGCTGGGCTATATGTCTTGGTTCTGTTAACAACTCATTGTCAAACGCGATGGCCTATCTCAAGGTTGCATCGATTACAAAACAAACATGCAATGTGAACGTCTGGGATTGGGAGAGCACTAAATGCTCTACTGAATAAGCACAAAGTCAAACCTTTAAATGAAAAACACTCTTTAATAATCCAAAAAAATAAACCGCTAATGAAGTAAACTTGTGACCATCAAAAATCGCTTATCGCTTGTAACTCCGTGATACCAGGACGTAACAGGAAGGCATTTGGCTGAGCAACGGAGGTTAATATGCTCCATGTTTTGTCCAAATGGTGACTATCATCGTTGCACTTTCGAGAAAACCGAATGTTTCATTCGTCCCCTCGTTTCAATCGTCCCGGTTGTACCTACTCAAAACGCAGATAGAACCTTATTATTCTAAGGTAGCGAAATAGCGTTCAGCATGATTCATGCCCAATTAATTCCTCCTGTTAAAGTGTTCGCCTTTGTAGTTTGGTTTCGTGATAGCCTATGATAAACGGCTTATGGCCAAATATGTGAAAACGTTAAAATACAGTAGGCGATAAACCCGAAAAAGTTGACAGTGATTTTTCATAATCACTTTGGAGGGTCATAGAAAAATGTATTGCTGGCGAGGGAGGGTCACGCTTTTTGGACTAATGCTCCCAAAACTCCTCCGGTAGCCCCTTAAATAAATAACGAACAGTCCCTAATGAAGTAAACTTGTGACCATCAAAAATCGTTTATTGCCTGTAACTCCGTGATAACAGGACGTAACAGGAAGGCATTTGGCTGAGCAACGGAGGTTAATACTCTATATTTTGTCCAAATGATGTCTGTCTATCATCGTTGCACTCGGAGAAAACCAGAATGTTTAATTTGTCCTGCGTCTCTACGGCTGCAAACGGGATTCACTCGCAGTTAACCAAATATTTCTTTATTAGGGCAGGGCAGGCATATTTCTGGCTATTAGCCTACATTATTTCTAAACCAGTCTGCTAAAGTCTGTAGTGAAGTCTGTGTAGGGTTTTCCAGGCTCCTGGACGGGCCTAGGCCCATCTATTGTCAGTCTTGCGCGTCTGATTAGAGGGCTTTCCTTCGTTTACGCTCACCATCTTAAAAAGACGCGCAAGTCAACACCGCGCTTCGCTCAGGTGGCTGTTTACTCGGCCGCTCCTCCGGTCAAATTCGTGTCAGGTCAATTTCGCTCCCTGGTCCCAAACTAAGAGCAACGGCAATATATTTCACTCAGAACATTTATTTTAAAAGACTGCAACACTGATAGTACAACAACAAACAAGCATGGCAACGTTAATACACATAAGCCTAAAACTAAAGGGATCAGACGGGATTAATTGCCAAAAGAATACAGGCTTAGCATCCAAGTTTTACTTTAGCCTTCTACTTGATATGAAGCATATTCAAATTGCTCACGTTTTTCTTTGCTCATGTTTCCGCGAAATGTGTCCTCTTAGATTCCAAATTGAATCTTTACTCACTGGAACAGTGTCACCACCACATGGTTATTCTTGCTCTACATTGTTAATATCTAGTTGTTTTGTAGGAATAGTACACTGACTAAGAGAGGCCTAAATTAGATACACCATACAAGCATTAATCATAGGCATGTTATATTTATACCATAAAACAGGAATTTATTGAACGCATTTGATCACAGCTGACAAATTACGCAGAAACATTATCAACTGGAGCGAAACAATGCATAAATGTAGCTTCTGTGCGTCATATGAAACACAATTGAGACAATAGATTGACCATATTGGACAACTGCAAAGCCTTATCATAGGCATGTTACATTCATGACATGAAAAGTGGAACTTATAGTTATAGAACGAAAATGACAAATTAAGCTGTCGGCTAAACATTTTAAACTTGCGCCAAACGGATGAATCCAGCATCGGTGCGACGCATAAATTAAAACACAAATTGAAGCAACAACTTGATCATTGGACAATCCTACCACAAAACCTTTCCATAGGCCTGCAACGTTTATGACATAAAAAGTGGAATATGAACTCATTTCATCACACCTGCCAATTAAACGGAGCTGTGGCTGTTCGCGATTTGACTGATTCTTGGGAGCGAGGAGCGAGATATTTGCACCGCTCAGCTCCGCTCACTAGCTCTGATTCGGTGGCATATCACATGTTAAAATTATAAAATCGGATTATTTTTCGATTCATGACATGTTTCTTCTTATTTTTTTAATGCGTTCTGCAGAGAAGGGAGATTGGCGTTGGTCACGGTTTGGAATGAAAGGGAGAAAACAAGACAGAGTAACACGTTTTTTTTTTTTTACGAAGTTAAGGCTGGGCCGCAGTTAAGGTGGCCGCCTTGACTGCAAAGTGCTGCGGGAAACCTGACCCTCCTATGAACACTTAAGCAATATAGCACGAGTGAGAGTGGGGTGTTGTTCGGCCGTAGCCCTGACCCTCCTATGAACGCTTAAGCAATATAGCACGAGTGAGAGTGGGGTGTTGCTCGGCCGTAGCCCTGACCCTCCTATGAACGCTTAAGCAATATAGCACGAGTGAGAGTGGGGTGTTGTTCGGCCGTAGCCCTGACCCTCCTATGAACGCATGCATGAGAAGCATGAGCAGAGAATAAGAAGAGCAAACGGACTCAGAGGAGGGAGCACACAATTCTACCACAAACTAAATAATCTGAAAACACCCCAATATTGTTTAAAAATGTTAATTTCGACATCGTTCTTACGCATCAAAAAACAGTTCCCTTTTCAATAGACAGCGTCTTGGTTGCTAGGTAACCAACATTCCAGATCCCTCGTTACTGGTCTTTGTGGTTTACGGGCTGAAATCACATTCATATCTAGCTCTGCTGCATGCATGTTACAAGGACACTGGGCCATGTCATGTAAGGGACATGGTACTGCATGAGAAGCATGAGCAGAAAAGAAGAAGAAGAGCGAACGGACTCAGATGAGGGAGCACAGACTGAAAGAGGAGGAGTTAGCCAGTAAAGTAAAAAGTACATAACACATGTTCATAACACAAATAATGCGTAACGAAATATTAACGCAAAATGCATTGTGTTTACCTATTTCCTTTGTGGGGGGCTAATGTCAAGTAACAGAGGCCGCAAAACCTGAAGCAGCAAGATCGTTTATTTTATTGTCTATGGAGTTAGCTGAAGACGGAACGTGAGAAACTTGTAGGCGAAAAATTAATAAGTTTTAAAAAGTTGCCTGATCAGTGATCACCACCACCAGACGCATCACACACTGTGCATAGACAGTGGAGAGACAGAGGAGGGACCAACATTTAGCCAATAAATAATAGCTGTAGGCTACTGCAAACTGTTTTTCACACTTGTTAGAGAGAGTATATGATGTCAACATGCATCAACAGCATGTTATATAAAGATGATACTTTTGGGGCCCTCTCTATAAAGATCCAACTTGAACATAGGCCCTACGCTACTCCATTTGATTGAGAATGTGTCTGAGCGCACACAAGGGGGAAAGAAAACAAGTGCCAGGTTCCAGCTGGGTTGTCATTGTTGATGATCATTTTTGAAACTTAAGTTAAGATTAAACTAAATGCGGCGGTGGTTGGAACAGACTGATGGGGGCGAGAAGAGGAATGAAGCAGGGGATGAGGATATCGACAGAGAAATAGACAGACAGATAGATAGATAGATATATAGATAGATAGACAGATAGATATGCCCAACATGAAAAGAAGTGTTTGCACTTTGTGTATATTTTGCGGTAATGTATTATGCCAACAATGTTAATAAAATGATCAAATGCATTCAGTGACATCTCATAAACTCTTAATTCTCTTATTTTCACCGGAAAAAAATTGGCTAGAAGAAATTCTGATTGGCTAGTAACTTTAGAATGTGACCAGCCACATTGGCTTTTGATCAAAAAAGTTCATTTGGAACCCTACCTGTTACTATCTATCCAATCAGAGTGTGTTAAAGGATGTTAGCTTTGAAAATCAATAGTTAAACCACCAATCAACTGGGGGAAATGACTTGCTACTGGAAGTGCTGCAGGGAAGTGCTCACATGCTGAGTTCTGGAAAATTCCTGTAGACCAGGTACATGACGGACGCAGAGCAGGCGAAGATGCCGACGAGGATGAGGAGCGACACACGAGCCGATCCCACCCCTTCATATGAAGACCCTAGGGACACACACACACACACACACACACACAGTTAAAGTCCTACTGAGGAAAAAAACAAACACGACTTCCTCTGGCCCACCGTGACTTATTGCGCTGCTGGCAGCAATCATTAACTAGTAGTTGCATCATTTGTTGTGGCGTGATAATGTGGCTTTCTGTGTCATCTTGGGCAACTCTGCGGTCAGCGACAAAACACACAGACACACTCACTGCTATGGGGTACTGATGGTGAACATGTCCAGGACAGTTTGGACACCAGTGACCTGAAGTAAACTCTACTCGGGTAACGGCATAGCTGTGTAACTAAAGCACGGGACTCATTAAGTCCGAGCAGCTACACAAACTACACCTTTGGCAAAGTAACTTAGCAGTTTACAACTAAACTCCTTTTTCGCCTCTACATTAGGCTATACTTTGACAACCACCGAGGAGATCTTAACGTTAGATAATGTCATTTGAATGTCGTTAAAGAGGCTCAGTTAGGAATTCCAACCAAACCAAGTTGAGAGAACCGTCTTGACTGCTATGCTTGTAATGTTAAATTCAACCATGGCCTTGTCATAAGACGTCCAAAAGCCGATGTTGAAGATATGGAGTTTAATAAATAGCGACCGAATGGCATCGTCCCGACATAATCGGACAGATAGCGGTCGAACAAAACTGACAACGCTATCTTAGCAGCTAGCATTAGCTGGTGAGTTGCCAATATTAGACTCTAGTTACCTTTAACTGTCAAAGTTTCCGTAGGCTTCGGTTCGTCTTCAACTAACGGTGTGGCTTCTGCCTCCCGCGCGGCGCCTCTTTTCTTTGCCATTCCGTGGGGAAATCGGTCGGTAATCTGTCGGTAAAAGGCTAATATGAGCGGAACGGCCCGGCAGAAGCAGATGTACTGACAGCGAAGCCCAGTTGGGGGTTCCTTCCTGATTGGTGCGGCAGAGCTACGCAAAACAGCAGCGACAGTAACGAAAATTCCAATATGGCCACCATTCGCACATACTTCAAAGTAAAAGTCAGAATGTATCAACTCATGAAGAGGAAAATTATTAATTTAAAATGTTATTTGTGTTAACAAAGGTAAAATAAAAAAAGTTTGTTAAAAGTCAGTTAAAATGAAAATACACCTTAAAATGTGAAAATACACCTTAAAATGTGATATTATTTCTACTGTATTGCATAGTGTTGAATTCAAATTGTGTGGATGATAAAACAAGTTGTGCATATTTAACCACATGCATTCAAATTTCAAGTTATTGCCTGAAAATTGCACTGTGCCTATTTACAAGGGCATTGGGGCCAACCATCAAATGTTGGACCTCTATAGAAAGCTGTAGTTTTCGTAGGAAACAGTCAAAGTAACTGTGTGATGTACTGACAAAGAGTTACAGAGGCTAGAATTTAGTTTTTTTTTCTTTCTGCTGGATTACAAGCATCTCTGAACTGACCACATTTCAGCCCTCTAGGTCACTTGATATCACATAGAAACACAACTGAGCCCTAGCACCAGGTCTTGTGAAGCTGTGTGCAAAAGTAGATCAATAGAATGAAAATACGAGTGCTTTAGACCATTATTTGCCAAGGTATGCTCATGTGTTTTGTAAAATGCCTATGGAAACTCCCCATAGGACTTTTGTTATCCAAAATGCATACTGACAATCAAATGCTAACTGCACATGAACCCCTTTGTGTAGAAGCATAGTCCTGGTCTCAAATAAGGGGTAACATTTTGAGGTGTCTTGACTATTTAGATTGTATGTCAGGTGTTCTGATAGACTGACAGTGGTGGAGGAAGTACTAAACCTCAGTACTTAAGTAAAAGTACAAATACACAGAGAAATATTTACTTTAGTAAAAGTAAAAGTACCACAATGACAACCCTACTTAAGTAAAAGTAAAAAGTACCTGCTTTTAAATGTACTTTAAGTACTAAAAGTAAAAGTATTTGCATAATGATTTATTCTCTTAATATCTATATTCTAAAAAGGGAAAAATCAGTATGGGCTGTGGCATTTTAATTAAGCTAGTTTTAGGTTACTACTCACTAGATAGTTTTAAGTTAATGCAATTGTGCTTACCATCTGTGGCCCAGTTTACATTCTGACCTACAATTCTAGAGACTGTAATTCTGGTTATCTACTAGGGTGATCTGAGTAATATCATTCAGCAAAACACGAGAGCCTGAAGTTTAACGGGGTAGACAAGGGAAACGTCGGGTGGATCGTAATGCCAATTATGCTGATTGAACAGAAAAGTTGCTGAGAAAGGTGTCTTTATGATTAGGTTCAGACACATAGACATTGAATGAGCGCTCACGTTACTACCCCCCAATTGTAGGCTATGCATCTTTATTTAATCACACACAATTAAGGAATATTTCCTAATCTGGAAAATGTTACGTTTTTTTCCGGCCAGTGGTTCATTAATAGTCTACCATTAATTTGTGCCGCAAATGATCAGACGTGTGACAGAAGCATGGGCATAGCCTGTAACTTCGCTGATCCGCGGATAGCAATCTCATCGGAGAGGAGGCCCTAACGCTGCAGATAACAGACAGAGAAAGGCACAGAACACAGTTGCATGTACAGTGTAGCCATGGGTCTGGTGAATATAGCCTACCGAATGCAGATGGCTACAAGCTCACGCTTTGCCTGGTCTAGACTAGAAGCTTATGTTTCTAAGAATGCACGTAAGCGCCAGAATCTTTGGTAGCAACCCCCGGTAAAACAAACGTGTTTGTCAGAGAGAAAAAAAAAAACTGATCATAAAATGTATGTAAAAAGGAACGATGGTGTTGTAGAAATGTAGCGGAGCAAAAGTACAGATAATTGCTGTAAAATGTAACGAAGTAAAAGTCAAAAGTATGCACTATAAATTTTACTTAAGTAAAGTACAAATACGTGGAAAATTTACTTAAGTACAGTAACAAAGTATTTGTACTTCGTTACATTCCACCACTGTAGACTGACTACACAAAATATGGAATAATTACAAAAAAGTCTCTATTTTTGCATTTACTTTGTTGGTTCAATGAGTGTGTATAAGATAGACTATACATCTGTACAACTAATATTGGATAGTACAACATGAAGATTCAATTTCTATGGATTCTTGTGAATATTTCAGTACCCAATATGTTGCATCTACTTATTGTGCTGCAGCTACACTGCAGCCAGAAGTCAGATAGATAGATAGATAGATAGATAGATAGATACTTTATTGATCCCCAGGGGGAAATTCAGGAAGTCAGGGTAGCAACAAAAGCGGAGGAGGGGGAGGGGGGGCATTTTGGATCAAATTTAATTGAGACTTAAAAGGGGGTTGAAATGGAAACCTTACAACTTGTACTTTAAGAATATATATAGATATGTATGCCAAATTTGCCTTTGTAGGTACCAGGCCATACTAACTCTGTACCGAGTCACATACCAGGCATGTCATTGAAACATACTGTTAGTGTTAAACTTCAAATTGTGTGGCTGTTTAAACAATACGTTGTTCCAACCCTATAATTAGGCTGAAGAATAAAACGGTCTGTTTGGGCAGATTTAGCACGCCCTCATGGTTCTCTGGACATCCTAATGAATAATTAATTACTGCATGGAATACTTCCCATCATCACTTCTCAACACACACCTTATTGGCTGCTCTTGATTGGAGACTGGACCCCTGAGACGCTGTCACTTCTGAAAGAGAGAATGAAAACAAAGAACATGTTTTAGTTCAAACATGGAAACGTGATGGAAAGCCATTTCTGGTACCATGGGAACGTGATGGAAAGCCATTTCTGGTACCATGGGAACGTGATGGAAAGCCATTTCTGGTACCATGGAAACTTGTTGGAAAGCCATTTCTGGTACCATGGAAAGGTAAGAGTCTTACCGCTATAGGAGCGCCCCAGCTTCCCTCCTGTGTGAGTTTGCTCGTGGACTTTGAGATTGCTTGCACGGGCAAACTCTTTCCCACACTGCGTGCACTTGTGAGGCTTCTCTCCTGTGTGAATGCGCTCATGACGCCTGAGAGCTCCTATTTGTGCGAAGCTCGCACCACACTGAGCACAGTGATTTGGCTTCTCTCCTGTGTGGGTGAGCTGGTGTTTTTTGAGAGTGCCACGCTCAGAGAAAGTGCCGCCACACTCGCAGCAGAAGAACCTCTTCTTTCCTGAGAATGAAAACAAAGAATATGTTTTAGTTCAAACATGGAAACGTGTTGGAAAGCCATTTCTGGTACCATGGAAAGGTAGGAGTCATCTTGCTGTTGCTTCATGTGGTGCTAGAGATTGGCATGGGTACTTTCCATAAGATCATCTCTCAATCCAAATCAAACCAGCTATTAGGCTAACTGAAGTAACAGCATCCAAATCAAACCAGCTAATAGGCTAACTGAAATAAAACCATGCCAATCTCTAGGTATGGTGAAGGGTATGTGATGATGTGGGGCTATTTAAATTCCAAAGGCCAAGGGAACTTTATCAGAATGCATAGTATCCTGGATCCATGAAATACGTAACTGGCCTTTAAAAATAAAAATCTGACTGCCTCTATGGAAATTTAACATGGGGGAAATGTAACATACTTACGCACCCTGTATTTTAATGAAGAGCAACCGACTGTAGCCTCTTGTTTTAGTGTTACCGTTTACTTTGAGAAAATCACCAGGCACCCCTGGTTGAAAAACATCCCAAAAGAATAATTTTCTTACCCCCACAAGTGAAATGGACATGGCATCATTTGGGTTTAATGTTTCCTTTTTTATGCCAATCTCAGGCCATGTCTCTGGATCAAATTAAAAATAAAAAAAATCTGATTTAGCGAAAGTTATATTCTTTGTAGAGGTGTACCCATATAAAGGTTAAGCTGAGTTGTGGATGTTTTGGAAAAGAGTGATCCATTATCAGCATCCATGATGACCAAGTGATCCATTTTGGGAGAGAAGGCACTTCACCGCTCCCCGAGTGCCGCTGTAGCAGGCAGCTCACTGCTCCGGGTCAGTGTGCTTCACCTCACTGTGTGCTCTGTGTGTTCACTAATACACAGATGGGATAAATGCAGAGACCAAATTCCTGGTATACGCAAGTATACTTGGCCTAGAAACCCGATTTACATTTTAGTGTTGGGTGTTTTTGATATTTTTATGGCCTTTTTATGCCTTTAATTAGACAGGACAGTGGAGAATGACAGGAAGTGAGCAAGAGAGAAAGAGTTGGGGTGGGATCCGGAAGGGACCACGGGGCGGGAATTGAACCCGGGTCGCCGGCGTACGGTGCAGGTGCCCCTGCCAGCCGCGCCACAGCTGGGGCCAGTTTTGGGTGTTTTTCAGACAATGGGACCTGGTGACCTTCTCAAAGTAAATGGCAGCACTAATACAAGAGTCTACATTAAGATTTCTGGAGGAAAAGACATGTAAAAGGGCAGTATGCTGAGAGACCTGAACGTGCTGGTAAAGAGGGTATATTGCCTAATTTTTGAGTGCCGATTCTGAATATCATATTTACTTAGCTGATTTTCTAGTTTTAAACCTGCTAATTAGCATTTGCGGCCTAAAACTCCATGGGCAACATAGTGTGAAAAGGGTAAAAAATGTTTCTCCTTGATATTCTTATGAAACTTTACTAGTTGATTATTTATGTTGAGACAATATTTTTTCGCTGTACCGAGCGATCCAGGCTCCTCCTTCCAGGGATCCAGTGCTGTGCAGTGCTGTTTTTCGTGCTGGTTTGCTAAAGAGGCCATGTCAATAACAATGACTAGCCTGACCCTCGTGGTGCAAGAAAAACATGACAGCACTTGTTGAAATTGAAATAGGAGAAAAGTGTTGTATAGTTTGTATGGTGTTTGCTAAAATTGCACACATTAATTCACTGTTCATGTTTCAGTTGTTATGTTGTTTAGCACTTTTTAACACAAATATTTGTAAATATTTGTATAGTTTGTACGGTGTTTGTTAAAATTGCACATTGCAACAGTTATTTTGATAAATAATTGTTATACATAATTTTATAAATGCAGTGTCCTCACCTCGTTGTTCTCCAGTTGCCAGGCAGTCCTTTAGAACCACTTTTACGGACTTCAACTTGAACCCCCCGCTCCCCTCCTCATCTGAGGTGGGGGTGTGCTTGAGTCCTTTTTGTCCTTCTCCAGACAAAGTCTTGCCACATTGAGGACGGTGGTATGACATTCTTCCTGTACGATTAATTGAGCATTCACAGGTCACGAGTGGTGTAACACTGCACTACATGTTTACAATGTATTTGTATGTGTGACCAAGCTGTTTTTTGACCAACTTCTGAAGTTGGTCAAAAACGGCTGAAGTGCCCTGAAGTGCCCTTGAGCAAGGCACCTAACCCCTCACTGCTCCCCAAGCGCCGCTGTGGTTGCAGGCAGCTCACTGCGCCGGGATTAGTGTGTGCTTCACCTCACTGTGTGTTCACTGTGTGCTGAGTGTGTTTCACTAATTCACGGATTGGAATAAATTTCCCTCACGTCCTTATAAATGTAGTGTCCTCACCTCGCTGTCCAGTTGCCAGGCAGTCGTTCAGCACCACTTTTGCGGACTTCAACTTGTACTTGCATATGCTCCCCTCCTTGTCTGAGATGGGGGTGTGCTGGTGTCCAGTGGCCAAAGTCTTGTGACATTCAGGGCAGTGGTAAGACATCTTTCCTATACGATTAATTGAGCATTCGGGATCAAAAGAGTATATATACTTATATATATATATATATATTGATTGTATTGTAAAGTTCCTGAGCTAAGCGTAATGTCATCGGAGACTCCAACTCTACAGCTCCAGCTGTCACCTCAGGATGGCTTCAAATTGTGCTTTCAATGTATCTGCGCCTACTGTTCTACTGTTCTACTGTTCGTTTATTTCCCAGAGGCAGTGATTGTCATTAGCCGATATTAATTGTGAACAATTATTGAAGTTATGAATCTGTTGGATAACCACATTTAGCCTACTGCGCAACATGAGTCAATTAATATCATGTGCAATGTGATATATCCGAAACATGTAGCCTAAGCTACCAAGCCTTCGCAAGGTTTGTATGATATCACTTAAGATTACCAGCAATGTTCAAATAGACCAGGTTATGGCCACCTTACACCAAACAACTTTGACAAGATTTGGGAAAGATTCTTGAAAGATTGTAGTCTTTTAACTAATACCCCCCATTCAAGCTTTACTCAAAAGACTCCAATCTTTCAAGAATCTTTCCCAAATCTTGTGAAAGTTCTTTGGTGTAAGGAGGCTATTAACCCATTTCACTTCTGTGTCTCCGTTTCCCAAACCACATTTTCTGATATAATCTTCTGCTGACAAAAATGAGGTGTGGACATCTTAATGCAGTTTAAGGCTGATTTATGCTTCTTACTTGTGAGCCTACGTGGGTCAGCGGCAGTCATTCTCGCGTTCTCCTTTACATCAACAAGACAATTCCTCCAACTCGACCTTTACTCATTGTCTTCATATTTTTCCCCTTTTCAAAAAGTATGATATTCATACTCAAGTCATTCGCGTTCTGTCTCCCTGTACTTTGGAGACTCCTCTGCAACACTAGCTGAGGGGCAGTGGTTGTCATGCCTAAGTAAAATGTGAACGATTATCGATGATATAATACTGCTATTACGATACTGCTTTTATTGCACAACTGAGAATTGGGCTATTAATCGGGTACAAGGTGCTGCCATCTATCCGAAACTGAAACATCTACCAAGCCTTCTATGGGTTTGCTGGGTTCATTGCAATGTTCCAATCAAGCATGTTAACCTATTTCATTTAGTTCACGTCTGTAGCCTACACCTTGTGTGATATCACTCAAGTCTTGCTTTAGTTAATTAGTTAATTACTATCAGAAGCCAAACATCTGACTCTCTCACTAGCTCAAAAATGCCGTCATGTAGGCTACTTTCTAAATATTCAACATAATCGGAAGCAGCTGCAATTGTAACAGGACTGTACTTCCAAAGCTACACCAGCATGTTGATTTTCCAACAAGAGGAGATAACATCCTGGACCTGGTCTACACTACACACAAAGGAGCATACAAAGCCACCCCCTCCCCCACATTGGACTTTCAGACCATATCACTGTTATGCTAATGCCCGCGACAGACAAAGGGTAAGCGAACAAACCGGTTAGTAAGCAGGTAAAAGTGTGGCCTGAGGGAGCCTCCGATGCTCTCAAGACTGCTTTGACACAACAGACTGGGAAATGTTTAAGCAGGCAGCCACTTACAACAACCGGACAGACATAGAGGAGTATACAGACACTGTAACCTCTTACATCACCAAGTGCATCGATGATGTGACCCACACAAAAAGACATCATCACTGGGCTAACTGGAAGCCATGGCTGACAGGGGATGTCCTCAGGCTGCTGAGGGCCAGAGACAAAGCCTACAGAGCTGGGGATGAAGCTGGCATGAGAACAGCGAGCCAACCTGTCCCGTGGCATCAAGGAAGCAAAAAGGAATACACTCACAAGATAACCACCCACTTCAAAGACAGCAGGAACGCGACAAAGCCTATGGCAGGGCATTCAGGCCCTCACGGGACTACAAGCCAGCCACAGAGCTGTGAGAGCAACATCCCTCTGCTCAACAACCTGAACCGGCTTCTTTGCTCGCTTTGAAGCACAAAACAGCACCTGCCCACAGAAGACCCATCCCCTCTACGAGCAGCCCCTGTGCCTCTCTGCCGACAGCGTGAAGAGGACACTTGCTGCTATCAACACCGTGAAGGCAACAGGTCCAGACAACATCCCAGGTCGTGGCGCTGAAGGACTGCGCGGGGGAGCTTAAGGATGTCTTCACAGACATCTTTAACACTTCCCTGAAGCAAGCCATCGCCCCATCATGTTTCAAAGCTGCCACCATCATACCTGTGCCGGGAAAACTGCTCCATCCTGCTTCAATGACTACGCCCTGTGGCACTGACACCCATCATCATGAAGTGCTTTGAGCGGCTTGTCATGTCACATATCAAATCCATTCTCCCCCACCCTGGACCCCTTCCAGTTTGCATACCGAGCCAAGCGGTCTACAGAGGATGCAATCTGCTCTGCCCTCCACCCAGCCCTCACCCATCTGGAAAAAAGAGACTCATATGTGAGATTGCTGTTTATAGACTTCAGTTCTGCATTCAACACCATAATACCACAACAACTCATCTGCAAACTTGACAAACTGGGACTCAGTACCTACCTCTGCAACTGGCTACTGGACTTCCTCTGTCAGAGGCCCCAAGTAGTACGTGTTGGCAACAATACCTCAAGCAGCATCACACTGAGCACAGGGGCCCCCAAGGCTGCGTGCTCAGTCCGCTGCTCTTCACCCTGCTGACGATGACTGCACTGCAACCTACAGCAACAATCACATAGTGAAATTTGCTGACGACGCACAACTCTGGTGGGTCTCATCACCAAGGGCGTGAGACTCAATACAGGTTGGAGGTCGACCATCTGACCACGTGGTGCAGGGACAACAACCTCCTGCTGAACGTCAGCAAGACCAAAGAGATTGTTGTTGACTTCGGGAGAGGTCACACCCAACACCTGCCACTGACCATCGACGGTGCTGTGGTGGAGAGGCTGAGCAGCACCAAATTCCTGGGGTGCACATCAGTGAAGACCTCTCCTGGACCACCAACACTGCATCACTGGCTAAGAGGCTCAGCGCCGCCTGTACTTCCTCACGGAAACTCAGGCGAGCAAGTGCTCCACCAGCCATCATGACCACATTCTACCGAGGCACCATTGAGAGCATCCTCTCCAGCTGTATCGCTGTGTGGGGCGGAAGCTGCACTGAATACAACAGGAAAGCCCTGCAGCGCATAGTGAACACAGCTGGAAGGATTGTTGGTGCTTCACTCCCCTCCCTGAAGGACATTTACACCACCCACCTCACCCGCCAAGGCGACCAAAATTGTGAGTGATGCAAGTCACCCAGCTCACAATCTGTTTGATCTACTGCCCTCTGGGAAGAGGTACAGAAGCCTGCGCCCCCTTTTACCAGACTCACCAACAGCTTCATACACCCAAGCTGTAAGGATGCTGAACTCTCCCCTCCTCTCCCCCACCACCCTCAGCTACATAACATCCTGGACATTGGACCCACAATGGCCGCCTGCACTACTCCACTTGCACACTTGCACACTTGTACACTTTTACAACTTGTTGTTGTTGTCCTGAAAACACAACACTTCTGCTGCTCTTACATAACTTGCACCACTATGCCACTTTCTTTCTTACTTAGGTCAAACAGAACTACCCAAGCCTTTTATTGGCCTGACTTTGCACTAGTATTTTATTGACTGTCTATGCACAATTTCAACCAAATTTTGCTGCTCTTATTTTTTTTCTATTATATGTGCCCTCTTATTTACTTATTTACTTACTTTTTTGTTTACTTGAATGTTATGTTTGTCTGTGGACTTAAATTGGTAAAATATGTCTTGTCTTCACCGTGGGATAGTGAGAAACGTAATTTCGATCTCTTTGTATGTCTGGAACATGTGAAGAAATTGACAGTAAAGCTGACTTTGAATTTGACTTTGACTTTGACATTTTGAAAGAGAACTGCTGCGTCTACTTTGATAAGCAGCATCATGAAACGCACTCACACATATGTTTTGTTTAGCCTCAAACAGGCTTTGCCTGCAGGTGAGCACCTGGGAATGGTTGTGCATCGTGTCAGTAAATAGCAATTTGATCAGTGATCATGCATCATATGAGCGCAAGCTTGGTTTGAAACTTTCTGGGGATGGGGATTTTACACGATCCTTCATCAATGGGCTATGCCCTGCTGTGTTAATAAGACCGTGCTGATGCTAACACTGCAGCTCCCTCAAATCTAGGTTCTCATGCATATTAGGCTAGCTTTTGCCGATGAAAATTAATGCAAAATAATAATTAAAAAAAAAACAGCCCTGCTCCTAACTGAAGAAACGTTTACGTTACCAACAACAACAAACTCAGCTTCACTGCTGCAAGTACAACGTTGGCTGTAATATGCTTCGCCATATTTAACAAACCAGCTAGCTTTGTGATAACAAAATCTTACCTTTTATGTGTTTAGTACACTGAAAGTTATCCACATATCAAACGATTAAATCCACAGTTATGGAGGAACTGTTTTGGGGAAGCAGTTTTGCTGCCCTTTTAAAAATTAAACCACTTAAATCCATAGCCTAGATGAACATTGCGCATAACGTTACAACTATGTTGACATGATGATAAAGTTAAATGCCCAAGGTACACGTCATAAAAGTTGTAGGCTACAAACGCAAAAACTTAATCACAGCTTGTTCGTGGTGTAGCCTAGTGCTGATTGAAATGGGATAGGTTTATCTTGTATCAGGTTATTATGTGTGGAAAATTTATTGGGCTTTTTAGCCTCTTTTAATTTATTTCATAAGGAACTGATAAAAACTGAACAGCAGTGCTTTTCTGCTGTTCAGTTTTTATCAGTTCCTTATGAAATAAATTAAAAGAGGCTAAAAAGCCCAATAAATTTTCCATAGTCATAGTCGATACATAAATAGTTTATTATTATAATTAGGTTATGAATACTATTACTTTACTACTTTATTACTATTACTTTACTACTTTATTACTGTTATTATTATTATTCGGATGAGCCAATAATGTAAATCTGAGTCTGAAATGTTGGCTACAAACAGTCTATACTGCTGTAACTGCACTGCTGCAATTGTGTAAGGGATAACGGCCGCCGAGGTGTCCTATCCTGTTATACGGAATTAATGGACGAGGGCGAGAGGCAAAGAACTCCCTGACGCGCAGCGGAGGAGTTGCCTCCTCCTGAGTCCATTAATTCAGTATAACTGGACACACCTCGAAGGCCGTTATCCCGCTTATCACCCAGTTGCCACTGTAAAGCAAAGGAAACACGCGGTTCCGTTTAAAAAGAAGCTCACTAGTTCAGCTTGTTGTACAACTTTCGTGGGCCCTATAACAACGATTGCATGGACAATTAGCTTGTTTACAGTTGATTCCATTGTTGCAAAGCTGCAACCAAAGATTCTAGAGCGCTGCAACCGTCGTCCTACTATAGTTGTTATAGTTACCATTAATAAGCATTGATATGGAACGGTGTTCTGTTATTCAGAATTAATAGACCCTTTCAACAAGGTAAACAAAAACAATGCTTGAACGTTCTATTTGGGCCCCAATCTACTTCCTCTGCATTAAGATAACATATGGAATGTTAAAAAGGAAGTCTTGTGGGGCCAACTATGATGCTGATAATGGAACTCTCTTGAAAGGGTCCATAGCCACCCCACCAGCCAATCAGAAAAGTATAATTGTTAACTTTCGGGAACTATTTAAGGCTTCCATTAGCCGCCATTGTTGGAAATAAATGAAACATTAGCGTCAATGGAGTTGTCGCACATCTCTATCTATAAGGCTCTGGCCTAGGTTAACTAGCCTAGTTTAAGCGACATTAGAGTTAGCGCACGTAACTGTTAACTTTAGTGTAGCCTAATCTCAGAGCCCGTTAAAAAATCTGAGGTTCCCCAAAACACCAAGCTACAACACATGTCTCACCTGTCTTCTGTAGCAGCGTGCAACTGGCGAATGCTAGGCCCAAACTACACGTGTCTCGGTCAACCATAGGGAGGGAGAGTAATCTCATCGCCACCTACTGGTTGCGTTCCTAGAGTTTAGCGGAGTGGATGGGATTTTTTTTTTTTTTAGAAAAAATATACCTCGGTGCATATTGGGATCTTAATTTAATGCTTTCCATATGTTAGGCACTCGGATCCCCTCTATTACTTCTAGCGGTCATACCTCATTTTTAGGATCAGTTGAATTGTACGCTGTACAACATATACACACATGACTGCAAAGCCAACAGTAGTCATACTTCCATCATCAAGTTTGCAGATGACACAGTGATCTTGGGCCTGATTAGTAACAACAATGAACAGCTGTACTTGGATCAGGTTGATGAGGTGGCACAGTGGTGTCAATCTAACAGCTTGACACTGAATATCAATAAAACCAAGGAAATGGTATTGGATTACAGAAGGCAGCAGCAGAACTACAGTTACACCCCACTAATGATCAGCGGGCAACCTGTAGAGAGAGTCACAAGTTTTAAATACCTTGGTGTCCACATTACACTCAATATGTTCTGAAAAAGTCCAGACAACGACTCTACTTCCTTCGTCAGCTAAGGAAATTCAAAGTTTCTACATCCATCATGAAGGCCTTCTACACTTCAGCGGTTGAGAGTGTTCTAACTGGTAGCATCATCACCTGGTATGGGAACTCCACAGTTAGAGATTGTAGTACTCTGCAGAGAGTAGTGCGCTCAGCTGAACGTACTATAAGAACTCAACTCCCTGCTCTACAAGATATCTATTCCAGAAGAGTACTCCTAAGAGCCCAAAAGATTCTGAAGGACTCTTCTCATGCTAACAATGGATTATTCCTACCGCTGAAATCAAGAAGACGCCTATGTAGTCACAAAGCCAGAACTGAGAGACTCAGGAGAAGTTTTTATCCCCAGGCCATCCGAACTCTGAACTCACACTATACTGACTTTGCACACATTCACTCCTCAGCACTCTCAAACATTTCCCAACTCTGAACTCACACTATACTGACTTTGCACTCATTCACTACTCAGCACTCATGACCCCCCCCCCCACACACACACACACACCTACAAGACTTTTAGCACTTTTACATCCCTCTCCCTATACTACAGACCTTTTATTTATTTTCTTATTTCATCACACATCAAAACACACACACACACACACACACACACACACACATATCTGACTTTCTCCAACTTTTGCACATCTCCATAGAACTTTTTATTTATTATTTTTAATTTATCCTCCATCTACCCATGTCCTTGATTGCCTAGCCTTTCTGCCCCCCCCCCCCAACCCCCACCCCCAACACACACACTTACATCATCACTGGCATCACTTCACATACATACAACACAC